>NW_024429266.1:74246425-74801745 GCF_017639785.1 Mesocricetus auratus | reverse complement strand
TCTCCTACTCGGGATCATGGTTCCTAGTATGATGGGAGAGTTACGGTGGGCCATCATGTCTACCTTCCCCCTACCGATGCCAGTGATGCAGAATGCCCAGGTGTTCCCTAGATTTTTCACAACTAATAGAGAGTTGGGGCTTGCCCTTTTGCCTTTAGATCCTCAGATACAGAGTTTTCAGGACTTTTGATTGGAAAGGGGCATTAGGCAACAGTCTGAGTGAGGGACAGAGCTATGGATCATCTGATTGGTCCTCCTCCAATGTTAAGTATACCCCTTTTAAGAGAACTAATTATTCAGCTGCCCTTTATTTGGGTTGTGAGTAATGATACCTTAGGTAAGAATCAGAAAGAAATAAATTGCTCTGCTTAGAATTGTTTTTATGCATTATGCTGGGATGCTATTAAGCACCCTTTTGCTTTGGTAATGCGCATGCCTCGATTTGTTCCAGTTCCTGTTGAGACGCCAAGTAATTTGAGTTTGTTTAGGGAAAAGCGAGATTTTTGGGATCTCTGCTATTATTGTGGGCCTGATAGCCACCGCCGCGGTTACTGCTTCGGTTACCGCCTCGGCCCTTGCACTTTCTGCCACTGTGCAGACAACTCAAACCATTAATGAACTATAGGCCACTGTGACCATGGTCCTAGATAAACAGGCCACTGCCAATTCTCAGATACAAGGAGGCCTGATGTTGGTAAACCAACAGATTAATTTGGTTCAGGAACAATTGGATATATTGTGGCAGATGGCCCAATTGGGATGTGAACAAAAGTTGCCTGGCCTTTGTGTCACTTCAGTACAATATGAGAATTTTACAAGAGCAGCTAACCTGTCACAAGCTCTGTCTCAACATTTATTACAGAATTGGACTTTTGAGTTTGAGCAGACACTCCGTGAGTTGAGAATGGCGATCCTGCAAGTGAATTCGACGCATCTGGATCTTTCTCTGATGGAAGGCCTCTCCTCCTGGATTTCATCTGCATTTTCTTATTTTAAGGAATGGGTGGGGGTAGGATCATTTAGCCTAGTTCTCTGCTGTGGAATAGTGTTGATGCTTTGGATGGTGTGTAAGCTCAGAGCCCAAACAAAAGAGACAAAGTGGTGGTGGCACAAGCACTTGCTGCCTTAGAACACGGAGCCTCCCTGACATTTGGTTAACCATGTTAAAGCAATAGGTCGCTGGCCTCCCAGCTCTTGCACCCCACGAGGCTAGTCTCATTGCACGGGATAGAGTGGGTAGGCTTCAGCAGCCCAAGGAGTTGCAAGGCTAAGCACTGCACAGGAGAGGTCTGCGGTATAACGACTTTCTCCTGGGAGATAAGTCATCTTGCATGAAGGTTCTATGTCATGATCTCCTTCCCCCAGAAAAACGACATCGGACTGGTCAGGGCTCCCTCTGGGGATAAGACCCTGGAGAGGAGCTTTGTACATGTTCCGAATTTGCACATGGGGATTTGACCTCTATCTCCACTCCAAAGTTGTGGGTGTCCTATTGCTTCAAAAATAAATGAATAGGGGGAGATGTGAGGAGCCGCCCTCGCTATCGCTATTGCCGTTAGAAGATGGCGCTGACCTCTGCTGTCAGTTGGAGTTAACCGTTAGAAGATGGCGCTGACATCTGCTGTCAGTTGGAGTTAACCATTTAAGCTGTGCCTCTCCCGTGGCGTCATCTGGGGTGATGTGCAAACCACCAATCCCGGCTCTACACGTCTCACTCGGAGCTCCTAGGCTTATATAAGGGGCTGGGTTTCTTAGCTTGGGGTCTCCCTCTAAGAAGCTGATCATCTATCTCTCAAGATGCATTAAAGCTTTACTGCAGAAGGATCCGAGTGTTCTGCGTCGTTCTTGCTGGCGAGACCGTAGCGCGGGACAGGCTAGTGCAAGTTTTCAGTAGGTGCCAAGAATATCTGGAGAAATATTACATCCTGGTACAACCAAACTCATCTTCATTAATCACATGGAGGCCAGCATTCCAGGGAGACACACCCTCTGTCATGTGCTTGCATTTGCACAAGGCATTGTGTTATTTTTATAAAGGGAGAGACATATAAGGAATGAATGAACAAAAACAACAGATTTTGGGTGTTAGCTTAGCAAGTAAAATTGTTGCTGTTTTCGAATAAGAACCTGAGTGTGTTCCTCAAAACCCACTTCTAAAGCAGGCATAGTGGTGTGTGCCTACAATCCCAGCATTAAGAAACAGAAACATGAGGATTCTGGGGGAAACAGTGCACTACACAGCTACTCCAACCAAACTAGTGAGAGACACTCTCTCAGTAAAGGAAGTTGGAGTATAATTGAGAAAGAAAATTAAAATTGACTCTTTGGACTCTGCATGTGATGTATAGACATAAAAGGAAACATTTACACATAGGAGCACACAAAGAGATAGGAAACATACTGTGAAACCCTTAGTATCCTGGTTTGCATTATAATTCAAACAAATTAAGGGTCTGAGTCCCCAGATGGAGGATCCTAAACACTAGGCCCTAGTTTTCCAGGGTATGACATTGGTACCATCTCTGCCCACCTAAGTCCTAGACACCTAGGGACAACTACCTCAAACCCCAAACATCCAGCACTACATCTGCCACCCACTGTGAGAAATGAGTGACTGGGTCATTGACTGGAGGCCCACAACCTCTAGGCCTTAATTTCCCAGGGTACATCACACACCCCAACCATGAAAACTGAAGTCCCAGACATATAGGGTCAGCCTCCATATTCCCCAAGCCATTTTCCACTGAATCAAACACCAGGGAGCCTTGAGCCTGGCTACACTTGGAAGAGCCCCAGAGCTGTATCAGGATCTAGCAGAAGCAAAGACCACTTCTACCTGTAAGAAGGTAGCCAAAGGCCCCGCCTACACCATGTGGAGGAAGAATGACACCTTAATCATAGGATCAACCTGCACCCAGTGGAGGAGGAGATGGGTAGACAACAATGTAAGAACACTTTCACCAACATAAAAAGAAATATGACACCCCCACCAGAAACAAGGTATTCTACAACAGGAAGAACTGAACATCCCAACAAAGACAAAGCAGAAGCAAACAACATTAAGAGCAATTTTATGAAGATGACAGAGGATGCTAAAGAGGAAAGGAGAAAATCCTTTAAAGAAATTGAGGAAAAGACAAAGAAAAAATTGGAAGAAATCAGCAAATCCCTTAAAGAAAGCAAGAAAAGTGAAGAAAAACACAACCAAAGAGATCAAACAGGTTAAGACTTGAAAATTGAAATAGAGACAATAAAGAAAACACAAACTGAGGAAATTCTAGAAATGCAAAAATCTCAGTAATTGATCTGAAGCTACAGATTCAATCACAATCAATAGAATGCAAGCATTGGAAAAAAGAATCTCAGGTATTGAAAATACACTAGAGGAAATAAATTCACTGATTAAAGAAAATTCAAAGTCCAACAGATTCTTATCATAAATTATGCAGGAAATATGGGACACTGTGAAAATACTAAACCTAAGACTAATAGGGATAGAAGAAGGCAAAGAAGCAAAACTCAAAGATGAAGAAAACATATTTAACAAAATCAATGTAGAAAAGTTTCCCAAACTAAAAAGGGTATGCCTATGAAAATACAGGAATCTTACAGAGAACCAAATAGGCTGGATCAAAACAAAAACTTCCATCACACATAATAATCAAAACAACAAATATGAAGAATAAATAAAAAAATAAGAACTTCAAAGCAAAAAGGCCAAAAAACATAAAGGTAGGATTATCAGAATTACCCTGAAGTCTCTATGGAAAATCTGAATGTCAGAAGGGACTGCATAAATGTTCTACAAATATTAAGTGACCACAAACGCCAGCCCAGAATACTATACCAAGCAATAACTATTGATTGAGAAAACAATATATTCCATGACAAAAACTTATTTAAACAATACATATCCACAAATCCAGCCATACAGAATGTACGGGAAGAAAATCTCCAATGAAAGGAAGGTAGCTATATTAACAGAAACTATAGGGAATAGATAATCTCACATTACCAAATAAAGGAAAGGGGAAACATACACAATAACACCACCGCTATCGAGAACCAACAATAAATGGTCATTAATATGCTTTAATATCAATGTTCTTAATTCACCTATAAAAATACACAGAGGTACAGAATGGTTATGAAAGCAGAATTCATCCTTCTGGTACATACAGGAAACACACCTCAACTTCAAAGACAGATATTACCTCAGAGTAAAGGGTTGGGAAAAGATTTTCCAAACAAAGGGAACTATGAAACAAGCTTGTGTAGCTATACTAATATCTAACAATCTAGATTTTAAACTAAAATTAATCAAAATAGATGAAGAAGGTCATTTCATATTTATCACAGGGAATCCATCGAGATGAAGTCCCAAATTTGAAAATCTATGACCCAAATACAAATGCACCAACATTTGTAAAAGAATCATTAAAAAAATTCATAGTACCAAATGATTCCCTGGTTATGATTCTGAAAGCAAGGAGTTCAATAGAGAAGTGCATCAGAAACACATCATGGGACAGAATGTCAAAGACTACATGCATTACCTAATGGGGGAAGATGAAGATGGAAGAATGCAGATAAGTCCATGTCTATCATCATGCACAAAACTTAAGTCCTAATGGATCAAAGACCTCAACATAAATCAAGCCACACTGAACATCATAGAAGAGAAAGTGGATGGTACCCTTGAACGAATTGGTACAGGAGATAGCTTCCTGAATATAACATCAGTAGCACAGACAGTGAGGTCAACAATTAATAAATGGGACCTCCTGAAACTGAGAAGCTTCTGTAAGGCAAAGGAAACAGTCAGCAAGACAAAAAAGCAGCCCACAGAATGGGAAAAGATATTCGCTAAGCCCACATTTGACAGAGGGCTGATCTCCAAAATTTACAAAGAACACAAGAAACAAGTCTCCAAAATACCAAAGGATCCAATTAAAAAGTGGTGTACAGAACTAAATAGAGAATTCTCAATAGAGGAGTCTAAAATGGCTGAGAGGCACGTGAGAAAGTTCTCAACATCCTTAGCCATCAGGGAAATGCAAATCAAAACAACTCTGAGATACCATCTCACTCCTGTCAGAATGGCTAAAATCAAAAACACCAACAACAATTAATGCTGGAGAGGTTGTGGTGAAAGGGGAACACTTCTCCACTGCTGGTGTGAGTGCCAACTTGTACAGCCACCTTGGAAATCAGCATGGAGATTCCTCAGAAAAATCGGAATAAACCTACAACATGACCCAGCAATTCCACTCTTAGGCATATATCCAATAGATGCCCATGCATACAACCAGGATGTCTGTACCACTATGTTCATAGTAGCATTATTTGTAATAGCCAGAACTGAAAGCAACCTAGATGCCCCTCAATTGAAGAGTGGATAGAGAAAATGTAGTACATTTACACAATGGAGTACTATTCAGCAGAATAAAACAATGGAATCCTGAAATTTGCAGGCAAATGGATGGCACTAGAAGAAACCATCCTGAGCGAGGTGACCCAGTCATGAAAAGAGAAACATGGCATGTACTCTATCATATATGGATTTTAGACATAGATCTGGAGAGTGCCAGCCTACAATCCCATGATCAGAGAGTCTGGGAAACAGAACCTTCATTGAGTGGCTGATGGACGCAGAGGCAGACTCCCAACTCTCACCACTGGACAGGACTACCAGACAGAAACTTAACAAAGAAATAAAATAACTAACAGAAATTATGACTCAATTGATTTTAACAGGAATCTATAAAACGTCTCATCCAAATACAGAAGAATATACCTTTTTCTAAGCACAACATTGAATCTTCTCTAAAATTGACCACATATTCAACAACAAAGCAAACCTCAACAGATATAAAAGAATTAAAATAACATCCTGTATCTTATTGGATCATCATATTTTAAAGCTACAATTCAACAACAACACAAATTACAGAAAACATACAACTCATGGAAATTGAACAATGTTCAATTCTTTTTTATTTCTTTTTTCTTTTTTGTTTTGGTTTTTCGAGACAGGGTTTCTCTGTATTGTTTGGAGACTGTCCTGGAATTTGCTTTGTAGACCAGGCTGGCCTGGAACTCACAGACATCTGCCTGCCTCTGCCTCCCGAGTGCTGGGATTAAAGGCGTGCGCCACGAACGCCCGGCGAACAATGTTCAATTCTATCACCCCCGAGTCAAGGAGGAAATAAAGAAATGAATTAAAGACTTCCTAGGAATCAATGAAAATTAATGCACAACATACCCAGACTTATAGGGACAATTTGAAAGCAGTGCTAAGAGGAAACTTCATAACACTAAGTGTCCACATGAAGAATCTGGAGAATAGTCACACTAGAGAATTAATGGCACACCTGAAAGCTCTAGAATATATGGAAGCAAATTCACCCACGAGGAGTAGTTGTCAGGAAATAATCAAATTGAGTGCTGCAATCAATAAAGTAGAAACAAAGAAAACAATACAAATACTAAATTAAGCAAAGAGTTGGTTCATTGAGGAAATCAACATGATAAACAAACATTTATTGAAACTAACCAAAAGACTGAGAGGTAATATGCAAATTTACTAAATCAGAAACAAAAAGGGAGAGATAAAAATGTACACTGAGGAAATCCTGAGAATAATCATGCCATGCTTTGAGAACCTGTACTCCACAAAATTAGAAATTATAAAGGAAATAGACAATTTTCTGGATAGGAATAATTTACCAAAATCAAATTGAGAACAGACAAGCAATTTAAATAGACCAGTTACTCCTAAAGTAATAGAAGAAGTCAACTTTATATGGAAAAAACTAAAATCCCAGATAGTCATAACAGTCCTATACAATAATGGAACTTCTGGAGGCATCAGTGTCTCTGACTCAAACTCTACTACAGAGCTGTAGTAATGAAAACAACTTGGTACTTGCACAAAGAACAGTCAGATAGCTAGACCAATGGAATTGAAATGTGAACCCTTATATTATGTATATGTGGTTTGTGTGTATACTGGGATGGATCTGTCTTCCTAATAAGCCCCCCACCTGCCATTCTTATTTTAGCATGCTATTTAGAAGTGAAACTCTGTATTGTGTTGTTTCCAGTTAGGTTTATTCCCCCACCTTATTATTTCAAGAGGAACTGATGGTCATACTAGATACAATGTTTCTCAGCAGAAGCATTGCAAGAGTCACAGATAGTTTGCTCAAGTTCTTGTGGATGACCCCATAAATGCATGTACTTGCCCATCACTAAAAGGTATTTACAGAGTAATTAAAAAGAAAAGCCTACTTGAAGTTGAAAGTTGGTAATGTGAAGATAAAGTTAATGTAGTTAAACTGGAAGAGAAAATGGAGATGCATTATACTTCCATTGTATATACTTACATATTTTCTTTAGTTTTTTTAGTCTTTTTATTTTTATTTTAATTTTAAATATCTTGTTTTACATGTCAATCCCAGTTCCCTCTCCCTCCCCTCCTCCCATACCTCCCACCCTATTGCCAATTCCTTCTGCCTAGGGAATACCTAGAGTCTATCATTTCACTCAGGGTAGGGTCCAGGCACTCCCCTAAGAGTCCAGGCAGAGAGAGCAACACTCTTTGTGTTATGGACACACGATGTCTGTTAGTATTAGAGTGATAAACACTGATCCACAGCTCAGGACCGCATAGGTAGCCCAGGCCTCCTCATTGACTCTCACATTCAGGGGGTCTGGATCAGTCCCATGCTGGCCTCCCAGCTGTCGGTCTAGGGTCCAAGAGCTCTCCCCTGTTCAGATCAGCTGTCTCTGCTGGTTTTGCCAGCCCATTCTTTGCCAATTTGCTTTTCTCTCCTCTCTCTGTCGCTGGGTTCCTTGGGTTCTGTTCAGTATTTAACTGTGGGTGTTTGCCTCTGCTTTCATCATTCACTGGATGAAGGCTCCAGGATGGATAAAGATATCAAATTAACTATCAGGAATGGGCAATCGAGGTGGTCTCTACACTATTGCTTAGCTTGCCAATTGGTGTCATCCGTTTATATCACTAGAGGTCACAATGGTGCCTGATCTGTCTTCTAACGTATGATTCCCTCTTCCCCCTATCCTACCCCTCCAGTCAACCTTCCTGTTCCTCCACGACTTACTCTCTCTTCCATTTCTCCCCCTCTCTATTTCCCAGGTCCCCCTCCCCCTCATTCCTAGCCGTGTTCCCCATCTGTTCAGAGGACCTTGCCTCATTTCTCTTCTCTTGGGTACCATGCATATCTTTTAGGTTCTTTCCTAGTTTTACAAACATTGTTGTAAAAAACTTGAAAACATTACAAACTAAAATCCAGACCCAACATGAATAAAACTCAGTGAACTCCAACATAGTTAGAATAGGCATTGGAATAGGATCTGTGAAGGTTCATATATATAGGAAAATTTTAATGATATAAGAGTCAATATCACATATTGTAACCATTGCAACTATAAATAATTGAAAGTAGTCTATCACATTTAATAACATGGGAATTTTTAATCTATGGCCATTTCTCCATAATTTCAGCTTAGATATTTTTCTTTAGAGCACAGTTAACTGAAATTGATTCAACAAATATTAATGATTTTTCTCATACAACTGTAACAATTTTGGTTCCTTTTCTGGTATTGGAAATCAAAACTAGAGTCTGGAAGATGCTTGGCCAGTATTTGAACTCTGAGTCATATATCCAGGCCCAATAGAAAATATACTTTACGGGCCTTAGGGAGTACATCAGTATTTATCCCTGGCATACAAATGGACTTTTGGTGCCCATCAAACAATGAGAGATGCACTCTCAGCCTGGACTCTTGGGGGAGGGTCTAGTCTCTGCCCTGGATGAAATGAAAAAGTATGGACACCCCCATGGAGGCCTTTACCTCCCTGGGGAAATGAGGGGTTTGGTGGAAGGGCATGGGAGGAGGGGAGGTAAAGGGAGAGGGACCTGGATTGATATGTGAAGCAATCTTGTTTCTAATTTAAATTTAAAAATAAAAATAAAGAGAATTTCTTAGACTGTTTAATATCTTGGTTTCTTCTTTATTCCAATCTAATATATTAGGTAATACATTTTAGTATTTATATTCAATAATATTTTAAATTATATGGTTGCAGGATATTTGATCACACTATTTACCTTGCCAGCCTAGGCAATTTTTAATTGATTTAACAAGGAAATGATAGGCCAATAGCTAGGCAGGAAAGGATGTCCAGTACTTGCAGAGAGAAAGAGAGCAGGAGAGAGAGAGAGAGAGAGAGAGAGAGAGAGAGAGAGAGAGAGAGAGAGAGAGAGAGAGAGAGAGAGAGAGAGAACTCTGGGAGGAATCTGAGAATCAGGAGTACCGTTTAGGAGATGAGTTGGATATAGAGTATGCAGGAGAGGTAGTGAGTCACGTGGTGCAAAATAAATTATTATAAATGGGTTATTTAACAGCAAACTGAGAGTAAACCTAACATAAGGCGAAGCCTTCATTGTTGAAAAGAAGCCTCTGTGTCATTATTTTGGAGATGGCCATTCAAAGAAAGTATGACTACAGTATATGGATGCACCTATCAAGATTTAGGGGGCTAGTCTCAAATTAGGTTAATGTAACTATTTTTCGGGCAGAATGCACTTACACAAGAAGCAGGTGACTGCAGCAGCAACTTCCATCTCCTAGGATTCACCAAGTCTGCCCTCTATGATCCGAATGGAAGCCAGCAAGAGCCACCTGTCTTGATCCCAGACCAAAAACCGACTCTGCAACATGTCCTCACCTGTGACCACGCCCATTTGTTATGGGCAGGTAAATATCTCACTACAACACTGTACTCATGATGTTGATAATTTTAGTTTAAAAAGCCTCTTTTCACCATTTCTACATATAATATGTAACTTAGATGTTAATCATTGACCAGTCTCTTTGTATTAAGTGCTGCTAAATACAAATTTTCATTTGCATTAGTTTGAATCACTTAAGTTTTTTCCAGAAAAAGTATGATTTTATAAACATGAACAAAAGAGAGAAGGTTATACCTCGAGGTTTCAAAAACACATCATTAATGAGGATAAATTGACTAGGGCCTTACTCTGTTCATAATAATCATCCCAGGATTAGTATGAAATAAGTCTCAGATTCTGCACTGCTCACATACAAATACTTAACACTGTGTTTCAAATACATAAAATGTTCTGCTTGCAAATAAAACTACAGCACTATTATGGCACTAAAATCTTAATAGTAATTTCTTAATATTAAATATTTAGTATTGAATGTGAGAATTCATGTGTTTTTAGCACATCTTTGTTTAGACTCATCCAGAGATACTCTGTGTTTATATGTATACCTAGGCACTCCCTGACCATCAAGTAATTGCTCCTTAGTTAACACTTATTGATTAATACAATATTTACTATTTTATGTCACATTCAACAGAGAGAATTTGATAGCTTAAATAATGTCATATTCTATATCCAGTTGCCTCTAAGATCTAAAGTATCACAACAGGAATATAGTAGTCATACACGTAAAAAATATAAACACACATTATCATACCTTGCGTCTAATAAGTAACTCAGAACCTAGACTGTGGGAGCAAAGCCCTAAGTAAGTGTGTATTATTGATAAGAGCAAGGTCATGTTAAAGATCCTAGTACCTCAGATCCATGGAAATTACAAGGTATTCCCCTGGGTAGAGTATTAGCATTGTGTGAAGAAAATGTCAACTGCAGCTTTCTCACCCAGGATTTTGAAAATGTTTGTGATTGATACTCACCTACTTCTTTCTCAAGAATTACTTTATCCTTATACCCTGAGATTGCTCAGCTACAGTGTGTCCCTACTAACACTAGCTAATGATCTACCTCATTTATGCTGTGAATGTTAAATATGCTGACTTGCAAGATATTGATGTGGTACCATCAGAGCATGTGTGCACCTGATCCCAGTTTTTCTACATGATTCTCTGTCATTTCTTTATTCCCCATTAACTAAGTCTAGTCAAGCCCAAAGTTATGCAAATCAGAGGTCACCACTTTGTACCTCTCTCTCTCTCTCTCTCTCTCTCTCTCTCTCTCTGTGCATGCATGTGTATGGTTTTAAACACACACACACACACATTTGTATATGAGAACAACATATACAGAAGCATACATGAAGGCCAGAGGTTGACACCATGAGTCTCTTTCAATAGTGTTCCATCTTATTTTTTGAGATATATGTCAGTGAATCTGAAGCTCACCTATTTTGCTACATTGACTGACCAGCAATTCTCAGAGATTTGAGTGGGCAATATCAGAGGATGTTCTTTAGCCTCCATATATACAAACCTACACAAACACACATATACATATGAACATGTACCTGGTACTAACAAGCACACACCCAAAAAGACAGCTTTAATTACTAGATGTAAAATATCATGGACATGAGGATTAAAGATAAAAAATAAATGCACATTCATTTAGTAGTTGTATACATACGTTTCTGTCAGGTAGCCAGGATTCATGCTTTTAATTCTAGGAGTAAGGAGCCAGAGGCAGGTGGATCTCTGTTATTTTGAGACCATCCTGGTCTACAGACCTAATTACAGGACAGCTATGGCTGTTATACAGAGAAACTCTGACTCAAAAAATCTGTATACAAAAAATTAAGGACTTGCATAGTGTTACATATATAAAGTATAGATTATTATTCATCCAAAATTGACTGCTCATTTGAACTATCCATTTTTTATATGTTCATGTAAAATTTAAGTGGTGATTACACACTTATTGAACTACTTACAGCATAAGGACAGACACCTTACTATTTTATTGCTTCTTAATACCAAGCACAACAATAATTAATATGTCTTTAAATACATGATCATCTTCAGTAAATTCTAGTCCTAGAAGGTATACAAATAAATATCATGTGGATATTAATTTTTCCAGAATCTGTTTTTATATTCAAAATATTTTCAATATGCATTGAAAGAACAAACTTCAAAATATGATACATAATACAATGTGATTTTTCAAAATGTATTTATATAATTATGCTCAATTGCTATTCATGCAAAACATATAAACAAATATATATCAACATCAGGCAACTTATGAATTACCATTTTACTCTAAGTTTAGAGTCAGTCATAGTATAATTACTATTAGTTTAAGGTCTCCAAAAGCCAAAATCAAGGTGGTAGCAGATCTATAACTCATCACCTGAAGACTGAAGAGACCATTTTGAGGCCTATGCAAATGTTTGCTAAGGTTCAGTTCATTTTCCTGGTTTCATTGAAGCTGTCTGTTTCTTGGCATGCAGACTCTCCCTCTCCCAGGCTCAGGGACATGTCAGATTCATTTCAGCTTATCAACTCACTGATGCCTCTTTTGTTTTGCTATTTTGTTTTCCACAGACCCAGGATGGCACTGAATCCCCAAAATGTTTCAGAAATCCCAGCACTCGAGAGGCAGAGACAGGCGGATCTCTGTGAGTTCGAGGCCAGGCTGGACCGACAGCCTCCAAAACAATACAGAGAAACCCTGTCTCTTAAAAACAAAACAAAACAATAAACAAACAAACAAAAAAAACAGTTGTCGTTTCAGAGTGCAGTTTTCCCCATTTAAAGTGGAATTTCAATAATGACATTTTGTTTCAACACACAAGTAACCAACCAGGAATAAAATAATATTCAATCTGAAGGTTATGATTATATTATATCAGTCATATTTAGCTATTGTTAAAAAGTACTTAAGAAGTTAAACTTAAAAAAGAGGAGGGCCAGTGATATGGTAGAATGTCTAATAGTGGTTGTTAAATTGATTTACCTGCAATTAGATAAATGGTTCCATTGGATTGGTCTGTGTGCATATCTGTTGTAATTTTTCTTTATCCCTTATTGAAGTAGTAGCTTCCAGTCCATTGTGGATGGGTACATCCCATGCAGGTGGGTTTTGATTTACTGTCCAATAAAGAGAAGCAAGCCAACCAATCTTGATTCCATCATGACTTTTTTTCAAGCTCCTATTCAGAGTTCATCCATTGGCTTCCATATGTGATGTACAAGATGCAGTAAATCCTTCCCTTTAATTTGTTTTTGGTCACACTGTTTTTCACAGCAACTGTTACTGTCAATACTTTTTGATATAACTTCTATTAGTACATTTTAACTATATATTAATACATGTTAATGGGGTCCATTAGAATTTTGTGTATTTGTTTTTAATATAATTTGATCATATTTACACACATTTAGTTCACTCTCCAACTGTGACTGTAGTTACTTCCTTCCTACTTGCTCACCTTCTGCTGACATGACATGTGAGCTAATATGTGCATGTGTGTGTGTGTGTATGATATATATATGTGTATATATATATATATATATATAGAGAGAGAGAGAGGGGGAGGGAGGGAAGGAGGGAGGGAGGGGGAGAGAAAGAATTGGATTACTTACAGGAATATGGGTAAAGGCTTGTTTTATAGAATCAAGTCCAACATACCAATAACAACACCAAGAGAATATCTCCCCTCTCTCTTAAACCTATCACCTGCTCCTCTCTAAATTGCTATCACTCCCTCTAAATCTCCAGGAAGCTCAATGCATAATGGGTCATTCCCACTTCCATGATGGAATGTTGATAGGCTCAATTGTTTTTGAATTTCAGGCAGATGATCACATGTGCTGTGAGTTCATGTACACCATGACTGCTTAATTCCCAGAAGGCAATGTTTCATAGCACTTCCACTCCTTCCTCTAACTCTTACTTTCTTTACAGCCCATTATCTATTTAATAATCAACTTTTTATTTTCATTTAAATTAAGGTGTTACACATGTGTATCTGTTATAAAAATATCTGAAAATATATCCCCATTGACACACAAAGTTAATTTGGTGATGGTTTTTCAATCTTCATAGCTTCCCTTGATTTTATCTTTAATGAAAGTTTATACAGACACATTATTGACTTTTTAAACTGAATGTAATGCTTGTCTTCTGACTTCTTTCTAGTTTTTCTACTCTTTCAGTTGCATGCTAATGAGCTACATGTGCCTCTTGAAGGTACACTAATGGTTTGTCAGGAACTGACATTCAATGTGTTACAAAAGAACAAATTTAATGACACCAGGGCCCAGAGTCGTAGGTGTCTGCATTTGCTACTAAAAACATGTAATGAGATGGTAGTTCTGTGAGCAATGAGATGAATCTAAGCCTTATAATGAGATGCTTGGTTGGAACTGTAATAATATGGCTTGCTGAGAGTGTGTAATTAGTCACTTAACTCAATGTATGTAATGAAAGGCATGATGAGGAATGCAATTAGTTTAGGGTTGAGAGACAGGGATGTAGGACTGAATGTAAAGAAATGCTCCAGAAAAGTGGCTGGGTCTCTGGTGATACAATCACTATGGGGATGAGAGTTGAAGAGACAGTAGCTGTTCACTGGAGGCAGACAAGTGGTACAGCAACCACATAGTGAGTATCCCCAAATTAGAAAGACTGGCATATTTTACATGATGTTTAGCACATAGTATTATGTGGGCAAGTATCCATTTTCTATAATTCTGAGAACAGTGTCTAACAAGCTATTAATATTCTCCCTATAAACTGGTCTCCATTTGGTAACTCAGGACTGCAATACTACTGAGTATCACTGTGAGGACTAAAAGTCCATCTAAGCAAAGTTTTTAAATCAATGCCCAACATGTATATGAGTGTCCCATGAAAGTGATAAGTCTTAAGATATATCAACTCCTGGAGATCTATGTTGACTTTTAAACAATGGGAAACTGTGAAGAAACAAGTCATTGGAGACATTGTCTTACTTGTTTCAAATTTTAAAATAGTACTGAGCAAGAGAGGGCCTTTGGAAAGAGTTTATGCTGTATGCAGCTAAAGGTCAAAATTGTAAGTTGAGAAACACCATCTTTGACAGCTGTAGGAAGGAGAGTGCAAGGAACACACATCAATCATATCCAGTAACAGGCTGATGAAGAGATGTGTCAGGGCTTGAGTTGACATGTATATGTTACTTCCTCTCACAGTCTAGATAACATCTACCACAATTACTTCATTTGTACAATCACTCCATATTCTAGGTGGTTTTATAAATAGAAACAGGATTTACAATATGAGGTAGAGTGCTTGTTCAGCACATACATGTTCAACATAATGAACCCTATCTCCCTTAAAAAAATTAAAATTAATGTTCATGTATATAATGCATAAAATATGTGATATTTCATGCATATTTCATGTATAAATATACTTAAGGTCAATTATAATTCTGATTGTTAGATATTAGGATTTGACTAATTGCTAGATATTTATCTATAGATTTTAGAAATGTTAATATACCCTAAAACTAACCAAATCAGGTTCACAGTGCCAATGTAGATAATAATTTTTTGTCAGAAGTCACTTATTAGTACTTGGTAAAGGTTTTTGCAATGAGGCAATGAAAAGACTAGCAAAGCTTATAGTATTTACTTAAGAGGGTCTTGAAGAGGTAAAGAGGTTGCAAAACATGCACAAAGAAGAAACTGAGTTGCATGAAATCCCACTTTAAAATTCAACAAGTAAAAACAGAAGAGGTAGAGGAAAATCAAATGACAGTACAAATAGAAAAAAGAATCTCAAAAAAGAGAATAAGAAAAAAAACAGTGCTTTAAGTAAAGGATCAAGGTGTTTCAACATAATCAGACATCTGGATGTAGGTGAATCAGGATGATAATACACTAAAATATTAATTCAAGAATGCTTAATATGTCTACCTACTTTGTCCCACTGTGTGTTTTATCTAATGAACACTCCCACTGGTCTCTATGCCCTTTTACTTTGTTGTAGAGAATTGCTTTGTCTATATTGGGTATTTTGTTTTTCATTCATATGAAGTTGAGTGCTGTACTTTTTGAGGCCTATGATAATTTTTTCTGGGATTTTGATAGGTATTGCACTGAAACTGTAGATTACTTTTGGTAAGATTGCCATTTTTACTGTGTTGAAGAGCATGGGAGATCTTTCCATTTTCTTCTGTCTTCATCAAATTCTTTCTTCAAACACTTAAAGTTCTTGTCATACAGGTCTTTCACTTGTTTGATTAAATTTACCCCAAGATATTTTATGTTATTTGTGGCTAAGGTAAAGTGTGTTGTTTCACTGGTTTCTTTTTAACTCATTTTTATCTATATATAGGAGGTTTACTTATTTTCTTGAGTTATTCTTGTATTCTGCTACATCACAGAAGTTGTTTATCAATTGTATGAGTTCCCTGGTAGAACTTTGGGGTAACTAATGCATACTCTCATATTACTAGCCAATAGTGAATGTTTGACTTCTTATTTTCCAGTTTGTACCCCCTTGATCTTTTTGTTGTTGTTTTTGTCTTATTGATCTAGCTAGAAGTTTGAGTACTATGTTTAATAGATATGCAGAGAGTGGGCAATCTTTTCTTGTTAGTGATTTCAGTGACATTACTTTGAATGACTCTCTTTTTAGCTTGACATTGGCTGTTGGATTACTGTACATTGCTTTATTATGTTTAGTTAGGTTTCTCCTGTCCCTGATCTTTCCACCACATTTACAATGATGGGGTATTGAATTTTATCAAATACTGTTTCTGCATCTAATGAGATGATTATATGTTTTTTCAGTTTGCTTATATGATGGTTTATATTGACAGATTTTTGTATGTTGAACCATCCCTTAATCTGTAGGATGAAGGCTACTTGGACATCGTGAATTATTTTTCTGATGTGTTCTTGGATTTGGTTTGCCAGTATTTTATTGAGAACTTATCTATCAGTGTTCATGAGGGAGATCAGACTGTAATTCTCTGTATTAGTCATTTTTATGCGTAGTTTGGGTATCAGGGTATCAGCCTCATAAAGAGAGTTTGGTAATGTTCTTTCTGTTTATATTGTGTGGAACATTTTGAGGACTATTGGTGTTATGTCTTCTTTGAAATTCTGGAAGAATTGTGGGTGAAAATGTCTAGCCTGAACTTTCTTTTGATGGATGTTTGTACTTCCATAGAGTTCTAGGTTTATTTAATTTATTTTTCTAGTCCTGATTTAATTTTGGTGCATGGTACTTATCCAGAAAATTGTTCATTTTCTTTACATTTTCCAGTGTGTGGAGTACAGATTTTTGAAGTATTATCTAATTATTCTCTGAATTTCCTCAGGGTTTATTGTTAGGTCTTATTTTTATCTGATTTTGTTAATTTGGGTGTTCTTTCTCTGTCTGTCAGTTAGCATAGATAAAGTTTTCTCTATTTTGTAGATTTTCTTGAAGAATCAACTCTTTGTCTCATTGATTCTTTGTATTATTTTCTTTGTTTCTATTTTATTGATTTTATCCCCCAATTTGGTTATTTTGATCTGTCTACTTTTTCTGGATATGTTTGCTTCCCTTTTTTCTAGAGTTTTCACATGTTCTGATAATTATCCAGTGTGGAATTTTTCTAGCTTCTTTGTGTAGGCATTTAGTGCTATGAAGTTTCCTCTTATTGTTGCTTTCATTATGTCCCATAAATCTGGGTATTTTATGCATTCATGTTCACTGAATTTTGGTAAGTCTTTAATTTCTGACTTTTTTCTTTGTGATCCAAGAATTATTCAGTTGAGTATTGTTCAATTCCCTGAATGTATAGACGTTCTGCAGTTATTGCTGTTGTTTAAATCTAATTTTAATAGTGGTGATCTGATAAGCTACAGGGGATTATTCCAATTTTCTTTGTATCTTGAGGTTTGCTTTGTGAACATGTGTGTGATCACTTTTAGAGAAGATTCTATGGGGTTCTGAGAAGAAATTAGATTCTTTTGTGTTTGGGTGGAATGTTTGAAAACTGTAAAGTGGGTCCTTTTGAATCATAACTCTGTTAGTTCCTTTATTTCTGTGTTAAGTTTTTGTCTGGGAAACCTATCCAATGATGAGAATGGAATGTTGAATTCTCCCGTTTTTAGTTTGTGGAGCTTGAGGTGTTATTTAAGTTTTAGTAATGTTTCTTTTACAAACGAGAGTGCCTTTGTATTTTGGGCATATATGTTCAGATTTGAGACTTCATCTTGATGGATATTTCCTGTCATGAATATAAAATGAACTTCTTTATTTCTTTTGACTAATTTTAGTTTGAAGTCTTTTCTGTTAGATATTAGGATAGCTACCCCAGCTTGTTTCTTAGGTCTATTTGATTGGAAAATCTTTCCCCAACACTTCCCCTAAAGGAAATATTTGTCTTCATAGTTGACAAGTGATTCTTGTATGCAACAGAAGGATGGATATTGTTTTCATATCCAATCTGTTAGTCTTCATCTTTTTTATAAGTGAATTGAGTCCATTGATATTAAGGGTTCATAATGACCAGTGATTGCTATTTCCTGTTATTTTTGTTTTTGTTTTATTTGTGATGGTATTTCCTGGATTTTTCTTTTCATTGGAATGTACTGGTGTGATATTATATATTGCCTGTGTTTTGTGGATGCACCTAACTTTCCTAACTTGGAGTTTTTCTTCTAGCACTTTCTATAGGGCTGTATTTGTGGATAGATATTATTGAAATCTGGTTTTGTCATAGACTATCTTTTTTTCTTCATCTACAGTGATTGAAAGCTTTGCTGGATAGAATAGTTTATGCTGGTATCCATGGTCTCTTAGTGTCTGCATAAAACCTTATAAGGATGGTTTTATGCTTTTTTATTAACATTGTATTTAAATTAAAGACAATATTATTTTACATACAAACCCCAATTCACTCTTCCTCCCATCCTCCCATTCCTACTACCATCTCCACCTCTCAGCCACCATCTAGTTGTCAAAGAGGGTAATATTTCAATGGGGGAATCATCGAAGACTGTCACATCACTCGGGGCAAGACCAATGCCCTCCCCCACTTATCTAAGCAGAGAGAGTATCTTCTGGCTTTTATTATTTCCATTGAAAATCTATGTATAATTCTGATAAATTTACCTTCATAAGTTACTTGGCTTTTTTCCTTTACAGCTCTTAATATTCGTTTTTCATTTTGTATGTTTAGTATTTTCTTCATTATGTTGCAAGGGGACTTTTTTTTCCATTCTATTTGTTGTTTTGTAAGCTTAATTTACTTTCTTTGGTATGTCTTTCTTTTGATTGCAAAATTTTTCTCCTATGATTTTATTGGGCTGGCATTATTTTCCTTTTTCTATCACTAATATTCTTAGATTTAGTCTTTTCATTCGGTATCAGATTTCTTAGATATTTTGTGTTAAAAATTTGTTGAACTTAATGTTTTCTTTAATGAATTAATCTATTTCCTGTATCATATCTTCATTGCCTGAGATTCTCTCTTCCACCTCTTGTATTCTGTTCTATATGTTTGTTTCTATAGTTCCTGATTATTTACCCAGACATTCCATGCAGTCTCTTGTTAAGCCCAGAGGCAATTATTACAAGTCTCTGTAAAGCTCTGCTGTTCATGCTTCTGGTCCTCTTACTCAGCCACTGACACACTCTCTCCAGGGTTCTGACCCCTCCCAAGGCAGTGCAGTGATATTCTCTCTCTCTCTCTCTCTCTCTCTCTCTCTCTCTCTCTCTCTCTCTCTCTCTCTCCTCTCTTTCTCTCCCAGCTTCTAGTCCTCTCCTTTTTCTGCAGACTGATAGCCCACATTTCAATCCCAACATTCAAGAGGCAGAGGCAGGCTTATCTTGATTTCAAGGTTACCCTGGTCTACAGAATAAGTCCCAGAACGTAAAATAACACATTTAGCTGTGGATTTTATACACATCTTATATGCTATATGGTTCCTTCCTAGCCCTTTGTGCCTTCATAGTTAAATACCCATGTTTTGTGTCCCATATATCACATGGATCGCAATATTTTCCTCTGAGGTGTCTATATTTTTAACCCCCATTTTACAGTTCTTTCCGGTTACTGGAGTTCATGAATTTGCCTAGAGTGACTGTCAAGCAAGCTCGGGAATCCTACTGTCTCGACCTACTCTATGTTGGGATTACAGTTGTGAGCCAACTTGTTTCATTTTATATGATGTTGAGGCTTGAACTAAGAGATTTAGATATGTAGATACTGTAGTGGTGCAACTGGCTCCTAAAGGGCAGGGATATCATTAGGAGGTGTGACTTTGTGGATTAGATATGTCATTGTTGTAAATGTGTCATGTTGGGGGGCTGGTTTTGAATTGTCCTATGTTTAAATCCAGTTCAGTGAACCCATTTCACTTCTTGCTGCATGTGGATCAAGATATTGAGCTCTCAGCATCTTTTACAACTGCATGCTTGCCTATATGCTACCCTATTTTCCACCATCATGAGAAAGAGGTAAACCTCTGAAACTTTAAGCCACACAAATTAAAATTTTTCCTGTATTAGAGTTGCTGCAAGCATGGTGTCTCTTTATTACAATTGGAACCCTAACCAAGAAAATAACCTTTCTACTTGGGCATTGGAAAATTAAAGTCAGGTTTCCATTTTTGCATGTCAAGGATTTGAATGCCTGAGTTATCTTCCATATCTTGCACTGCAATCTTAATTGTGTCCTTCTGTGGTGATGGATGGTTTTATTAGTGGCAGCACTCTTCTCCCATTTTTTAATCTGCCATTTGCCTCCCACCAAATAGATAAATAAATTAGCAGAGCCACAAGGGAAAAATCATTTCCAAAACCACAAAATTCTTTTCACTCTGTGTGTGTGTGTGTGTGTGTGTGTGTGTGTGTGTGTGTTTAGAGGCCCCAGAGGTAAATATGTCTGTTCTTTTGTTATCTTTCTCAGCATTGTTTCTCAGCATTGAGATTACAGATGGACAATGTCATGGCTGCCTATTTTATGTCTTCTTATATTCATATTGGGCACCTGAATTCAGGTCCTCCTTCTTATGACTCTCCACATCACAGACCGATATTTCTTTCTTTATGAAATGTAATGAAGAGGGGCTACACACTCACAGAAGAAAGCAATGGCCACAGGTTAACTTATTGGTAAATATGATCCATATACACAGGGATAAAACATCCAACCACTTCTCGAGAGACATTTTCCAAAGCCAAGCTCTCTATGGTGTCCATTAACTGGGACTCCATGGGGCCATTCCTGATTGTCTTCTTGACTTCATTCTCTAAGGTTGAAAAGAATTTTCTTACACAAGATGAACTCTCTCTGAAGGAAACCCTCATCTAGGACTAGCCATTGCTGTGAGTTTCTCCAATGAAAAGGTGACAAGGAATAATGTTTAATTTATGTTTGCCTAAATTAAATTCTGATAAAAATAAAACTTCCAAAACTGAAGAGCTTAACAAAAATCAAAAGGCTTTTTCCTATTATTTTCTACGGCCAAAGACACTTGGCAAAATCTCTCAGGAACAACAGCAGAAAAAGGCATCTGGAAGCTGTTATGTAAGTTTCTGGATGCCAGGGTGATAGCCAATCTCAGGCAAACAACCAACAACACATGCAAGGTAAATGTTCTTCTCCTTCTCTCATTTACTCCTAAACTTTCTCCTTTTCCTTTCCTTCCTTGCTTTTTGTTCCCTCACTCTCATCCTCATTTCTCATTGCTCTTCCCTCCCTTCCATCATTTCTCCTTTCTCCTCCTTCCTTTCCTCTTTCATCTTTTCTTCTTTTTTCTTTCATCCCTACTACCCCTTCCCTGCTTAGCATCCTCCCCTTCTCCTTTCCTTCCTTCTTTTCTTCCTTCCTTCCTTTATTTCCTTCTTTTAGATTATAATCTGGCACAAAACATACTGTGTAGCTCAGAACTATTTATATCTCCCTTTTCTTCAGCTTCCATATCCCACATTCTGTAATTTGGATCATATGTCGCCAAACTCATCTTATGTGGTGTCAAAATTTAACACAGTACTGTATAGATGCTAAGCAAACATTCAATCTACCAAATCACATCCCTAGGCTTTCATACTTTTTGTGTCACAAATACTCACAAACTACTCACAATCCATGTACCTACAATAAAGGATGAGTTTTGTGTTAGTGAAGACTTGTTTAAATTGATTTCATTTCTAGAAACCCCTTCAGGTGGTCTGTATATAGCTTGGTGGTGATAGCACATGTCTTGAATCTCAGCACTTGAGAGACAGAGGCAGGCTGATCTTTAGGAGTTCATGTCCTGCCTGGTCAACAGAATGAGTTCCACAACAGCAAGAATAACAAAGAGAAGCCCTGTCTTGAACACAGCCCATCCCCCTACCCCCCTTTAAAAATTTCTACTTCTTTATTTTTCTTTGGCAAACCTAGTTTTTTATTGTGCCTTCTCAGAGAACCAACCATCTAATAAAATATACAGAAGAAATTAAAATCATTAAAAACTTTAAAGGAAAAAGGCCAAGTAACTTATAAAGGAAGATCTAATAGAATTGTACCCAACTTCTCAATAAAGACTCTAAAAGGTAGAATTGCCTGGAAAGATGT
The DNA here is from genome assembly GCF_017639785.1 of Mesocricetus auratus. Lineage (NCBI taxonomy): Eukaryota > Metazoa > Chordata > Mammalia > Rodentia > Cricetidae > Mesocricetus > Mesocricetus auratus. The sequence continues at coordinate 74,779,353 of NW_024429266.1, read as the reverse complement.
GCTCCATATGCTAAGAGACCTCAAATGCTAGCCCAGACTATTATTCCCAGCAAAACTTTCAGCCACCATACATGGATAGAACAAGATTATTTCGTGACAAACTCAAATTTAAAGAAAATCCACCCTTCCAATTGGTACTTGAACGAAACCTACAACTAAAGGTGTGGGGAGAAAAAAGACCCTGGGAGCAGGCAGCTGTAAGACAATGTTTACTAAAAACATGTTTACTGAAAACAATCTGGTGTCCATAAGAAATGTTTACTGGAGAAATAAGTTCCAGATAAGGGCTCGCCCAGGAGAACGCCCTGACCTCCACCTTTTCCACAGGTCTTCCTGACCCCCCACTGCCACTTCTGGTATCAAATCATAGAACCAGCCAGGGGTAAGAGAGGGGGCAGAAGCTTTTCTTGAGGGAAGCCATTCTTGGGAAGCCTTTCTTGAGCCTTCTTGGGGCCTGCTTAAAGTTTTCTTTGCACCACCGAATGGTCTCTGTGTCATCAATCCCGACACCCTCTGCACATTCTCAGATACAGGCTGCACAATGGGAGCAGCATAAAGGAGGTTACCTTCACCCAGAAAAACGGACAATAAATAATCTTACACCATCAGACCCTAATCAATTGAAACACACAGACATACACTCACACACACACACACACACAAATACACACACACTACAATCACCACCACCACCACCAAAATTAGGGACTAACAATCATTCATATTTAATATCTTTCAGTATCAATTTACTCAATTCTTTAATAAAAAGGCATTGGCTACCATAATGTATGCAAAAATATTATCTACCATCCTGCTAAATAGAAGAAATACATCTTAATACCAAAGATAGACATTATTTCAGAGTAAAGATTTGGAAGAAATGTTCCAGTCCAATGGACATAAGAAACAAGATGGTGTAGCTATTCTAATATCAAACAAAATAGACTTGTAACTGAAATTAACCAGGAGGTGGAGAAAGGCATTTCATACACATAGAGGAAAAATTCACCAAGAGCACATAGCAATTCTTAACATCTCTGCCCCAAATGCAAGGACAATAGTACTTGTAAAAAATATTTTTAAGTTTAAATTATACATGGTACCTCACACATTATATGCATGTGACTTTAGTACCCCACTCTTACTGATGGACAGGTCATCTACTCAAAAGTTAGAAAGACTAATAATGGAACTAATTAGACATTGTGAACCAAAATGACCTCATATGTATATATATATGTATATATATATATATATATGTGTGTGTGTGTGTGTGTGTGTGTGTAAAATTTCACCCAAATACAAAAGAATATCCCTTCTTTTCAACGCCTCATGAAATCTTCTCCAAAATTTGCTGTATACTCAGTTACAAAGCTAGTCTTGAAAGATACAAGAATATTGATGCAATCCCCTGGACATTATCAGACCACCATGTATTTAAGCAGGATTGAACAAGAGAAATCACAGAAATCCTACAAACTCATGGAAGTTGAACAATTCTCTATTGCATTACCAGTTCATCAAGGTAGAAAGAATTCCACAAAAATTCATGCATAACATACACAAACCCATGAGCCACAATGAAACCATTGTAAGAGGAAAGTTTCATTGCAGTAAGTGCTTTCATAAAGAAGTTGGTGTGATCTCATCCTAGATACTCAACATTATGCCTGAAATATCTAGAATAAAAAGAAGCAGACACACCCAAGAGAAGCAGATGTCAAGAAATAATCAAATTAAGGGTAGAAACCAACAAAATACAAAGAAGGAGCATGTATATAATCAATGAAACAAAGAGTTGGCTCTATGAAAAACATCAACAAGATAGACAAATCCTTATTGAAACTAAAAGGCAGAGAGAGAATATTCAAATTAGTAAATTCAGAAACAGAAAGGAAGACATAAAAACACACAAAACCCAAGTAATTATTAGAACATACTTCAAAAACTTATACAACATATAATTGGAAATTCTAAAATGAAATGGTCAAATAATCAAGCAGGCTTCATCCAAGAGAATCAAGCTAGCTCAACATAAAAAAAAGAAAACTGTCAATGTAATCCACCATAAAAACAAACTGAAAGAATTAGATGTTGAAAAAGCCGTTGCCAAAATCCTGCACCCCTTCATGATAAAATTCTTGGATAGATCAGGGATACAAGAAACCCAACTTCATATATTTAAGGAAATAGCCAACATCAAATTAAATGAGGAGAAAATTAAAGCAATTCCACTGTGATCAAAGATAAGAAATTAAATGGAAAATGGATGGAAATAGTGAACCTGAGTAAGGTAAGCTAGATCCACAAACACAAACATGGTATGAACTCACTAATGAGTGAATACTTTCCATAAAGTGAAGGATAAACATGATACAATCCACAGACCCAAAGAAGCTAAGTAAAAGGGAGAGCTCAACCAGGGATAGATGAATCTCACTTTGAAAGGAAAATGGAATCGATATCACAGGGGAACATGGGGAAGTGACTAGATGGTGTTGTGTGCATGGGAACAGGAGGGATCAGGATGGGAGATGATGGAGGGAGACAATATTGGTAACTAGAATCAAGGGTATCTCTGGGACAAGCTAGAAAATTTGTGGAATTGAAACACTCAGGAAACTGTGATGTTGACCCCAGCTAAGTGAACTATCAATGGTGTATGTGGAGCATGATCCATCTATCTCCTATAGCCAGGGAACACTTTCAATAGAGGGATTGGGACCACAACCCAGCCACATAACCATGGATGTATAATTTTCCCTGTCTACAAGATATGCTGGGGTACAGGTAGTACAGAAATTATGGTATTGGCTGACCAATGACTTTAGAGTAAATCCACCCCTAACACTGCCTAGGACATCAGTACTCAGATGCTGGAGAGCCCAGAGACCTGGTATAGAACCAAAATAACTGGCAAAAATTTCAATGGGATTATTCATTATGATATTCTGATAGTCTCATAAATGTTTGACCAGTCCAATTGTCATCAAAGCAGCTTCATCTGGCAACTGATGGAAACAGTTGCAGAGACCTTCAGCCAAATATTAGGTATACCTTAGGGAATAATGTAGAAGAAAACATGGTGGAAGTATTGTGGGAGCCAGAGGAGCCAAGGGCACCACAAGAAAACTCACAGAATTAACTAACCCTGGCTCATAGAAACTGAACCGTCAACCAGAGAGCATGCATGTGATTGACATAGGCCCTATCATATATGTTACAACTGTGTACCTTGATTTTCCTGTGAGACTCCAAACAGTGGAAACAGCGCCTGATACTTGCTATTGGAACACTTTCCTTCTACTGGGCTGCCTTGTAAAAGGAGAAGAGGTGCCTAGTCTCATGGTAACTTGATATGCCACAACTGTCTGATAAACATTGGAAATATGGCATTTTCTGGAGAGGAAGGAAGACACTAAATAGATTGGGGGAAAGAGGAGACTGTTGGGTAGAGGGACTGGAAGGAGAGGAGGGATGGAGGAGAAGCTGTGATTTCCCTAGGAAAAAATAATTTATCAACAAAAATTAAAAAGGCAGATTCTTAATGAAACTTACAAATGTTCTAGCACATTTTGTTTTGCTATTTTAGTTCATGTTTTGTAACTATTTTTTACCATTTTAAAAATACAACAGGCAAGATTGCCTGTCACTAATACCAATCTCTAAAACATTTTGATCTTCTCAAACTGTGATGGTTATTATTTATTCTTAATTCAGTGGGACTAATGTTCACCAAGGATGCAGATATCTGGGCATGTCTTTGAGAGAGTTTCTAGATTATGTTAATTCAAGTGGGAAGATCCACCCCAATTATGTTTAACACTATTGTGTGGACTGGGATCATGGACTGAATAAAAAGGATAATTGGAGCTGAGGACCTACCTTCATGTTTTTGCTTTCTGAATGTAGACACAGATCACCATTGTTTTCATGATACTCCCTCCATTTCCCTCTACTATTATGGTTGTGCCCTCCAAATCTGAACTAAATAAGCTCTACTTGTGATTTTGTTTGACTATATTATCAAAACCACAGGAAATACAATCAAGACATGAATCAAAACTCATTGCACATTAAAAAGAGAGCACAAGTCACTCTTCATCTTTTCATCAGAATTTTCCAGTCATTGTGAACTAAATTGTTAATTTTAGTCTTTAGGGAATTGCCAAGATTAGAAAGACACTAACATTTTTTTCATGCTGTGCTCCTCTGCTATCTTTTATTCAGTGTAGAATCCTCACAGACACCAACTTCCAGTTCCATGTTGGAATTTCATTTATTTGTTAAGGGTGTTAGGGTACATCAATGCCTCCACAGATCACATTTGTTTAGCAGTTCAGCTGTTGATGGAAAGATGGGTGGTCTCAGTTCTTTGGCCATTGTACCTCTGCTATGAAGATAAATATACACATTGTCTATTAAGTTTCTGCTTTCTATTATTGTGAACATATATTCAATCGTAGAAAGTTTAACTCAGAATTTACCAACTGATATGATAATCTATTTTAGGTTTTAAAGGAAACAGCTACACTTTTTCCTTTTTAAATACTTATTTATAATTAATATTTTTCAAAGGAGGTGTAAATTTGTGTGTCTATATGAGGATATATAGAGTTGCATGTAATTGCAGATCTCATAGACATCAGAAAGAACCAGATCCATTGGAGCTGGAATCACAGATGTTTGTCAGTTGCCTGACTCGAATACTGAGAACTAAACTCAGATTTTTATGGTATGTGCTCTTAATACATGAGAAATCTCCCAACTCTGTCAAATTGATGGCCAGCTTTCCCCAGTAATTGACACTGCATGCATATATGTATATACATATGTATTCCTAAATATAACCTGTTCAGTTTGTATACTGCTGCCTGTATGTTTGCTTTCAGTGCAGACTCTTTGGCACTGGAAAATCAATTGGTGTGTTCTTCTAAAGGAAAGGTCACTTCACCCAATTGCCACATTTCCTTGGCTGTTTATCAGAAAAAAATGTGTCTATGGATTGGTTTTAGACATTATACTGGTTTAGTGAATTCATGGTTGTAGATTCTCCTCCAATAACCCCAATTTCAATAGCACTGAGTATTATTGTTATTTTCCCCAAATCCTTACCTTTTCTATATTTATCTCTTATCCCTTTACCTAAGAAGCTATCATTTTTCTATGTGTCCTATCACATCACTTGAATCATACTTTTCCCCATTACCTTCTTCGCACCTTTTCCTATATTTATGTGGTTCTGGTATTGTCCATAATAATAAATATGCCCTGGTCTCACCTTGTAATTTTTGCTTGAATTTTTCTCTGTAATTTAATCATCTTATCACCTATTTATTTTACATGATAATTGTTATCTCCTATTATAATGATTTACAAAATTTTTAATTCTAATATTGTCTAATGTACTTATTTTTTCCTATTGTTGCCTGTAGTTTTAGGTTCTTTCCAACAACTATCAGGGATTAACCATTTCATTTTCTCACAAGAGTTCTCTAGACTTACCTTTAACACTCATTAATATATTCAGTTTATTTTCAGTTGACTACATTTAGTTTCAGGAAAGAGGCTGGCTTGTTCTTCTCTATAAGTTCATCTAATTTACCCCAAGTCCACTGGTTGAAAGCCTGTCCAATTCAAACTGAATGGTCTTTCCACCCTGGTAAATTTGTATGTGCCAATGTGGGTGAAGATTTTTTCTGACATTTATTCTATTCTATGATTGTTTGTCTTGATGCCAACATCAACAGTTTTTCCTACTAAGACTTTAGGGTTATTATTGATATGTAAAACTTACAAGACCTTCTTTCTTTTGTTTGAAGATTACTTCTATAATTCATCGTTTTCAGAAATTTCACACAAATTTAATTGTTCTTTCTCTTCGCATAAACACATTTGGATTTGTAAAGGAAATGAGTTAATGTGTACTTTTCTTAACGTGGCACTGACCTTTGTTAATCTCTTTTCTTTTAAACAATTTATTTAGTCTTTTAAACTTTATTTTACATTCTAACCACAGACCTCCATCTTACTTCTCCTCGTGTGCCTCCTTACCTCCCCCTAGCCCACACCAAGTACTCTCCTTGTGGGTGGGTATGAGCTCCCATGTGGAGTCAACAAATTCTGGCATGATATATTGGGCAGGGTCAAGCCTTTCTCCCATGCATTAATGTTGAGCATGGCATCTCACCATAGGGAGTGAGCTCCAACAATCTAGCTCATGTACTGTTCCTATTGCCAGGGACCCTCTGAGACTTCAAGCTTCACAACTTTCTCCCACATAGGGAGGGCCAGACCTTTCTTAATTTCTTAAATCCCAAATCCTCTAATAAACATTTGTGTGCCTCTAATTCCCTAAGCCCAAATTTTCATCTTTTTATTTAAGTTCATTTCCAGTGTCCCATTTTGATATGAAAATTAGAATTTATTTCCACATTTCTTTGACTTATGCATTGTTAGTACAGAGAAACATTTTCTTTTACTTTACATGAATGTTTATTCCATATATTAAATGTGCATGTGTGTGGATGTTTCTGCATATAATTTCATTTAGTTACCAGGGGCAATGTTGCCTGTCTTCCACAATTTCTCTCCACTCTGTTTATTCAAACTCGTATCTGTCTCTGAACTTGGAGGTTTCTGACACAACTACACTATTTGGCCAGTGAGAACCAATGATCCCACATTTTTGTCCTCAGTCCTGGGCTTACAAGCATACTGGGGACCTACACTCAGAGCCCCATTTGGAGGCAAGCCCTTTCCCGACTGACTTATCGTCCTGGCCCCCATTATGGACTTTAAAAAAAAAACTTCATTTTTGAGAATTTGACATATATATACAACGATGTGATTATAGTTATTCCTACTTACCCACTTTAACTCACATCATATCACATGAATTACACCCCCTCCAACTCCATCTCTAGTTTTGTTTGTTCTACTATATGCTAAATCCAAGTAACGCTAACCACATAGGCATAGGGCATAGGGAACTTCCACTGGAGCCCAAAAATTCTACCATTTGCCACATACTGAAGTTTGTGTGACTGCTTTCCTCCACAACTATTAACTGCTTGTAACTCCTCAGTTAGGCATGAGGCCTTGAGATAATCTATACCACCTATGCCAGAGTTTTTGCTAGTTAGCCAGGTCTTGGGAAAATAACACAAGATACTGAGATTTCATGACTCTGATACCAAATCATGTCCAGAAGACAGCATTTCACAGCAAAGCCCAGTATCTCACAGCTCCCACATTATTTACACCTCATCTTCTGTGATGTTTTCTGAACCTTATGGTACTTGTTTTTATTGTTGTTACTGTTTATTCATTCATTTTCATTATGTTTCTAATTCTAATTTTTATGTCTTTGGCATATTTTAATCGAAAATATACTTTTCTTTCTATATCCTGACCTAACTTTTCCCTCCTTCTTCTTTTCCCAGCTCCCCCCACCAGTTTCCCTCTTTCCCAGATCTACTCACCCTCAGTTTCCCTTCAAAATGTAGCATGTCTCCAAGAGACAGTAACTGAACAGTACAAAGCAATATATAATAAGACAAAGCAAAAGCCCTCCTATGAAGGCTGGAAAAGGCAACCCAACAAGAATGAGAGTTCAAAGAGCAGGCAAAAACTCAGAGACAAACCTGCTCCCACTGTTAGGACTCCCACAGAAACCAAGCTAATAGCCCTAACATATATTTATAGGATCTGGGGCAGAGATCATGCTTGTTTTTTCAGTGAGCCCATATGAGTCATACATAGTTGATTTAGATGGTCATGTTCTCCTGGTATCCTCTATCCTCTCTGACTTCTACAATCTTCTACCCTCTTCCTTGTTTTTCCCCAGGCCCTGAGGTGAGGTACCTGATGGATACCTCCAATATAGAACCTCTCTCTACATATTGTCTTGCTGTCTTTTTACAGTGGATCTCCGTACTCTCTCCCATCTGTTGCCAGGGGAGGCATCTCTGATTATGACTGAACAAGGCTCTGTTCTATCACTATAGCAGTTTATCATTAGTAATCATTTCAGTGGCATTTTTATTTTCCTTTTTATTAATTATATAATTAAAACTTTAGAAATCATCTTATTTTACACATCAATCTCAGTTCCCTCTCCCTCCCATCTACCTATGCAGCTCACCAACACCCCTATCTCTTCCCCCTTCTGCTCACCAGAGAGGATGAGGCCTTTCCTGAGTGATCATCAAAGTCTATCACATCATGCCAGTGAATTTTTTCTTAGTCTGTTGTTTTGGCTCCAACTTAGGTATCTGTGCTACACAGTCGCCAATTCCTTGCAAATTCAGGCAGTGTGGGGCATTGTCTCTCTCTATGGAGTAGACCTCGAGTTAAACCAGATAAAAGTTGGCTACTCTCACAAGTTTTGTCCCACCATTGCCCCAGAACATTATATAGGCAGGAAGATTGTAGGTCAAAGTATTGTGGCTAGGTTTGTGTCCATGTTTCTTTTTTGGTAGCCTGCAGCATATCTTCCTTCTCCATTGAGACTAAAACATAGGTGTGAAAGCTCCCTGCCGGCACCAGCTTATTCTCTCTATGTTCAATGAGCTATGTGAATGTTGTCCTCATCAATCAGGACTATTTGTCAGTTTGCAGAGAGTGATCTTCTATCCTAGCATCAGACTGGGTTATTTGGAGGTCTCCATGGAACTCTTTCTGCTAATACCTCAACTGAATTCAATATAGTACCTCCCCTGATAGCCTTGTCTGACTGAAAAAGATGTCTAGTTCAGACTCTTTTGGGATACCCTCAAAGATTCCAGTAGGTTTCTATTGCATTATATTTCCACCTCCCCAAGTGGCCCTCTGTTCCAGCTACCAGTTCTTGCACTCTCTCCCTCCATTCCACCAATTGATTTTGTATCACTCAACTTTGCTGAGTCCTTTTATTAGTTGCATCAAGTATTTATGGAATTCTTGAGGCTTTTTAACATAAAATGACAAAATCTCAAAGGATGTATTGTTATGTGTATTCCTTTTTAGTGTTTGTTACTGCTGTGCTGAATACAAGAAAGAAAGTCAGGGACCCTACCTTTTTACACATATTTCAGGACAAGCATTCAGTCTTCTTCCACATAGTGTAAGTTTGTTGTGGGATGTTTTTAAGAGAGACATACACGGTCCCCCAGTGAAGTGGAAAGGAACAAGAGCCCCTTAACAGATTAGAAGCATGGGAGGATGGGAGAACGAAGTAGGATAAAAAGGAGGGGGAAATAGGAGAGGGGAGGAGAACATGAGGGATCAGGAAGATTGAGTGGGTAGAGGAATACAAGAGAGCAAGAAAAGAGACACATCAATAGAGGGAGCCACTATATGTTTAAAAAGAATACTGGCACTAGAGAATTTTGCAGAGATCCACAAGGATGATCCAAACTAGGAACCTAGCAATAGCAGAGAGGCTATCTTAAACTCCCTTGCCTATAATGAGAATGGTGACTAGCTTAAACGCCCTCCTAGAGCCTTTATCCAGTAGCTGATGGAAACAGAAGCAGGTATCCACAGCGAATCACTGAACCAATTTCCTGGAATCCAGTTTCAGAGAGGGAGGTGTGACAAACAAAGGGGTCAAGGCCATGTTGGAAAAACCCACAGAAACAGTTGAACTGAGCAAGTAGGAACACATGGACCCCAGTCTGACAGCTGGGAAACCCAGGCCTCCTGAACATGGATGTCACCTAGGAACACTGAGCAGTCAGTCTATGGTGCCACTAGTAATGGAACCAGGATGTTTCCCTAGTGCTTGAACATACTTCAGGAGTCCACTTCTCATGGAGGGATACTCTCTTAGCCTAGACTCACAGGGGTGGGACTAGGTCCTGCTGCAAATGACTTGACAGATTTAGTTGATCCCTCATGTAAGGCATCACCCTCCCTGGGGAGTGGATGGGGAAAAGGATGCGGGATCAGTCAGTGGGGGGCGTGGGAGGATGGGAGGGAAAGAGATCCAGGATACATATACAAAGTAAGATTTTTTCTAATTTCAATAAAGTTTATAAAAAGAACATATTATATAGACATCTTTTTTTCTGTTCTACAATACAGTAATAATAGTACATAACTGCATAAATATTTAATTCTATTCATAGTTGAGTGTTTTATCACACAGGAGTACCTCCAAGAAAGTTTAGTTGTCTATGATTTCTCTTTCTTTTATTTTGTTCATATTTTTCTGTAAGTGATTATGTACATTTAATGGTCCTTCTACCAGCAATACATTTCACTAAGGGATAACACTTGATGATTTAACATACGACTAATTTAATTTGCTAGTATCTTTCTTTTAATGTGCCGTAAGATTTAACTGACTAGTATTCCGCTGAGAAATTTTGGATCAAGGTTCTTAAATAATACAGATCTCAGTCTCCTTTTTAAATGTTAATGAAACTTTTAACTTTCTTCTATGTTCTCTTGTTGTTAGAAGTTACTCATTATAGTCTTTTGTTATTAAACATTCAAATATATTTACTTATTCATTTGATTTGCATGTGTAAGTGCTACAGCAGAGCCTTACATGTCCAACAGATTGCTGGAGTTATTTCTCATCCGCAAAGTGGGTTCCCCTGGAAAAAAAATCATCTCATGAGACTTAGTATCAACCTCCTTTATAAGATGGGTCATCTTTACAGGTCCTCATTTGTGATGTTGCTTCTTGTTTGAGGGCAGTGTTAATACTTTCTGTTTTATGTTGGAATATAGTAGAGATTTTCCCATTTGTTATTATTATAAGTTTCATTTATATTTAAAATCAACTTTTATTTTCATAGATTTTTGACTTATAAAATCATCTTTTTATTTTTGGTATTTTTAATTTTTATTAATTTCTTCTTTCTTTAAATTTTGAGTAAGTTATGTTTACTTTCTGGAAGCATGGACTTAAATTGATTATTTGAGATATTTCTTCAGTTTCTATGTAGATATTGGTATAAAATTTTATTATACTATACTCAGCTGCTATAATGAAATACCAGAAGATGAGTGTTATATTATAAAAACAGATCAAATGGTCCATGTATTGGACATTGGTAAGCACTCTTCTATCTGCATTCCAATGTGGTAGGCAAAAAGAGTGTGAACTCATCTAGTAAAAGAGCCAGAATCTGGATGCAATATTCATTATATTCTCATTGAAAGATATTTGCTTTAGAAGATGTATGAATGCCTGTTGGGGTCATTGCCCACCATTTAGGAGGAATCCCTACTGGAGACAACTTTCTCAAGCACTTCACTCACCCACAGTATGCCTTACTCCTCAAGGACCTACTAGGGTGTCACCAGAACTGAAGGCTTGGAGACAAGTTGCTCAGTGTAGTACTTTCCATTTAGAAACCCTTGGCCTATATATTGTGCTGTATGTTAATTGCACTGAGATACTCCCCAATTTTCTCAATTTCTGCTTAGTGTAGTGCTTTCTACAGATGGCTTTAATTGTTCATATTTGTGAAATTTCCCATCTTCTCTTACTTTATTTTTCTCAATTTCATTCCACAATGATGAGTTAAAGTATACCAAATAAATGCAAATATCTAAGATTATTTTCCAGTGCAACATATGACGTGGAAAATATTCTGTGAATATAAGAATGAGGGTTCTGGTGTTATGGGGCAGAAAGTTCCACCTGTATCTTTCAGGTGAAACTTGTCTATAGATTTATTCAATTTTGCTTTTCTCTTGTGGATTTTTTCAATATTATTTGTCTTCACAGAGGATCAGGTGTTGGAGTCTCTTACTATTACTGTCTTATTAGCGATTGCTTTCTATGTGCAGTTTCTTCAATACTGGGCATGTTATGATTAATTTGTGAGTTTGTACTTTTGTAGTTACTTTGTCTCATGTCATAATTTCTTACTAAAATCCCATTCTGTATCATATGAGCACAATCACTGCTGATATTCTTAGTGGCTACTTGTGTTGGGCGTGGATCCCTTTATCTTTACTTTCAGCCCATGTGTTTTCCTCATCATAAAGTGAAATTTATAAAAATAGTTTTTATAATTAGTGTGTCACTATTTTTTAAATTTATTTGACTGCTTCAGGTCTTTTGCTCATGAATTCAGGCCTTCCATATTGGGATAATTGTTGGTGAGTATGTCACCAGTTTGGCCAATTTGTTTTATGCCTTCTGTTTCATAGCTTTCTTATTGATGGCCTATTTAAGATGGCTTCATGATTTTTCTATCATATGTATTCTTTTCTCATTATCTGTTTTGTATTTCTTATTTATACGTTTTAAACTGTTAGTGGTCCCTCATGTCCTCCTGAATTTGTAGTTTCAGTGACATAGAAATTCTAACCATGATCTTCCAATAGTATTTTTATCTTTCACGGTAAGTCTCATGCCACATCTTAAATGTCCTGTTTGTTAATGAGAATGAGTGGTCATACATGTGTATATTCTTTTGTGGACAAGACTGATGCAATTTCTCATGTTCTATTTTATGATAACTGAGTCTCTCACTGGTCTAAATCTCTCTAGAAAGTCAAGGCTGGCTATCCACTAACCCCAGTGATCCACCTGTCTTCTGCTCTCCAGTGCTAGATGCAAGTGTATATGCCATGATGTGGAAATGTGTCATGTGGGCATAATGATCAAAATCAGGTCATCAGGCTCATAAGATCATGGATTAACCAACAAAGTCCCTAGTCCTAAATATTGCTATATTTTATTTCTTTCAATGTTGTGTTTTCATTAACAAATTTATTTGGCCAACTATTATTTCTCTGTCCCTTGGTAGACTCAAGGAATTTAATGAGCTGCTTCAAATGTTTTATGATATGCTGATTAGATCAGCTGTCTATCACCTGTCATGAAGTTTTAGTTCTGTTATCTCATTTTCAGGTTCCTGATTACCCCAGTTCTTTAAGGATTTCTACCTCTTTGATCATTTTCTCGCCTTGTTTATATAGAAATTTTTTTCTGAAATGTACTTGTTTTCTGTGTTTCTCTTGACCTCTAATCATAATTTAAATACTTATTTGAAAATAATGTACTATTTTCAAATGAAGCTAATGTCAATGTTTCTGAAATGTCAGTCACAATTGTCAGCTCAAAGGTTGAACTGGCCATGGTGTCTGCACTAAATCCAATGGCATGATTTAGTCCCTGAGACACACATGGCTGAAGGGCATAATTGACTTTCAGGAGTTCTTCTCAGACCTGCCATATCTGACATCCACATATATACACACAGATGTAAACAAAATAGATATATACATTGAACATATTTTTAAAACAGCACCCATAGGTAAATTTATTTGACTCATCAATGTTGCTGTATTGCATGTGCTCTACAGATGATTTGAAGGAAAAGTCACTATTGAGAGTCTTTATATAGTGGTTTTTAATGTAAGACTCTCTTCAATTAACAAGGCATGTTCTTGTGCTTAAAAGTATTTCACCTGTTTTAAATGATTGCAAAAGGTTGATTGACTAATTATAACTGTAATTCTAGAGATTTTTAATGTTGAAGGACCAGAGCCAAATTATTTGGAATTTTCTTTACCCTTTCTAAAATCTGTTTCTGCTCACCTGTGTTAGACACTAATGGCAATAAGGTAATTCATTCAAAATATACAAAGAGACTCTTCATTTCCAGAAATCTGAAAGCATAGAATGACATCAGATAGTATCTTAGCATTTTAATTTGACTGAAAAGACATAAAAAACTGATTTATTGTTCTGATACTACATAACATCAGGATAGCTCCACCATGATTGAATACTCTATTGAAGAAATCTGAATATGTGTTCAACGATCATTGTCATTTATATGTGACTCTAAACAAACTATTTATTACTCTTTTGAGGTTGTAGCTATGTCTGGGTATAATACTTTATACTTGCATCAGATCATTGTGAGTCTGAAGACATTCTAATTGCTTTTCTAGGCACATGTCCTTTACTGACTCCTCCTGTTTTCTTTTGCATTCCTCTGATAGATACCTGGTTTTTGATTGTTTTACTAAATTTCTGTCTCACATGATTTCTTCTCTGGGCCTTTAATCTGTTTTAAATCCCGACTCAGTTGCTGCTAGCAATTTTGGCTTCTGTGAGCCATTCATTTCCTGTTACCCTCATTTCATTCTAGCTTGATATCTAGGAAGAACCCTTTGTGGTTTAACTGGATGTTGAATCACCCAGTCTCGAACTCCTCAAGTGACCACCAAATTAGTGATAATGTTACAAAAGTTATTTGATTTGTCCTATTTATAAGTAGCCTGGGGAAACTATTCACATTGTCTAATTTCTGCTTTCACACATGGGAAAGAATAGGAACAGATGTGATTACAAACATGGGAAAATTGCATATTTTCATTATGACTTGTTCTCTGTTGGCTACTTGGTTTTCTGTAGATTTGTACTGATTCAGTCCCATTGAAGATGCTACATAGGGTCTATATTCTTAATGTTTGTAGTGTAACCCCTTCTACGAAGAACTTGATTTGGCTCATGCTATCACTGCAGAAAACAATTAGTACAAACAGGCCCTATTCTTAAAATTAAGCCTGTTTCCAAGTCTGGAGTCTGGGAAAACATTGAGTTAGTATCCTTCCAACCTGCATTCTGTATAATCATAACTAGCAGGTTATACAAAGAGAGAAATCAGCATAGACATTCTAAAGTTTAGTCTAGTTCCTAAACTCAGGTCAGTTTTTTCTGGCCCAGATGTTCTTCCTCTCAAAACCTCCTCTGTATAGATGAGTAAAGGTTCATATATTTCAGAACTACTATTTCTTGTACTCTTTCAGAGCTAACATTCAGAGGACATCTAGGGTCACAGGCTAACTCAGAATAAACAGCTTGTAGTAGGCATAGTGTTCATGACTTCATGTACACATGTGTGTGTTATCTTATAATGTATATCAACAGAGTGATTCCTGCAGCACTAGTACAAAATTGCTCTTATAGAGTATAAACTTCCTGTATCCATACCATCTATAATATAGTTCTTTAAGTAAATCTCTAACAAAGATTTATAAACACTTTACATTTTTTCAGTTACAAAACCATGTTTCAGTGGTTGAATGATATGGCCAAGGTCACACAGATAGCAGAGAGCCAGAGATACTCCATAAGCCTAGAATTTTGGGAGTGAAAATTCATTTAAAAATAGAGGAAAATGCTCTGCATAGTTGCATTATTTTGCAATCTTTCTTTCTGGATTTTATTGTTGAATTGTAGAGAAAGCTGTATACTGAGATTTAAATTCTCTGGCTATCTCATTTTTTAGCAAAAATCAAAAGATCAAAATGAAATAACCATTTCCAAATAAAGAAATTTAAAAAAAGGAAAAAAATAAGGGTATACCATTTGTTAAGAATCAAGAAAAATTAAAGCCACTTTACTCTGAAGGTGGGCAGAGCATGTTTATGTAATGCCTTTTTATTTTAGAGATTATTTCACTGAGTGTTTTGAAATCTTCTGAGTAACAAGGGTCACTGGGAGGACGATTTAGTGATAACTGGAAAACAACAGCTTCAGAAGAGTGTCTGCTTTAAATATCTATCTTAAGCTCTCATGTAGCCTCATCCTCCTTAGCAGTCGAAACACGTAAGGAAACCATTGAAAGGAGGAAGGCATATTTATCAAGAGACTCCAACAAGAACTTAACTGGAATTTAAAAAAGAGGCTTCTTAAATTATATAATGGGAGAAAAACGTGTTCAAAAATTGGTGCTGGTCTAACTGGATTTCTGTATGTAGACGAATGAAAATTGATCTATATCTATCACTGTGCACAAAACTCAAGTCCAAGTGGATCAAAGACCTCACCATGCAGATACACTCAACCTGACAGAAGAAAAAGTGACAAATAATCTTGACTGCATTGGGACAGGAGACAACTTCTTGAATAGAACAGCAATAGCAAGACACAGAGATAGACAATAAACAGTAACTTATTAAATTGAAAAAAAATTGTAAGGCAAAAGACACTGTCAATAGGACAAAATGGCAGCCTGTAGATGGGAAAAGATCTTTACTAAATCATGTCCAATAGAGGGTTGATTTCTAAAATCTATAAAAATAAACCAAATATTACAGTAAAACTTTGGGTATACATGTAAACAGAGACTTCTCAACAAAAGGATTATATATGGTAGAGAAACACTTAAGGAGATGGTCATCATCCTTCAACATCAGGGAAATGCAAATCAAAACAACTCTGCAATTCAATCTTACACCTGTCAGAATTTCTAAGATCAAAATCACAAGTGACAGCTCATGTTGGCCAGGATGTGGTGAAATGACACCACTACTCGATTTTGGTGGGAGTGCATTTTGGTGTTTCTCAGAAAACTGGAAATCACTCTACCATGATTACCAGCTATACCACTCTTTGGCATATATCAAAAGGATGCTCAATTTCATCACTATTATGCTTTATCATCTGTGTTCATAGAAGCTTCAATTCTAGTAGTCAGGAACTGGAAACAACTTAGATGTCCCTCACCAAAAGAATGGAAAAATAAAATGTCATACATTTACACAGTGGAGTATTACTCAGCTGTTAAAAATAAGGACACCAGGAAATCTGTAGGCAAATGAAAGGAAACAGCAAAAGATCATCCTGCGTGATGTAACGCAGAACCAGAAATACAAATATGGTAGGTGCACACTCATAAGTTGATATTAGCTATAAAACAAAAGATAGTTATGCTACAGTTCATAGACCCCTAGAAAGTAGATAACCAGGAGTGCTCATGAGGAGACACTCAGATATTCCAGGGAAGGGGAAACAAAAGAGACTTCATGCATGAACTAAGGGAGATGGGGATGTGAACATGAGCGTTCACACTGACAGAGTAATAGTGAAAGAGGCTCCTGGAAAGTAGGGAAGCATTTTGGGGTCAGGTAAAAACCTGGAAGAAGGGAATCTTCCAGGGACCTCTAAGGATGACCCCAGCTAAGGCTTCTATTAATATCAGATACATAGCATGAGCTGGTCATCTCTTTGATCAGACTCGTACCTAGGACACTTGTCATCAGAATGTCTTCATTCAACAAATGATGGAGAATCAGATACAGATACAGACCCACAGCTGAACATAAAGTTAAGTTTGGAGAATCCTGCAGTAAAGGAGGAGATTATAGGAGCCAGAAGAGTCAAGGAAACCATCAGAAAACTAACATAATCAATGTACCTGGACTCATAGCTAAACAGGTAACATATATTTAAAACATTATCGAGAATAAGACAGTTCATGTTTTTTTATATTTTTATTTTAATTTTAAATAGCTTGTTTTACATGTCAATCCCAGTTCCCTCTCCCTCCCCTCCTCCCACATCCCATACCCCCCCTCAGCCTCCTACCTTATTGCCAATTCCGTCCACATATGGGATATCTAGAGTCTGTCATTTCACTCAGGCACTCCCCTAAGACTCCAGGCAGAGAGAGCTTCACTCTTTGTGCTATGGACGCATGATGTCTGTTTGTATTCCAGGGATAAACACTGATCCACTGCTCAGGGCCCCATAGGTTGCCCAGGCCTCCTCACTGACACTCACATTCAGGAGGTCTGAATCAGTCCCATGCTGGCCTCCCCACTGTTGGTCTGGGGTCCAAGAGCGATCCCCTGTTCAGATCAGCTGTCTGCTGGTTTTGTCAGCCCATTCTTTTCCAATTTGCTCATCGCTCCTCTCTCTCTGTCCAGGCCCAGATGGCTTCAGTGCAGAATTCTACCAGAAATTCAATGAAGAGCTAATTCCAATACTCCTCAAAGTATTCCACACAATAGAAGCAGGAAGCTTACTGCCAAACTCTTTTTATGGGCTACAATTACCTTGATACCCAAGCCACACAAAGACACAACTAAGAAAGAGAACTATAGACCAATTTCCCTCATGAACATCGAGGCAAAAATACTCAATAAAATACTCGCAAACCGGATTCAAGAACACATCAGAAAAATCATCCACCATGATCAAGTAGGCTTCTTCCCAGGAATGCAGGGATGGTTCAACATTAGAAAATCTATCAATGTAATCCACCATATAAACAAACTGTGAAAGAAAAACAACATGATCATCTCACTAGATGCTGAAAAAGCCGTTGACAAGATCCAGCACCCCTACATGATAAAGATACTAGAGAGATCAGGCATAACAGGAACATACCTGAATATAATAAAAGAAATATACAGTAAACCAACAGCTAACATCAAACTAAATGGAGAGAAACTCAAAGCAATTCCTCTAAAATCAGGAACATGACAATGCTTTCTACTCTCTCCATATCTGTTTAATATTGTACTTAAATTTCCAGCTACAGCAATAAGACAACAAAAGGAGATAAAGGGGATACAAATAGGAAAAGAAGAAGTCAAACTTTCACTATTTGCAGATGATATGATAGTGTACATAAGTGACCCAAAAAAACTCTGCAAGGGAACTCCTACATCTGATAAACACCTTCAGCAATGTGGTAGGATAAAAAGTAAACTCAAAAAAATCAGTGGCCCTATTATATACAAATGATGAAGTGATGGAGGAAGAAATCAGAGAAACCTCACCCTTTACAATAGCCATAAACTTCACCAAATATCTGGGGATAATGTTAACCAAGGAAGTTCTGTGTATCACGAACATTGAGTCTTTAAAGAAAGAAATCAAACAGGATACCAGAGAATGGAAAGATCTCACATGCCCTTGGACTGGTAGGATCAACATAATAAAAATATCAATCTTACCAAAAGCAGTCTACAGATTAAATGCAAACCCTGTCAAAATTCCATCACATTCTTCAAGGACCCTGAAAGAACAATAATCAACTTTATATGGAAAAACAAAAGGCCCAGGATAGCCAAAACAACCCTATACAATAAAGGAACTTCAGGACACATCACCATCCCTGACTTCAAGCTCTATTATGGAGCTATAGTCCTGAAAACAGCTTGGTTTTGGCACAAAAATAGGCAGAATGACCAATGGAACCGAATTAAAAACCCTAATTTTAACCCACACACCTAAGAACACTTGATTTTTGACAAAGAGGCTAAAACTATACAATGGAAAAAAGAAAGCATCCTCAACAAATGGGGCTGGCATAACTGGGCACTGGTATGCAGAAGACTGCAGATAGATCCATGTTTATCACCTTGTACAAAACTTAAGTCCGCTGGGCGGTGGTGGCGCACGCCTTTAATCCCAGCACTCTGGAGGCAGAGGCAGGCGGATCTCTGTGAGTTCGAGGCCGGGCTGGACCGATAGCCTCTGAAACAATACAGAGAAACCCTGTCTCGAAAAACCAAAAAAAAAAAAAAAACCAAAAAAAAAAAAAACAAAAAAACTTAAGTCCAAATGGATCAAAGATCACAACATAAACCCAGCCACACTGAAACTTTTAGAAGAGAAAGTGGGAGATACTCTTCAATGAGTTGGTACAGGAGACTACTTCCTGAACATAACACCAGTGGCAAAAACACTGAGATCAACAATTAACAAATGGGACGTCCTGGAACTAAAAAGCTTCTTTAAGGCAAAGGACACAGTCAACAAGACACAAAGTCAGTCCACAGAAAGGGAAAAGATATTCACTAACCCAACATCTGACAGAGGGCTAATCTTCAAAATTTAAAAAGAACTCTAGAAGCAAGTCTCCAAAACACCAAAAGATCCAATTAATAGGTGGGGTACAGAACTAAATACAGAATTCTCAATAGAGGAGTCTAAAATGGCCAAGAGACACTTAAGAAAGTGCTCAACATCCTTAGCCATCAGGGAAATGCAAATCAAAACAACTCTGAGATACCATCTTACTCCTGTCAGAATGGCTAAAATCAAAAACACCGAAGACAATTTATGCTGGAGAGGATGTGGAGAGAGGGGAACACTCCTCCACTGCTGGTGGGTGTGCCAACTTGTACAGCCACTTTGGAAAGCACTATGGAGATTCCTCTGGAAAATGGGAAACAATCTACCACAATACCCAGCAATTCCACTCTCAGGCATATATCCAAATGAGGCAAATTCATACAACAATGGCATCTGCTCCACTATGTTCATAGCAGCATTAGTTGTAATAGCCAGAACCTGGAAGCAACATAGATGACGCTCAACTGAAGAGTGGATAGAGAAAATGTGGTACATTTACACATTGGAGTATTACTCAGCAGAAAAAAACAATGGAATCTTGAAATTCACAGGTAAATGGATCGCACTGGAAGAAACCATTCTGAGTGAGGTAACCCAGTTGCAAAAACACAAACATGGTATGTACTCACTCATATATGGATTTTAGACATGGATCAGAATATTGCCAGTCTGCACTTCCACTGATAGAGTAAGAACCTAAAGATATGTATAGTTCCCAAGAGAAGAGGAATGAGGCAAGATCCTCTGAAAAGATCAGGAACACTGAAAGGGGTGTGGGGGAGTGGGAGCTGGAAAGAAGAGAGTGATAGTAGAGGAAGAAAGAGTAGGTCATGAGGTAATAGGAAGGTTGAGTGGGGGGGCTATAAAAAGGGGAAGAGGGAATCATAGGTTAGAAGACAGATCAGGCACCATTATTTGTAATCTTGCTGGATACAATTTACTTTGTGTGGTGTGATCCAATTTTCTACAAACATGACACAGTGACAGAGATACACTTCATATTTTTATTGGGTCATCTTGGCATGTTTGTAGAAAATCAGTTCACACCACACAATGTAAATTGTATCCAGCAAGATTACAAATAATGACCTCACAGGGAACCCAGAGGGTTTAGCTCAAAGATAGACATGACAATTGGAATGCAAATATATATTTGGCTTTCGCGTGGTTTTATTTGCCTTACTTATCCACCATTTACCTGCTACTAAATTACTTTGGTCATTGTTATCTTTTTGACTCTCTTGAAAACAAGAAGTATGAATGTTCCAACTGTGTTCTTTTTCTAGAAGGCTTTAATTACTCTATATTATTTACTAATTATTTTACTAATGCCAGCAAAAGAAAGGGATAGAATTTTTATAGGAATTCTTTTAAATTAGCCATACATTTAATTTTTTATGCTGAGAATTTTAAACATGAATACTAAGTATTTTAATCATATTCGCTGTCCATTTATTTCTGTATTAAGGCCTCAACCACAGTCATGTATGTACGTCAAATAGACTCACTAATTCATTAGGCTAGATAGAATTAGGTGAAATCATTAATTTGTTCTCTAATCACTGCTCTGTATGAAGGAAATAGCTTTGTTCATGCAACAACTTAGAGACTCCTCTTAATATATGTCTCCATTCTGGAGAATTACTTCGGAAAGTTTTGGAAATACATGGATGTTTTCTCTTTTGTTATATTATTTTTCTTTCAGTGGACACAATTTACAAGGAAAAGAACAGTTATTAATTCATGCCTTCGCCTGCTTGTTTGCCTGAGACTTCTTTGCTTCCTCTTCAGTCTTCCTTCATGAACAGTCATGACACTATTCCACATTAAACACACAAATAAATCCCAGGTGTCTCTGCTCTTGAGGATCAAACATGCATTCCTATGTGTGCATTAATGAAATGAACTAGCATTACAGTACTAAGACCCCTGATTTAATGATTATTGTTTTAGATCCTCAAATGTAAAGTTTATGCTGAATTTTCCTTGTGACTTGGTGCTCAGGACAGACCAGATGTGGAAGTAAGAGCTGCTGGATAAACAAGTGATACAGTATGTTTCTAAATAATCTAGCCAATAGAGACTGAGGAATAGTTGGGTTTCCATTTGTATTTGATAATTAAACAATGCAAAAAACTACAGCATATTAGTTCTCTCAATATGTTCAGAGGGCCCTCTTCACTCAGCACAAGCACAACAAATGCCAAGTCTCAAATGTAATTCCAGAATACAATTCCCTCCCTTAGGGTAACTTATAGGTATCCGAGATTGCTGACTAAAGGTTATTTAATGGCAAAGTATTTTATAATACAGGGAACAATGCCAAAGAGTCTTTTCGATAAAATAGCAATTTGCTGTGAAAGGAAAATTAGGATCAGCACATTTTTCCATGTGACAAATAAGAGAATACTATGACTATTTTTCTGCCAGTATATTTAATAAGCACCAAATACTTGCTGTAATGTACATAGTAGTCTATTAATCATCCCTATGTGACCATGATCTGTGTTCTTATTGTACTTCTCACACAGCATTGTAATTACTGCACTTACTTATGCATTTATTCCCATCATTAACTGGTGTTCCTTGAGAATCATCTTGAAATATTGAATGCTCCAGGTTCATGGCCCATAATCAGTGCACCATAAATGTGAGTGGAACATATTATGTAATGGAGCATCCTTTGTTGAAATCTTGTATTATGAAAACATGTATTTTGAAATTATGTAGTTTGATATGAGGTCCCTCAAATTCTTCAAAGAGAAACTTCTGTAATCTCAAAGAACGTCTCTGATGCAACAATTAGACTAAAAATTCAATAAACAAATGAGAAAAATAATAGATCTATTTTGTCTTCCAGTATTAATATTGACACAAAAATCCACATCTTTAACCTAATGGTGTTGCCTAATTTCTCATGGAGTCTGCAGCCCAAAGAATCATTATCAAAGTATCTTTTTTATATATATTCATTTGTTTTGTTATTCTGTGTCTGAATGCCTACCCAAATGCCATTGTGTGTGTGTGTGTGTGTGTGTGTGTGTGTGTGTGTGTGTTGGTGTCTATGTGGCTGTGCATAAAACGACAACTTCCAGCAGGATATTTCATCAAAGTAGAGGAGATATAGATCTATCTCACGCTAGAATCTGCTGAATCCTGCACAGCTAAGTCCTGAGAGGTTCCTGAGAAAAGTTTACAGGTGTGTAAAGAGTAGTAACACCTGGATCATCTGATCATGTACCTTGTCTCATATGGAAGTACTCTGAAACTGTGAATCTGCAATGCTCATGTGTGGTGGAGTTCATGTTTATGAAGGCTAAGTTTCTGATTCTGGAACTTGCTAATTCATCTAAGCTGTCTAGTCAATAAACCCTGGAAATCCATGCATGTCACTCTTTCCAGTGTTGTGATATAAACATGGGTCTCCACATACACGATATTTTTAAATGGTTTCTGGGAGCTGAAGTCACATCTTTGAACATTCAAAGTAAATATTACTGAGTTATCTTTCCAGCTCTGGTCTTTTCTCCTGGCTTTACATCATTCAGATATTGTTGCTTGTGTTCTCAAAGGAAATACACACAGACAGTTTGCACAATTTCTCTCTTCCCTCTCCCCCTTCTCTATCTCACACACACAAACAGAGAGAGGAAGAGAGGGGAGAGAAAGTGAGATGGGATAGTGATATGAGAAAGGTCAGAGGAACAAATGGTCTTTTGAAAGTTAAGCTTTCTGTCAGTCTGTTGGTCTAGAAATCACAGATCCTTACATCACACTTTCTGAATGCTTCACCAGTGTATGCTACACCATCACATGCGAGGAAAGAGGAAATTAGGACTCATGTGGCCTGACTTTTCAGGGGCTGTGTTGCCCTGTGGTGGCAGGATACAGCCTGCAGAATTTTTAACAAATTCTGAATGGTATGTTTACTTCTTTTTGACAACCTTTGCTTACATGGACCATACTTCCCAGTCTTCATGAGTCACACATCTCACTGGCTGTATCTTTCTGAATCAATTACCGTTTAAAGATGCAGTGTATTTTTGTATTTTCAGTTTTATTTAGTGCAATTATATTCTTCTTCTCTCTATTGAATTCCAAATTGTTGATTACCATAATATTTATATTTTGAAAGCAAACAACATTTAAACTTTATATTTTTCATGAAGTGACTCAGCACCAATATGAGGTGTGAGTTGAAAATGTCATGTATGAATACATTATATCCATTGAGCATAATGGCATAAGCCTGTAATCTTAGCATTCAGGACGGGGGCACAGGCAGGTCTCTTTGAGTTCAAGGCCAGCCCAGTCTACACAACAAATTGCAAAGCAAGTCACAGAACATCCAGGAATGTTCAATAGAGAAACCCTGAACCATGTCTTGAAAAATCAAAAATACACTGCATACTTTAAATTACTGATCCTATCCACTTGTAAACCTCCTGTGTTAGAATCTTGTCTTGAAAGATGTATTTTGATATACTATTCTGAGCAGAGACTAGACAGTACTCTGTATAAAAACATCATAAATCATAGTCACATAACTTAAAGATATACTGGATATTGAACTCATTTTCATGGATGTTTGCTGAGCACTCTACCCAGCAACATTAAGAAAATACAAATTAGGCTAGCCATTAAGACCTGGAGAGTACCTAATGAGACAGTGTACTTGCCTTTGAAACACAAGATTATGGGTTCAATGCCAAAAACCATGTGAAATCCTGGTCATCATGGCAGTGCTAGTATAGTGTATTCAAGAAGACCCCCCCACACTCATTTCTAGCAAGTCTATCCTAATTGGTGATCTCAAGGTCAAAATGAGACCCATTTCAAAGGAGGAAGGCAGTTTTTCAGAAGACTATACTAAAGATTGTCATCTTCTACCACATAAACACACACAAATGTGCAAAACAGAAACCCAATCACTCTTTCTGCACTCACTGTTTAGTAGTTCCATGTAGATAATTTATTTTGAAATGCACTAATTAAAGTTGAAAACAGTCTACTGAAACAATTTTGATAATGCTACTGCATATTATAGTTGCCCATTATTTACACTTAAGGGGACAGAACAAATGATTCATGAAGAACAAGAGAGTCACTCAATGCTACTTTTTAACCACAGACAAAATTCCTTAGATATCTGCATGTGTAAAAGATGGCTAACTTAAAACAAACAAATAGTTGGAAAAATGTGAATGAACAAATATTTAGAACTCAACATTCATTTGAAAGAAAAACAGTCTTTAAAAGTCTTAGAACATTAACTGGGATAGAAATAGAGTAACTGAACTCTATTTTAGGTGAAAGGGAGTATGCATGTATGTGTTTGTGTGTGTGTGTGTGTGTGTGTGTGTGTGTATGTGTGAGTTGCTCATTTAAGTTATTATAAATTACATTTAAGCAAGAGGGAATAGGCTATATTAAATAAAGTTAATCAGTACAGATTTTATGAATATATATACATATATATGCATACATATATATCTTCTATACTAAAGAGATACAATTACTACAGGAGGATATAAATTGGAGACAGAGTACTTGACTAGCACAAGCAAAGTTCTGTATTTAATCAGCAATACCACAAAAAGAGAGAAGTAAAAGAGTAACTAAAGAATAAGGCCAAAATCCCCCAAAAATAAGAGGCAAAGAGTGTAGATTATAGGTAGAAAAGAATTTGTGTTTGTGGCATGAGCACCTTTGTCAGTATTTATCAGTGTACATATGTATCTTCATTTATAAACAAGAAAACACAAATATGAAGAATTCCTGGATGTCAGGGTACTGTAATTTGGACATATCTTAATGTATGAAGCCTGTCATTGAAAGTGAAAATATTTCAGTCTTACTGAGAATGTAACAATCAAATATCATGCAGAAAATACTCACAAAATTAAGAGCTTATGGTTGATTAAAAATGAATTGATGCAGCAGATAAAGAAAGAGAAAAGATGATTTCTCATTCATCATTTAGGGCTAAAGCATTATCGGGGCAAAGAAAAAGGAGTTGAATAAAAACAGCAAAGGCAGAAGATACCTTTTCCCACAAAACCTAGAAACTCCAGAATATATCAGATAAGTCCATATAAGTATAGTCATAAAAGGCTCTGTAAATAAGCACCATACAATCCAAAATCAGTTAAGAATGATAAGATCTAAAAGTGTAGAAAGCATTACAATTTAAGTACATATAAAAAAATCTGGAATTAAATTTTAATGAATGTGTCAGTCAAATCACAAACTTGTATAAAATAAAAGGATATACAGGCAATAAAAAAACTTATGCGGACTTGTAATATAATATGTAACTCAAAAATATTTCTTGTTACTAGAAAATAATGACACTTGACAATTTTTTTGCAAACAGGACAGTAACTAGAACATAATGCTATTCTGAAAGAACATCAACTGGGGTAATGCTATGTATTATTAAAACTTCCTCACATTAAAATGATGAAAATTTAGAACTTTATTATTAATAAATTTAGAATAGAAAATTATTAAAATGCAATTATAGAATTCAATTTGTGTTATGGAAAGAAATCTGTCTATTATGAAATTGCATGTGTATCAAAAAACAATGAAACTGGGAGCATGAAACACTAATATTAAAATCAAAAGACACAAGTTCAAGTCTTGTCACATTAAAAAAAGTTCATTGAATTATGGGTGAAAGTAAAAATGTGGACTTCCACCCGCACTCAGAGCACAAGGCAGAGGCAAGATCTGGGTCCCCATCTTGGATCTGAATTTCTACTGCACACCCCATCTCAAATCCCCTCATCTGGGGAGTGCCACCAGGTCGACTTGCCCCTGAGAGACAACCAAGCGACCAGGAGCCTGCAGAGAGAGAATATCCACTTCTGCTGGCACTCATGACAGAGGACAGAAAACAGAGAGCAGAAAGCACAAGCCAGACTGTATTGGATTTGCTTGTACCCACTGAAAAGGAACCCTGGTTGCCTACACACCAGGAGAGGAAGGGGTTCTTTCTACACCCACTGTAAGAAATGATGGGAAAGTGGCAATAAAAGAACACACTCGGCAACTGAAAAACAAATATAATACCACCAGAGTCTAGAGATTTTACACCAGCAAGACCTGAACAAATGAGGGCAGATGAAGCAGAAGGGAATGACCTTAAAAATGCAATCATGAAAAGGATAGAGCCCCTCAAAGAGAAAATCCCTTAGAGATGGAAGAAAAAACAAACCAAAAAATCCAACAAATGAAAGAAAAGGGAAGAAAACACAAATAAGCAACTACAAGAAACAATTCAAACAGTGCAAGGGTTGAAAGCTGAAAGGGAGACAATGAATAAAAACAGTCTGAAGGAATGCTGGAAATATAAAAACAGGGGAAACGGTCAGGTACTACAGATGCAAGCATAACCAACAAAATACAAGATATGGAAGGAAATATGTGACACCGTGGAACGACCAAACATAAGAATAATAGGTATAGAAGAAGGCGAAGAAACCAAACTCAAAGGGGGCAGAAAACATATTCAACAAAATTATAGACGAAAACTTTCCCAACCTAAAGAAAAACATATTAATGAAGGTACAAGAAGATAACAAAACACCAAATATAGTACACCACAAAAAAGTTTCCTCACCACAAAATAATCAAGACCCCACGCATACAGAATAAAGAAAGAATACTTAGAGCAGCTAAGGAAAAAGGACAAATAACATATAAAGGCAAACAAATCACAATTACATGTGATTTCTCCATGGAAAATCTAAAAGCCAGAAGGTCCTGGATAGATATTCAATCAACACTAAGAGACCACAGATGCCGGCACAGCTTACTATACCCAGCATAGCTTTCAATCAACATAGATGGAGAAATTCCAGGACAGAACCAGATTTAAACAATACATATCCACTAACCCAGCCATACAGAAAGTTCTAAATGGAAAACTCCAATGCAAGGAAGTTAGCTACAACCAGACAAAATAAAAGGCAATATATAATCCCACTTTACCAACAGCCAAAAGAGAAAAGGGGTGGAAATCCACATACAATTCCAACACCATCAACCAATCAAAATCTCAATATTAATGATCTTAACTTGCCCATAAAAAGGCACAGGATAACAGAATGGATTCAAAGACAGAATCCATCCTTCTGCTGCATTGAAGAAATACACCTGAGCTTCAAAGACAGATGTTACCTCAGAATTAAGGTTTGGGAAAAGATTTTCCAATCAAATGGACCCAAGAAACAAGCAGGTGTAGCAATCCTAATATGTAACAAACTAGATTTTAAACTGAAATCAATCAAAAGAGATGAAGAAGGTCATTTCATATTAATCACAGGAGAAATCCACCAAGATTATGTCTCGATTCTGAACATCTATGCCAAAAATACAAAGGCATGCACATTCGTAAAATAGACATTACTAAAACACAAACCAATATAACCTCACACACTTATATTGGGAGAATTCAACACCCCAATATCACAACTAGACAGGACTACAAGACAGAAACCTAACAAGGAAAACAAAGGAACTATTAGAAGTTCTGACCCAGTTGGGTTTGACTGACATCTATTGAGCATTCTATCCAAACACAAAAGAATATACCTTCTTCTCAGTGCCACATGGAACCTTCTCAAAAATCGACCATATACTTGGCAACATAACAAACCTCAACAGGTACAAAAAAATTGGAATAACTCCATGTGTCTTATCAGACCACCATGTTTAAAGTTAGAATTCAACAACAACACAAATTGCATAAAACCTAAAAACCCATGGAAATCAAATAATGCACAATTGCCCCACTCCTGGGTCCCAGAAGAAATAAAAAAGAAATTAAAGATTTTCTAGATTTCAATGAGAATAAAGAAAAAACATACCCAAATTTATGGGACACTTTGAAAGCAGTGCTGAGAGGAAAGTTGATCGCACTAAGTGTCCACGTGAATAAACTTGAAAATAGTCACACTAGAGAATTAACAACACAACTGAAAACTCTAGAACAATAAGAAGCATACTCACCCAGGAGGAGTAGATGCCAGGAAATAATCAAATTGAGGGCTGAACTCAATAAAGCAGAAACTAGGAAAATGATACAAAGAATCAATGTAACTAAGAGTTGGTTCTTTGAGAAAATCAACAGGATAGACAAACATTTATCCAAACTCACCAAATGGCAGAATGAGAACATGAAAATTAACAAAAACAGAAACATAAAGGGGGGCATAACAACAGACACTGAGGAAATCCAGAGAATCATCACGTCATACTGTGAAAACCTGGACAACTTTCTGGATAGATATCACCTGCCAAAATTAAGTCAAGAACAGATAAACAACTTAAATAAATCTACAACACCCAAAGAAATAGACAAAGTCCTCAAAAGTCTCCTAAATAAAAAAAGCCCAGGAACAGATGGCCTTAGTGAAGAATTCTACCAGAGATTTACAGGTCAGCTTATACCAGTTCTCCTCAAAGTATTCCATGCAATAGAAGCAGAAGGGTCTTTGACAACCTCTTTTTATGAGGCTTCAATAAACTTGATACCTAAGCCACATGAAGATACAACTAAGAATGATAACTTCAGACCAATATCCTTCATGAACATTGATGCAAAAATAATAAAATATTGGAAAATGAGATCCAAGAACACATCAGAAAACTCATCCACTATGATCAAGTTGGTTGCATCCCAGGGATGCAGGCACGGTTCAACATAGGAAAATCCATCAATGTAATCCACCATATAAACAAGTTGAGAAACAAAGATCACATGATTATCCCACTAGATGCTGAAAAGCCTTTAACAAATTCCAAAATCCAAAATGCCTTGGA
Organism: Mesocricetus auratus; assembly: GCF_017639785.1. Lineage (NCBI taxonomy): Eukaryota > Metazoa > Chordata > Mammalia > Rodentia > Cricetidae > Mesocricetus > Mesocricetus auratus. The sequence continues at coordinate 74,749,907 of NW_024429266.1, read as the reverse complement.
GAGATCAGGGATAACAGGAACATACCTAAACACAATAAAAGCTATATACAGGAAACCAACAGCCAACATCTAAATAAATGGAGAGAAACTCAGAGCAATTTCTCAAAACTCAGGAACAAGACAAGGCTGTCCACTCTCTTCATACTTCTTCAATATTGCACTTGAAGTTCTAGCCAGAGCAATAAGAAAACAAAGGGAGATCAAGGGAACACAAATTGGAAAGGAGTAGGTCAAACTTTCACTATTGGTAGATATGATAGTTTACAAAATTGACCCAAAAACTCTACCAGGGAATTACTACAGCTGATAAATACCTTCAGCAAAGTGGCAGGATATAAGATCAACTCAAGAAAATCAGTAGCCCTACTATATACAAATGGTAAAAGGTCTGAACAAGATATCAGAGAAATCTTTACTATTTACTACTAGTCTTTACTATTGCCACAAACAACATAAAATAGCTTGGGGTAATGTTAACCAAACAAGTAAAAGACCTGTATCACAAGTACTTTGAGTCTTTAAAGAAAGAAATTAAAGTGTTTGGCCCTAGCCCCCATAGGGTCTCTGAGTTGTTTGTCAGCTGATAGCTACAGGTACATCCTGTTTTCTAGTCCTAGCTTACTGCCCCCACATTGCCCCACTGACATCAACATCAAGCACAAGGAAAACACTCTCTTACACCTGGGGTTTTTCTACTGTGTTGTAAGACTATATATAAGACTGTTCCCTCCTACAAGAGAAAGACCTCTTAACACTTGCATATTAAAGACGCTTCTTAGTACAAACAGGTGGACATCTGGTCTTTCTTTTCCTGATTCCTCTGAATTGCTTGTGGTGTGGGCACCCACGGCATTAAAGAAAACACCAGAGAAGAGCCGCCCTCACAGGAAAGAGATCAGCCCCTCCAAGACCCCAACCCAGCGAGCCCAGCTTCAGGTGAGATTGAGTCTCCGGCTGGGACCACCTGCCCATCACCCATCCCCCTCCATCTTCGGGGCCGCTCCTGGCTTCCAGAAGAGCCGCCCACACAGGAAAGAGATCAGCCCCTCCAAGACCCCAACCCAGCGAGCCCAGCTTCAGAACAGCCGCCCACACAGGAAAGAGATCAGCCCCTCCAAGACCCCAACCCAGCGAGCCCAGCTTCAGAACAGCCGCCCACACAGGAAAGAGATCAGCCCCTCCAAGACCCCAACCCCAGCGAGGCCAGCTTCAGCTTCAGCTGCAGTAAGGAAGGAGACCAGTGGAGACAGAAAGCCCCCACCAGCACCCACTGGAAGAAGAGATGGGAAGAAGACAGAATAAGAGATCACTCAGCAATAGAAACACCAACACGACCCCACCAGAATCCAGGGATCCAACACCAGCAAGACCTGAAAAGCACTACATAGATGAAGAAGAGGAGACAGACCTTAAAAATTATTTCATGAAGATGATGGAGAGCCTCAAAGAAGAAACGAGGAAATCCCTTAAAGAAATAGAAGAAAAAACAAACAAAAAATCCATGAAATGGGGGAAAAATTCAAGAAATAAACAAATCTCTCAAAGAATCTAAAGAGCACCAAGAAAAAACAACCAAGAAAATTAAGGAAACAGCTCAAACAGTTGAAGGATTGAAAGCTGAAATAGAAACGATAAAGAAAACACAGAATGAAGGGATGCTGGAAATAGAAAAGCTCGGTAAACGGTCTGGAATTACAGATGCAAGTATCACCAATAGAATACAAGAGATAGAAGAGAGAATCTCAGGTGTTGAAGACTCATTAGAGGACATAGCATCGTCAACCAAAGAAAATCTCAAAACCAACAAATCCTTAACACAAAATATCCAGGAAATATGGGACACCGTGAAGAAGCCAAACCTGAGAATAATAGGTATAGAAGAAGGTGAAGAACTTCAACTTAAAGGTACAGAAAACATATTCAACAAAATCATAGAAGAAAACTTCCCTAACTTAAAGAAAGATATGCCTATGAAAATACAAGAATCTTACAGAACACCAAATAGGCTTGACCAGAAAAAGAAGTCACCTCGCCATATAATAATCAAAACATCAAACCTACAGAGCAAAGAGAAAATATTAAGAGCAGCTAAAGAAAAAGGCCAAGTAACATATAAAGGCAGACCTATCTGAATTACACCTGACTTCTCAATGGAAACGATGAAAGCCAGAAGATCCTGGTCAGATGTCCTACAAACTCTAAGGGAACAAGGATGCCAGCCCAGACTACTATATCCAGCAAAGCTCTCAATTACCATAGATGGAGAAAACAAAATATTCCATGACAAAGCCAGATTTAAACAATACGTATCCATGAACTACAGAAAATGCTAGAAGGAAAACCTAGAGCCAAGGAAGATAACTACATTCACAAAGACACAGGCAATATATAATCATACTTTACAAAACACTAAAAGGAAAAGGGAGGAGAAACTACACAAAATAACTTCACTAACAATAAATCAAGCGCAAACAAGGATCACCAATCAATGGTCATTAATATCCCTCAATGTCAATGGCCTCACCTTACCCATAAAAAGACACAGACTAGCAGAGTGGATACGAAGACAGAACCCTTCCTTCTTCTGTATACAAGAAACACATCTCAACACCAAAGACAGACGTTATCTCAGAGTAAAGGGCTGGGAAAAGATCTTCCAATCAAACGGCCCCAAGAAACAAGCGGGCGTAGCAATCCTAATATCTAACAAATTAGACTTCAAATTAAAATCAATCAAAAGAGATGAAGAAGGGCACTTCATATTCATCAAAGGAAAAATACAGCAAGACGAAGTACCGATTTTAAATATCTACGCCCCAAATACAAAGGCACCTACATTCGTGAAAGAAACATTACTAAAGCTCAAAATGCACATAAAATCTCACACACTAATAGTAGGAGACTTCAACACTCCGCTCTCACCGCTAGATAGGACCTCCAGACAGAAACTTAACAAAGAAACAAAAGAATTAATAGAAGTTATGACCCAACTGGGTTTAACAGACATCTATAGAACATTAAACCCAAATACAAAGGGATATACCTTCTTCTCGGCACCACATGGAACCTTCTCTAAAATTGACCACATAATAAGAAACATAGCAAATCTCCACAGATACAAAATAATTGGAATAACCCCCTGCATCTTATCAGACCACAATGTATTATCATTAGAATTCAACAATAACACAAATCGCAGAAACCCTACAAACTCATGGAGATTGAACAATGCACAATTGCACCATCCCTGGGTAAAGGAACGAATAAAAAAAGAAATTAAAGACTTCCTCGATTTCAATGAGAAGACACAACATACACAAACTTATGGGACACTTTGAAAGCAGTGCTGAGAGGAAAGTTTATAGCACTAAGTGCCCACATGAAAAAACTGGAGAACAGTCATACTAGAGAATTAATAGCACAGCTGAATGTTCTAGAACAAAAAGAAGCAAACTCCCCCAGGAGGAGCAGACGCCAGGAAATAATCAAATTGAGGGCTGAAATCAATCAAGTAGAAACCAGGAAAACATTGAGAAGAATCAATGAAACAAAGAGTTGGTTCTTTGAGAAAATCAACAAAATAGACAAACCTCTGTCCAAACTAACCAAAAGACAGAGAGAGAACATGCTAATTAACAAAATCAGGGATGAGAAAGGGGACATAACAACGGACTCTGAGGAAATCAAGAGAATTATCGGGGCATACTTTGAAAATCTGTACTCCACAAAATTTGAAAATTTAAAGGAAATGGACAGTTTCCTGGATAGATATCACTTGCCAAAACTAAATCAAGAACAGATAAATAATCGAAACAGACATATAACCCCTAATGAAATAGAAGCAGTCATCAAAAGTCTCCCAAACAAAAAAAGCCCAGGCCCAGATGGCTTCAGTGCAGAATTCTACCAGAAATTCAAAGAAGAGCTCATTCCAATACTCATCAAAGTATTCCACACTATAGAAGCAGGAGGCTCACTGCCAAACTCTTTCTACGAGGCTACAATTACCTTGATACCCAAGCCACACAAAGACACAACTAAGAAAGAGAACTATAGACCAGTTTCCCTCATGAACATTGATGCAAAAATACTCAATAAAATACTTGCAAACCGGATTCAAGAACACATCAGAAAAATCATCCACCATGATCAAGTAGGCTTCATTCCAGGAATGCAGGGATGGTTCAACATTAGAAAATCTATCAATGTAATCCACCATATTAACAATCTGCGAAAGAAAAACCACATGATCATCTCACTAGATGCTGAAAAAGCCTTTGACAAAATCCAGCACCCCTTCATGATAAAGGTCCTAGAGAGATCAGGGATAACAGGAACGTACCTGAATATAATAAAAGAAATATACAGTAAACCAACAGCTAACATCAAACTAAATGGAGAGAAACTCAAAGCAATTCCTCTAAAATCAGGAACAAGACAAGGCTGTCCACTCTCTCCATATCTCTTCAATATTGTACTTGAAGTTCTAGCTACAGCAATAAGACAACAAAAGGAGATAAAGGGGATACAAATAGGAAAAGAAGAAGTCATACTTTCATTATTTGCAGATGATATGATAGTTTACATAAGTGACCCAAAAAACTCCGCAAGGTTACTCCTAGAGCTGATAAACACCTTCAGCAATGTGGCAGGATAAAAGGTAAACTCAAAAAAATCAGTGGCCCTATTATATACAGATGATGAAGTGACTGAGAAAGAAATCAGAGAAACATCACCTTTTACAATAGCCAAAAACAGCATCAAATATCTGGGGATAATGTTAACCAAGGAAGTGAAAGACCTGTATATCAAGAATTTTGTGTCTTTGAAGAAAGAAATCAAAGAAGATACCAGAAAATGGAAAGATCTCCCATGCTCTTGGATTGGTAGGATCAACATAATAAAAATGGCAATCTTGCCAAAAGCAGTCTATAGATTCAATGCAATCCCTATCAAAATTCCATCACAATTCTTCAAGGACCTGGAAAGAACATTAATCAACTTTATATGGAAAAACAAGAGGCCCAGGATAGCCAAAACATCCCTATACAATAAAGGAACTTCAGGAGGCATCACCATACCTGACTCAAGCTCTATTATAGAGCTATAGTCCTGAAAACAGCTTGGTATTGGCACAAAAATAGGCAGGTAGACCTATGGAACCGAATCGAAAGCCCTAATTTTAACCCACACACCTATGAACACCTGATTTTTGACAAAGAAGCTAAAACTGTACAGTGGAAAAAAGAAAGCATCTTCAACAAATGGTGCTGGCATAACTGGGTAATGGTATGCAGAAGACTGCAGATAGATCCATGTTTATCGCCTTGTACAAAACTTAAGTCCAAATGGATCGAAGATCTCAACATACATCCAGCCACACTGAAACTTTTAGAAGAGAAAGTGGGAGATACTCTTCAACGAGTTGGTACAGGAGACCACTTCCTAAACATAACACCAGTGGCACAGGCACTGAGATCAACAATTAACAAATGGGACCTTCTGAAACTAAAAAGCTTCTGTAAGGCAAAGGACACAATCAAAAAGACAAAAAGGCAGGCCACAGAATGGGAAAAGATATTCACTAACCCTACATCTGACAGAGGGCTAATCTCCAAAATTTACAAAGAACTCAAGAAACAAGTCTCCAAATCACCAAAGGATCCACTTGAAAGGTGGGGTACAGAGCTAAATAGAGAATTCCCAGTAGAGGAGGCTAAAATGGCCAAGAGACACTTAAGAAAGTGCTCAACATCCTTAGCCATCAGGGAAATGCAAATCAAAACAACTCTGAGATACCATCTTACTCCTGTCAGAATGGCTAGAATCAAAAACACAGAAGACAATTTATGCTGGAGAGGATGTGGAGATAGAGGAACACTCCTCCACTGCTGGTGGGAATGCCGACTCATACAGCCTCTTTGGAAATCAGTATGGAGATTCCTCAGGAAAATGGGAATTAATCTACCACTAGACCCAGCAATTCCACTCTTAGGCATTTATCCAAATGAGGCAGGTTCATACAACAAGGGCATCTGCTCCACTATGTTCATAGCAGCATTGTTTGTAATAGCCAGAACCTGGAAGCAACCTAGATGCCCCTCAACTGAAGAGTGGATAGAGAAAATGTGGTACATTTACACAATGGAGTATTACTCAGCAGAAAAAAGACAATGGAATCTTGAAATTCACAGGGAAATGGATAGCAATGGAAGAAACCATCCTGAGTGAGGTAACCTAGTCGCAAAAAGACAAACATGGTATGTACTCACTCATATATGGATTTTAAATATGGATCAGGATAGTGCCAGTCTGCACTTCCACAGAAAGAGAGTCTGGGAAACAGGAAAGACCCTAAAAGATATGCATATATATGCATAGTACCCAAGAGAAGAGGATGGAGACAAGATCCTCTGAATGGATGGGGAACACGGCGAGGGGGGGGTAGTGGGACCTGGGAAGAATAGAGGGGGTAAAGAGGAAGGGAGTTGGTCATGGGGGAACAGGAAGTTGAGGGGGTGGGGGTAAAATAGGGGGAAGAGGGAATCATAGGATCAAGACAGATCAGGCACCAGAGTGACCTCGAGTGATCTAAAGGTATAACATCAATTGGCAAGCTAAGCAATAGTGGAAGGACCACCTCGAATGCCCATTCCTGATAATGAACTTGATGTCTATAGCCATCCGGGAGCCTTCATCCTGTGACTGATGGAAGCAGAGGCAAACACACAACTAAGCACTGAACTGAACCCAAGGAACCCAGTGACAGAGAGAGAGGAGTCATGAGCAAATTAGCAAAAAATGGGCTGGCAAAACCAGCAGAGACAGCTGATCTGAACAGGGTAGTGCTCTTGGACCCCAGACCGACAGTGGGGAGGCCAGAATGGGACTGATCTGGACCCCCCAAATGTGAGTGTCAGTGAGAAGGCCTGGGCAACCTATGGGGCCCTGAGCTGTGGATCAGTGTCTTTCCCTGGTATACAATCTGTCTTCATGTGCCTATAGCACAAAGAGAGATGCTCTCTCAGCCTGGACTCTTAGGGGAGTGCCTTGACCCTACCAAGAGTAAAATGATAGACTCTAGATATCCCTTATGTGGAAGGATTTGGCAATAGGGTTGGAGGGAGTGTGGAAGGGGAGTGCGGGAGGAGGGGAGGGAGAGGGAACTGGGATTGACATGTAAAACAAGCTATTTAAAATTAAAATAAAAAAATGTGCTAACTAAAAAAAAAAAGAAAGAAAACACCAGAAAATGGAAAGATCTCCCATGCTCTTGTATAGGTAGGATCAACATAGTAAAAATGGCAATCTTTCCAAAAACAATCTACAGATTCAATGCTATTCCCATTGAAATCCCAGCATAATTATTCACAGGCCTTGAATTCTCAACTTAGTATAGTAAAACTAATGACCCAGGATAGTCAAAACCACCATGTCCAACAAGGCAACATCTGAAGGCATCACCATCCCTGACTTCAAGCTCTATTGTGAAGCTATTTTCCTGAAAACAGCTTGGTATTGGCACAAATATGGACAGGTAGACCAATGGAATTGAATAGAAAACCCTAATATAAACCCACACATATATGAACACTTGGTTTTTGAGAAAGAAACTAAAATTATACAATGGAACAGAGAAAGCATCTTCAAAAATGGTGCTGGCATAACTGGATGTTGGCATGAAGACTGCAGATAGACCCGTGTCTATCACCATGCACAAAACTGAAGTCCAAATTGATGAATGACCTCAACATAAATCCAGTCATATTGAACCTGTTAGAAGAGAAAGTAGCAGGTACCCTTGAACAAATTGGTACAGGATACCACTTCCTGAGCACAGATACTGAGATCAGCAATTAATAAGTGGGACCTGCTGAAACTTAGAAGCTTCTGCAAGGCAAAGGACACAGTCAGCAAGACAAGAAGGCATTTTGTACAACTTTGATAATAAATTTAAAATCCAGTTGAACTTACAAAATAGTAGGGGAAAAATATGTATGAAATTGGTCCTTGTTGCCAGTTGGTGGCGTCAAAAAACTCTGAGTTCAAGGCCAGCCTGGATTATACATCAAGTGCCAGGAAAGGCTCCAAAGCTACACAGAGAAACCCTGTCTTGAAAAACCAAAAAACCCAAACTGGTCCTTGCACAAAAAATTTAAAATCCAAAATCACATTAAAGAAAACAATTCAAAAATAAAGCTCTATATTAGATATGTGTTTGTAAATATATGTATGCACACAAGAACACTTAGAGTATATAAATATGTATAATCTATATGCATAGATATAGATAATGTTTTCTAAGTGAATATGTACAAAAACTTACCTTCAAATAAACCAATTCTAATGGCCTCATAGGGTAATTTTCATTACTTATAATGTCATAGTTACTTATTGATACATTATTTCCTTATTTTTATATAGAAATAATACAAGTTTATTTAATGGTCATTTGCAACTGTTACTTTGCTTGGATATTGCACTGTACAAGAAGTACAAAAAATAACCTCAATGAAATGATTCGTAATGTGTCCCGCGCTACCGTCTCGCCAGCAAGAACGACGCAGAACACTCGGATCCTTCTGCAGTAAAGCTTTAATGCATCTTGAGAGATAGATGATCAGCTTCTTAGAGGGAGACCCCAAGCTAAGAAACCCAGCCCCTTATATAAGCCTAGGAGCTCCGAGTGAGATGTGTAGAGCCGGGATTGGTGGTTTGCACATCACCCCAGATGACGTCACGGGAGAGGCACAGTTTAAACGGTTAACTCCAACTGACAGCGACAGTTAACTCCAACTGACAGCGACAGTTAACTCCAACTGACAGTGGATGTCAGCGCCATCTTCTAACGGCAATAGCGATAGCGAGGGCGGCTCCTCACATCTCCCCTATTCATTTATTTTTGAAGCAATAGGACACCCACAACTTTGGAGTGGAGATAGAGGTCAAATCCCCATGTGCAAATTCGGAACATGTACAAAGCTCCTCTCCAGGGTCTTATCCCCAGAGGAAGTCCTGACCAGTCCGATGTCTTTTTTCTGGGGGAAGGAGATCATGACATAGAACCTTCATGCAAGATGACTTATCTCCCAGGAGAAAGTCGTTATACCGCAGACCTCTCCTGTGCAGTGCTTAGCCTTGCAACTCCTTGGGCTGCTGAAGCCTACCCACTCTATCCCGTGCAATGAGACTAGCCTCGTGGGGTGCAAGAGCTGGGAGGCCAGCGACCTATTGCTTTAACATGGTTAACCAAATGTCAGGGGATGCTCCGTGTTCTAAGGCAGCAAGTGCTTGTGCCACCACCACTTTCTCCTTTTGTTTGGGCTCTGAGCGTACACACCATCCAAAGCATCAACACTATTCCACAGCAGAGAACTAGGCTAAATGATCCTACCCCCACCCATTCCTTAAAATAAGAAAATGCAGATGAAATCCAGGGGAGAGGTCTTCCATCAGAGAAAGATCCAGATGCGTCGAATTCACTTGCAGGATCGCCATTCTCAACTCACGGAGTGTCTGCTCAAACTCAAAAGTCCAATTCTGTAATAAATGTTGAGACAGAGCTTTTGACAGGTTAGCTGCTCTTGTAAAATTCTCATATTGTACTAAGTGACACAAAGGCCAGGCAACTTTGTTCACATCCCAATTTGGCCATCTGCCACAATATATCCAATTGTTCCTGAACCAAATTAATCTGTTGGTTTACCAACATCAGGCCTCCTTGTATCTGAGAATTGGCAGTGGCCTGTTTATCTAGGACCATGGTCACAGTGGCCTATAGTTCATTAATGGTTTGAGTTGTCTGCACAGTGGCAGAAAGTGCAAGGGCCGAGGCGGTAACCGAAGCAGTAACCGCGGCGGTGGCTATCAGGCCCACAATAATAGCAGAGATCCCAAAAATCTCGCTTTTCCCTAAACAAACTCAAATTACTTGGCGCCTCAACAGGAGCTGGAATAAATCGAGGCATGCGCATTACCAAAGCAAAAGGGTGCTTAATAGCATCCCAGCATAATGCATAAAAACAATTCTAAGCAGAACAATTTATTTCTTTCTGATTCTTACCTAAGGTATCATTACTCACAACCCAAATAAAGGGCAGCTGAATAATTAGTTCTCTTAAAAGGGGTATACTTAACATTGGAGGAGGACCAATCAGATGATCCAGAGCTCTGTCCCTCACTCAGACTGTTGCCTAATGCCCCTTTCCAATCAAAAGTAATCTGTCCCTTCTCACTATCATAGGAGAAAGATCAGTACAGCTTCCATTAATTCAAAAGGATTAGCATTAGATCTTTCTGGATCCATATGAATAAAATTATCCTTTAATGAAGAAATCACAGTAAAGCACAAGCTTCCTACTAATGACAAGGTTCTCTCATCCTGAAAACTCTGTATCTGAGGATCTAAAGGCAAAAAGGCAAGCCCCAACTCTCTATTATTTGTGAAAAATCTAGGGAACACCTGGGCATTCTGCATCACTGGCATCGGTAGGGGAAGGTAGACATGATGGCCCACCGTAACTCTCCCATCATACTAGGAACCATCATCCCGAGTAGGAGAGTCTTCATCACCCACTTGGCCTCCATCCTTCTTATTCTGGAGTTGTGAAGGAGCTCTTCGAGTGAGTCTTTCAGGGATCCACAGGGGTTTTCTTCCTCCTGTGGAAAAACACACACAGCTCCCCTGGATCTTATAAGAATAGGATCCGGGCCTTTCCAGAGATCAGTCAAGACATCTTTCCATTTTACCATTTCTTTTGGCCTATCAGGCTCTAAACTGTGGCGATCAGCCGCAGTGTGGCCTTGGGCATCACAGTTCAAGAAATTAAGGGTAAAAAGTGCCATGGATACAGCAACTCTTGGTACCGAGGGTAGAACATCCTCAATACTCCCCTTTTGTTTAATCAGATATGATTTGAGTGTACGATGGGCACGTTCCACAATGCCCTGTCCTTGAGGGTTATAAGGTAGGCCAGTTAGATGGGTAACATCCATTTGCCGACAAAACTGTCGGAATTTTTGAGAGGTATATGCTGGTCCATTGTCTGTTTTTAAAATTCTGGGTTTTCCCCAAGCACTCCAGGCCTCAAGGCAATGTTGAATCACATATGAGGCCTTTTCCCCTGTTAGGGGTGTGGCAAACATTACGCCAGAACAGGTGTCAACAGAAACATGAACATATTGAAGCCTTCCAAAAGAGGGAATATGAGTAACATCCATCTGCCACATCTGCAATGGTCTAATGCCACGTGGGTTTATTCCCATGTGGGGAGTAGGTAAGAATTCGCAGCAATTCTGGCATTGAGTAACAATTTCCCTAGCCTCTTTCCTGGATAGAGCAAAACGACGGCGCAAGGTCTCAGCCGTCACATGAAAGCGCTTATGGAATTCTTTTGCTGCTTGTGCATGGGTAGACAAGGCAGCGGCCACCAGCTTTGTAGCCTTGTCCGCTAAGTCATTCCCTAAGGACATGGGACCTGGGAGTCCAGAATGTGCTCGGACATGGGTAATGAAAACAGGAAATCTCCTATTTAACAAGGCAGCTTGTATCTTCTGAAAGATGTTAGCAACTCTGCTGGAGGATCTTATTATTCCAGCTATCTCAAGGAGATTAACTGCATTAACCACATAAGAGGAATCTGATACAATATTGAGGGGTCCTGGAAAAGCCTCAAGAACCTCCAGTACTATCAGACATTCTACAACTTGAGGTGAAGTTTCATTATATTGTTTAGATATAACCCTATCCTTGACCACATAAGCTCCCATACCAGTTTTTGATCCATCAGTGTACACCACAGTCCCATCTGGGAGTGGGTCTTTAGCTGTCACTTGTGGAAACACTATAGCCTGGTTTAGGGCAAACTGTAAAATTGGATGCTTTGGAAAATGATTATCAATTTGTCCTGAAAAGGAAGTAACTAAAACTGCCCAATCACTAGATGTGGCTGCCAAGGTCTGAACTTGTGCAGCAGTATAAGGCACAATCAAGGAATCAGGATCCCTGCCAAAATGTGTAACAGCTGCTTTTATTCCGCGAAGCGCGAGCTGTGCAACAGCATCAGGGTACCAGTCAATAATCTTAGCAGGGGAAGCATTTGGATGAATCCAAAGTAATGGTCCATGTTGCCACAGGACTGCAGTTGGCAATTGAGCTGTCTTAAAAACACACAGATTAAAAGGTAGTGACTCCTCAATTCGTTGTAATTGTGCTTCCTGTAAGGCCTCTTCCACCATCTGTAAGGCTCGGTGGGCGGCAGGGGTAAATTTTCTGGGTGAGGAGATATGAGGCTCACCCTCCAGGAGATCGAAGAGGGGTTTTAGATCAGCAGATGGAATTTTTAAAAAGGGCCTCAACCAATTTATATCTCCCAGAAGTTTCTGAAAATCATTTAATGTTTGTAAGTGGTCTTTGCGAATTTCTATTTTCTGAGGAACTATATTTTTGGGAGTAATCTTTGAGCCCAAAAAGAGCCCTGTATCTGCAATTTGAACCTTTTCTGAGGCAATCTCTAATCCCCACTGTTTTAATTCAGCCACCAGCATGGGAAAAGCCTTTTGTAAAACATCTAACTCTTTGTGACAAATAAGAATATCGTCCATATAATGGATAACGATTAAAGATGTAAATTGCTTCCTAATTGGCTCCAAAGCCTCCTGCACATATAGCTGACATATTGTTGGGCTATTGGCCATGCCTTGCGGCAGTACCTTCCACTGAAATCTCTTGTCTGGTTCCATATGATTAAGAGAAGGGATAGTGAAGGCAAACCTTGGTCTATCCCGTGGGTAAAGTGGAATAGAGAAGAAACAATCCTTAATATCTATAATAATAAGCTTCCAATCTTGAGGAAGTGCAGAAAGCAAAGGAAGGCCTCTTTGAACAGGGCCAAAAAGATGCATCTGATTGTTAATGGCTCGCAGGTCGTGGAGTAATCTCCACTTCCCAGATTTCTTCTTAATAACAAAAATTGGTGTATTCCATGGGGAGGTAGAAGGCTCTAGATGCCCCAGCCGTTCCTGTTCTTGCACTAATCTTGTGACAGCCTCTAATTTTTCAGAGGATAGAGGCCATTGAGAGACCCATAACGGCTCCTCTGTTTTCCATGGTATGGGTCGTGAAGCCTCAACGGCCCCTAAATAAAACCCAGTCCTTTTCTACCCCGATTTCCGTGTTGTGTAATGGGTTTTATTCTGCCTTGTTCTTGCCTACCCAAGCCTCTACCATTTGTATACCCCATCTTTGCCATAATGGCTGATGCCTGGGGGAGTATTCATTAGTTAGGGTCATGCCCATGGCTTGTAACACATCTCGTCCCCATAAATTTACAGGGAGTGGCAACACATAGGGGGTAAAACATCCCTGTTTGCCTTCAGCATCCCGCCAGGTTAAGGCTGAGGCACTGATGGCAGGAGAGGACTGGTATCCAAGACCTTGTAGAGAATGAGATGAAACAACAGTGGGCCAAGACTTCGGCCACCAATGGAGTGAAATAATGCTTTTGTCTGCTCCCGAATCCATTATCCCTTCAAATTCTTTTCCATTAATTAACAATTTTATTGTAGGTCTCTCATTTAGGGGTATAGCCAGATAGGCTGAATCACTTCCAGAAGATCCCATAGCCCTTTTTTGTAAAGTGTAGGTTTCTCCATCCCCGAGGGAGGGCAGCAACACCAGTTGTGCAATTCTATCTCCCTGCTTTATAGAAAATACACCCCGAGGGCTAGAACAGAGAACTTGAATCTCCTCTTTATGATATGGGTCAACAATCCCAGGATATATAATGAGTCCCTGTAAAGTTAAGGAGCCACGGCCCAGAATAAGCCCAATGGTGGCAGGGGGCAAAGGTCCAGGGGAATGGACTGGGACCGGTTGAACATTCATTTGGGGCATGAGTAAGAAGTCGGAGGCGGCACGCAAGTCCATTCCGGAGGTTCCTCGGAAACCTCTACTTCCTCTTGATTGCTTTTCTGAAATTGGTTCCCATATTTCTGAGGGCCCTGGGACCATGGGCCCCGTGACCCGTTTTTTGATTGGGGTACCTTGGATTCTTCAATAGGGGGCAGAAGCCTCCCTTTTACATCCCGGACTGACCTGCATTCGCTAGCCCTATGATAACCTTTACCACAACGATAGCAAAGCTTCGATTCTCTTGTTCTTTCAGGGGCTTGACAATCTTTCTTAAGGTGCCCCATTCTCCCACAATTAAAACAAGCTTTTCGATTAGATAAATCTCTATACCTGTGCGTTTGTAAAATGGCGGCAGCTAGTCCTGCATTGGTTAGGGTCCCCCAGCTCCCTGCACACTCTGAGCCAATCTTGTAAACCTTTGCTTTTGCGAGGGGCGATAGCCGCTCGACATTCCTGGGTTGCTTGTTCATAGACAAGTTGCTCAATCAGGGGCATAGCTTGTTCTGAATCACCAAAGATGCGACTGGCGGCCTCTGTCATTCTGGCCACAAAGTCTGAAAATGGCTCTTGGGGTCCTTGGACAATCTTTGTAAGGTGTCCACTGGACTCTCCCTTTTTGTGAGGGCCTTCCATGCTTTAATAGCGGCGGCCGACACCTGACCATAGACGCCCCAGATGTAGTTGGTTTGATTAAGGGCATGTTGACCCTGACCTGTCAGCATTTCAAATGTCCACTGCCTCTGATTCTCATCTTCAGCCGTGGCATTAACTCTAGCTTGTGCCTGGGCTGCATCATACCAGAGAGCCTTCCATTCCATGTATTGTCCCATGTTGGGAAGCACTGCTTTCACTGTCGCTTGCCAGTCAGTGGGAGTCATGGCAAAATTAGCAAGCCTTTCCACCTGTAATGTGGTAAAGTTAGCATTGACCCCATAATTACGAACGGATTCGGCCAATTCTTTAATTTGATTGTAATCTACGGGGGTATGTACTCTTCCGCCTTCCACATTCTCGAATACTGGAAAAGCCATTTGTATTTTTCTCCGTTCCTCTAAAGGTAAAAAGGAGTCAGTACCAGTATTCAGCCGAAGCTCATATGGCGGAGGCGCTGAGGGGCGTGAGCCCGCCGGATTTATAGGCGGTGGCCTCACATTCATTTTTGTTTTCAGTGGCCGGTGTCTATCAGGGTGATATCTTTTTTCCTCATACCGTGCCACCTCCTCCTCTAGACCACCTTCTTCGCTAGAATCCAGAGTGTCAGAATCAGAATTATCTAGCTCCAAGGCTTCTAGCTCTACTGCAGGGTATAGACTAGATTCTGGCTTTTTCTTTTTCTTAGATTTGTTAAGGGGTGAATGATAACTCCCTTCTTTCTCTCCCCTTTCTTAACTTCCTGGGAGGGCCTTTTTTCTTAGACATGTCTTTTTCTTTTGCGAGCTCCCATTCTCTCACTCCGTTCAGTTTCTGACATGCTATCCTGAACTTCCTCTAAGGTTCCCTGACTTTCTATTATAGCAGGGTGACAGGCCTCATCCTCCAAGCAGTTTTTAACTAGCTTCCAAATGGCTTTGGTACCTAAGCAGAGATCTCCTTCTGCATGCTTCCTGTCTAGTTCTTTACCTAGCTTGTTCCATGAGGCCACAGTGAGGGACCCGGAACAAGCATACCATGGTGCCACTCTATCTACCTCCTTCATAAAATTTTGAAGTGTTCGTGGTGCAATTTTAAGATCTCTTTGTTTTAGCACAGTCTGTAAGGCTGTAACCACTGACTGTGACGACCCCATCGCGCTGACAGCTTATCTAAAAACGCGCTCAACTCCGTTACCAGACTGACAGCACCAGACTGACAGCACCAGACTGACAGCGCCAGATGGACAGCGCCAGATGGACAGCGCCAGATGGACAGCGCCGTTCTGTCAGCACCAGCCACGATGAAGGAGAAGGACAAACAGGACTAGCACCAAAGCCTCCACTGACCCGTCCCACGGTGATGACAAACTAAGGCCAAAGTCGAGAAAAGGGTTGTTCAGGATAAAGCATACCTCTCTGAACCTACGTCCCTGCAGTTCTGAATCCGCCCCGCTTTCCGAGGGGTCTCCCGCGGCGCCGGCGATGTTGAAGAGTTCCCGGGTTTCGGCACCAGATGTCCCGCGCTACCGTCTCGCCAGCAAGAACGACGCAGAACACTCGGATCCTTCTGCAGTAAAGCTTTAATGCATCTTGAGAGATAGATGATCAGCTTCTTAGAGGGAGACCCCAAGCTAAGAAACCCAGCCCCTTATATAAGCCTAGGAGCTCCGAGTGAGATGTGTAGAGCCGGGATTGGTGGTTTGCACATCACCCCAGATGACGTCACGGGAGAGGCACAGTTTAAACGGTTAACTCCAACTGACAGCGACAGTTAACTCCAACTGACAGCGACAGTTAACTCCAACTGACAGTGGATGTCAGCGCCATCTTCTAACGGCAATAGCGATAGCGAGGGCGGCTCCTCACAGTAATGATATTCTGTTATCCTAAGAGACTGATGCCTATCCCAACTGTCAACAGAGAGGCTTATTCCCTTATCTGATGGAAACAGATATAGAAATCCACAGTCAAACATTAGGCAGATCTAGGGGAAAACTTTGGAAGAGGTGTAGGAAGGACTGTAGAACCGGTTGTGGAATTTATTAATGTGGAATTTATGTATATTGTATTGCTCATTCTTTTCATTTATATGTTTGTTTACTTATTTTTTCTTGTGGTTTTATCTCAATCGATGTTTACCCTCTCTCACCTATTCTCAGTTCCCCTACCACCCCTTTCCATCTGTCCCCACATCCATTCCTTCTCTACTCTTTCTTGTCCTGTTCCCATCCACATTTCCCATTTCAGGTTGATTTCCCTCTTCCACTGACAATGGTCATTTTATTTCTCATATGCAGTAAGAGATTCATGCATACCCCCAAACTCCTAGAGCCTTTGCATTATCTTTTCTAGTTGCATCCATTTGCAAGCAAGTTTACTGATGTTATTGTTTTTAACAACTGAGTAATATTCCATTGTGTAAATGTACCGTATTTTCTTTATCCATTCTTAGTTTTAGGGACATCTACTTTATTTCAAGATTCTGGCTATTGCGAATAAAGCTTTTATGAATATAAATGCACAGGTCTCCTTGCAGTATTGTATTGGAGTACACCGTTTGTGAATATTCCCTGAAGTATAGGTGGGTCTTGATATACAACAATCTGCAATTTCGGGAGAAACAACCATGCTGACTTCCAAAGAGACTGTACATATTTCTACTCCCACCAACAATGAAGAGGTTATCCCTTGTTACACATCCTCACCACCATGAGCTATCACTTGTTTCTTTAATCTTAGCCATTCTGACAGTTACAAGATGGAATCTCAGTGTTATTTTGATTTGCATTTCCCTGATCATTAAGGATGTTAAAGTTTTTTTAAGTTAGTCTTGGTCATTTAAGGTTGCTCTGCTGAGAATTCTCATTTTAGATCTAAACTGTATTGTTTTGGAAGAGAGCAAAAAGCCTTGTGCACACAGGTAAGCACTAGAGAAGCCATCTCACCTCTTCAATGGAATGAGATATGAAGTTGTTCTTCCTAGACCACTAGGAATGATGTAATTATATAACTTGATGAATCTTTGCTGTCTGATTAGACAGACTCTGTTGTGTATCCCAGAATTTGTGTTTTCCCTATCTAAAACTTTTTTCCCTAAAACTTGTGAATTTCTTTCAGACCATAAACACACTCTTATGTTTGAGGTCACTTGTGATTTACAACAGTAAGTGACATCTATGTTACTTAGACACAGGCCAATCCCAACACCCACAGGCATTATGTCTACTTCATTCAACCCTAGACGCTAGTACTTGGGTACTACTTTTGAGTCTAGAGTACCCATTCTTGAGAAAGTAGCCAGATGTTCTTTGGAAGGAATCTCAGTGTAAACAGTCTTAAATTGTTGTACACTTGGGACTGAGATAATTAATACTTGGCTGCTTATTTTCAAAAATTTTGCTGTGTTTAAATGATATGGGCCAGACTCTGGAAGTGTCAGTTCAGCACCATTCACACCATTCACAAAGGCTGAGGTATCATTCTTGTCTCTTTACAGATCATCTTTTCCCTGCCTGCTATAAAGCCAACAGAAGAATCACCACATTTTTAAATTTGACTTGCTTATTTTAATATTTTGTGTCTTGAGTATTTATATATTTTGGATATTAGCCCTATGTCAGATGTGGGTTTGTTGAATGACTTTTCCCATTCTGTGGCTTGCTTTTTTTTTTCTTTTTGACAGAATTAAATTCTGGGTGATATATATATATATATATATATATATATATATATTATATATATATATATAATAGCATTCATCTGCATGCTGACATTCAGTAAGACCAGCATCCATTTGTTGAAAGTGCTTTATTTTTTCCATTGTATAATTTTGGCTTGTTTGTCAAAACTCAAGTGTCCATAGATATTTACATTTACTTCTCAAACTTTGATTTTGGTCAGTTGGTCAACCAGTATGATTTTAGGCAAATACCATAAGCATTTTATTCCAATTTTTGGTAGTACAACTTGAAATCAAGGATGGTGATACCTCCAGAAATCTTTTACTGTAAAAGCTGTAATAGCACTGTATGGTTTTTATTGTTCATGATGAATGCTTGTTTTTATCATATGAAGTTGACTGCTTTTCTTTCAGAGTCTGTAAAACCTGGTGATAAAATTTTGGAGAAGATTGCATAAAAAATACATTTCTTTTTGTAAGATAGGCACTTTTACTATGTTAACTCTGACAATCCTTGGGAGATCTATCCATCTTACGATATCCTCTTCAATCTCTTTCTTCAAATACTTTAAATTCTTGCCATATAAGTTTTTCACCTTCTTGATTAGAGTTAACTGAAGATATTTTAAATTATTTGTGGCTATTGTTAGGGTTTCGTTTCTCTGATTTCTTTCTCAGCATGTTTATCATTTGTATATGTGGGGGGAGGGCTGTGGATTTGTTTCCTTTTTTAGTTAATTGTGTATCCAGCTACTGCACTGACGGTGTTTATTAGCAGCTGAAGTTCCCTGGTAGGATTTTTGGGCTGCTTATGTATACTGTCAAATCATCTGCAAATAATGATACTTTGATTTTCTTTCCCCTTCAGTTTTATCCTTTTAAAAAGTCTTATTTCTCTTGGTAGAAGTTTAAGTACTAGATAGAATAGATACAGAGACTGTAGACAGCCTTATCTTGAGTTCATTTTAGTGGAATTATCTTAAACTTCTTTCCAAATAATTTGATATTGGCTATCAGTTGATATATGTTGCTTTTATTATATTTGGTTATATTCATTGAATCTCTGATCGCTCCAATACTGTATTTTGTCAAATGATTTTTTAGGATCTAATGAGAGGGTCAAGTAGTGCTTTTCTTTCCGTTTTGTGTGGTGGATTAAAGTGACAGATTTTCATATTTTGAACCATTGCTGCATCTCTGGGTTGTAGCATATTTGGTCATGGTGGAACATCATTTTCATGTGTTCTTGTATTAGGTTCATGAATATTTTATTGAGTATTTTTACATGTATGTTCTTGAGGAAAAATGGTCTGTAAGTTTCTTTCATTGTTGAGTCTTTCTGTGGTTTGTATCAATGTGACTGTGGACTTGTAAATTAATTTGGGAAAGTTCCCTTTGATTCTATTTTGTGAAATAATATGAGGAGTATTTGTGCTAGCTCTTCTTTGAAGACCTAGACAGAATTCTGCAGTAAGTTATTTGGCTCTGTGCTTTTTTGGTTGAGAGAATTTTATTGACTGCTTCTATTTCCTTGGGGGCTGTGGGTCTATTTAAATTGTTCATCTGACTGTGATTTAATTTTGGTGTTATATATTAGTATAATTATCCATTTATTTTAGATTTTTTCAATTTTTTTGAAATACAGTCTTTTGAAGTAAGACCTTTTTTTTTTATTTGTCCAGTGCCTGTTCTTTGTCTTCCTTTTCCTTTTAAATTTTCTTGATGTGTATATTCTCTTTGTGTCCTTTTATTAGACTTGATAAGGGTTGATCTATCTTGTTGATTTTCTCAAAGAACCAATTCATTGTTTCATTGATTCTTTATTTTGTTCTCTTTGTTTCTATTTTACTGATTTCAGCCCTGAGGTTGATTCTTGCCAACTAGCTAGACCTCTTGGGTATGCCAGCTTCTTTTTGTTCTAGAGCTTTCAACAGTGCTGATGTCATTATTATGAGAATTCTATAATTTCTTTACTTGGTGATGTGACTTTTTCGCTTAACTTTGCTTTCACTGGTTTCCATATGTTTGGATATCTTGTGTATTACTGTCCATTAAATTCTAGGAAGTGTTTAATTTTATCTTATTTTCTACCTTGACCCTCCTGGTAAATCAGTAGAGAGTTTTTCAATCTCATAAATTTGTAGGATTTCTGTTGTTGTTGAAATCCAACTTTAATTATATGATTTGACAGGATACAGGGGCTATTTCAATTATCTTGTATATGTTAGACTTACTTTGAAACTGAGAATATTGCCAGTTTTCCAGGGTCCATGAGGAGGCATATTGGTTTTTTGTTTAGGTGAAAAGTTCTGTAGATATCTGTTTGGTCTATTTGTGTTATAATGTCTGCTAGTTCTCTTATTTATTTATTTAGTTACTTCCTGAGTGACCTGTCCACTAGAAAGTACAGAATGTTTAATTTTCCCAGTACTAATGTGAGATGATTGATGCCTATTGTAAGCTTAAGTAGTGCTTCCTTTACAACTGTTGTTGTCCTCGCATTTTTGGAATAAATGTTGTGAATTGAGAAGTCATCCTGGCAGATTTTTTCCTTTAATAAATATGAAGTACCTGTGTCAATATGTTTTGATTAATTTTAGTTTGAAGTCTATTTTTTGGTATTATGATAGCTACACCAGCTTTCTTATGATTGAAATTTTTGCTGGATATATTTTTCTGAGCTGCCATCTGTGTTCTCTTAGGGTCTGCCAGACATTTGCTTAGCCCCCATCTTCCTTTTGAGTCTCTGTTGTAAAGTAAATGTTACTTGGCCTTTTCCCCTTGCATCCTTTAATATTTGCCCTTTACTATGTATCTTTACTCTTTTGATTACTGTGTGGCACATGGACTTTCATTTCTGATCCACTCGATTTGGTGTTCTGTAAGCTTTTTTTGACTCCATAACCATGTACTTTAGGTTAGGGAAATTTTTGTCTATGATGTTGTTAAATATATGTTCATAGTTTTTGGGTTGATATGCTTCTTCTATTCCTATTACTCTTAGGTATTAAAATTTCCATGATATTCCAGATTTCCTGGATATTTTGTCTTAGGTTTACTTGTTTGAAATTATCAATTACATTAACAAATGAATCTATTTATTATATTGTATCTTCAATACCTGATATTCTTTCTTCCATTTCTTGTGTTCTATTGGTGATTCTTGTATTTGTAGTTCCAATTTGCTTGCATCTCAAGTTCCAGATTCTACTGAAGTTAGGGACAGGACCCATCAGAGGAGTAATCTAGAAGCATAGTCAGGGAGAAGGATCCTGGGTAACAGTATCCAGGAAGGGGAAGAATTTGATTAAGAGCTGAGTGACTCACTGGATTTTGGCTAATGTGGTCTGCATCTCAGTGGCAGAGTCCACTGGGGCTTGAAACAATAATTCAGGAAAATGAATGGGACAGTGAGGGGATGGAGAAAGGTCTTAGGGAACAGGAGGACTGCAGTTCCACTAGCAGGCAGATCTTTTGCCCATTCTTGGAGATACTGTCTGTGCATCAATGGCATAAGACTACTGGGGTTGAGTCAGGGCCCAACATTGGGGTCCCTAGATCTGGCTGGGCTTCAAAAATGAAGCTGAAGCTGTGGGCTGATATATGGTGCCCATCGTATTTCATTAACTTTAGTGGTTCTTTATTTCCTTTTTTTTATTATTTTAATTTTAAATAGCTTGTTCCCCTCTCTCCACATCCTCTCCAGCATAAATTGTCTTCAGTGTTTTTTGATTTTAGCCATTCTGGCAGGAGTAAGATGGTATCTCAAAGTTGTTTTGATTTGCATTACCCTGATGGCTAAGGATGTTGAGAACTTTCGTAAGTGTCTCTTGGCCATTTTAGCCTCCTCTAATGAGAATTCTCTATTTAGTAATTTATGTTGAAGTCTTTGATCCATTTGGACTTATGTTTTGTGCATGGGTCTATCTGCAGTCTTCTACATGCCAGCCTCCAGTTATGCCAGCACCGTATGTTGAAGATGCTATCTTTTATCCATTGTATAATTTTAGCTTCTTTGTTGAAAAATCATAGGTTTATGAATTAATCTCAGAGTGTTCAATTTGATTACATTGGTCTATCTATCTGTTTTTATGCCAATACCAAGCTGTTTTCAGTACTACAGCTCTATAATAGAGCTTGAAGTCAGGAATGGTGATGCCTCCAGATGTTGCTTTGGTGAGCAGGGTTGTCTTGGCTATCCTGAGTCTGTTGTTTTGCCATATAAAGTTGAGAACTGACCCTCTGGAACCCAGTAACAGAGTTGGAGGAGTGATGAGCAAGAAATATGGAAGAAAAATGTAAACCATAGGAAGGTAGTTACATCCTCCAAAACCCAGGCAATAGATAACCCCACACCATCAGATCTCTCACACACACATGCACGCACACACACACACACACACAATGCTAACAATAACAGCAAAAACAAAAATAATATGAACTAGCAATCACTGGTCATTATTATCCCTTATTATCAGTGGACTAAATTCTCCAATAAAAACTGACAAAACTAGAAAATGGAAACAACCTAGATTTCCCTCATCAGATGAATGGAAAATTAAAATATAGTCCAATTATATTATAGAATAATATTCAGGTAGAAAAAATATAATCATGATATTTTCAGACATATTGATTGATATAGAAAAGATTATATTGAATGAGGTAACACAAACCTAGACAGATAAATATAACATATTTTTCCACTCTAAATCTTCACAGGTGAATATACAATGTGAAGAAACTAGGTAATACAAAGGGACATAGGTGTAGGGAATTAACAGGTTGCAGATGATGTAAAGTAGGAAACAGAGTAATAGAGAGTAGCCTGCAACATGGAAGGAAAATGAGGTCAATTCATATGTAGAAGGAGGGATAAGGTATAAATACATCAAGGTTGTTTGATAAAGTCCCAAGAACTCACATTATTTCATATTCACTTAAAATTATATGCAATACATAAAAGTGTGAATGTATATGTATCTTGAAGAATATTAAGTCACTTAGCTTGATAATGTTCCCTTCAAGAACTACAGACTATTATTAGGCATGAGACAACTCTTAATTAATTGGTTAGTGTGTTTCACATGACTCCCCAAATGTAGTACTAGCTTGCCCCTCAGAGGTTGAGAGTGGACCAAATTGCTGAAGAAACTTTACATTTCAGATACAGCACTTGCATTATTGAGACTGGATCTGACTTGAAATCACACCCCCTGCCCATTTTTGTGATCTAGGTTCCTTGGTTCCAGAAAATACTAGCTAAGGGAGAAAAAAAACTAAATGGTACTATTCAGGTTCAATACCACAACAACTACCAGTATAGCTAGATTATGTCTGTGTGTGTGCGTGTGTGTGTGTGTGTGTGTGTGTGTGTGTGTGTGTGTGTGCACTTAGTGGCACTAACATGTTGTGGACAACCAACAGCTGTCTAATTGGATTTAGGTCCTATTCAAAATTATGACTTTATTAAAACCCTAAGCAAATTACAGGGGCCAGTGAGGTGCTGGATTTTAGAAAAGAATTGACTAATGTCTCTTTTCTAGACAAACATAATTTTTACTACATTTTTTAATTTATTTATATAACCACAGATAACTGTAGCTAACATTCCTCATCTAAAGTCCTCTTCACAGCACATGGAGAACATCAGAAAAGAGAAAATAAACAAACAATCAAAAAACCACAAGTGGACAGACACATTGCAGAGATCAAGAGATCATGGGGATTACATAAACATGGGATACATCTACATTATAGATACTGTAACTGTGGCTTAGAATATAATAGAAGAGAAGGCAGAAAGACTGCAAAAATCAGACAATGAAGGGGTTTGTTGTGAAAAGTCTATCCAATAGCAGCTGTGAAGATTATGGAAAAATTAATATCAATGGACATGTCAAAATGTAATGGGGAAATTTTGTAGAGCCAAATTTGTAGAAAAAGTTCTACAAGTAAAATGATACTGAGAGGGGAGTTAGGGATGTTTCAGGTCCTAACTCATTATTGTTTATTTAATACAGACTGGTCTGCTTTAAATTTATTTAAATACAAACAAAAATGGGGTTCAAGGGAAAACACCTAAGTAGATTTCTGGAGGGAGAAAAGTTGAGGGATTTATTTAGTTATATTTTAATTAAAAACATATTTTATAAAAATAAATAATGGTTATTCTGATGAGATCAAGTTGAAAATTATTCCAAGTGATCCTGTGAATATGGATCAGTCAGAACCTGAGTTCAGTTCCACAGAACTCATGTGAAAAATTCAGATTAGCATGGCATTTGCATGGTATAATTCATGCACTGGATGATGGGGAGTGGAAGAACTCTTGTGTTTACCAATCAGCCAGTCTAGACTAGTTGGTTATTTTCAGGCTAATGAGGGACCCTTATTCAATATGGCAAAGGTA
The DNA here is from genome assembly GCF_017639785.1 of Mesocricetus auratus. Taxonomy (NCBI): domain Eukaryota; kingdom Metazoa; phylum Chordata; class Mammalia; order Rodentia; family Cricetidae; genus Mesocricetus; species Mesocricetus auratus. Next base: position 74,725,272 of record NW_024429266.1, on the reverse strand, counting down.
GATGTTGCCTCATCTGAACATACAAATACATAATTTGAACACAGGCATACATATGCATACACACACACACACTTATCCCATATATTATATATATAAATTATTCCCAGAACTGAGGAAATGGAGTAAAAGATGAAATTTTGGAGGCTAGATAGATGGCTCAGCAGTTAAGACCATTGGTTGTTTATTACATAACTGGGGTTCAACTCCTAGTACCCAAACCTTCTAAAACTTGAGTGCAAAGGGATCCAAATACTTCTCTCTGGCTCTTAAGGGAACAGGCCCAGGCCACAGGCACATACATTTTTAATGGACATACATCTATGGAAAACATTCATATGCAAAGGAAATAAATACAACCTTAAAAAATATAAAGGTCAAAGTTGGGTATTTGAGACTACCATGAAGTACACAACACCCTGTCACAAGAAAAAACAAAATAGGAAAGGAAGAAAAGGAAGAGCAATGGAAGGAGATAGGAAAGGGAGCCAAGTAGTTTTCCACCACCGAACTGGAAGCTGGAAAGCTGGAAAAGAGAGCTAGATTTCTGCTGTTCAGTCTTTTATATCTTCCTCCATAACGCCCCTACCCATGCCCAAAAGTGGGCCTGGCTAGTGACGTATTTCACCGCCTACATCCTTATACTTCTTTAGTCATGCCTAAAGTGGGTGTGGTTAGTGGTGCGATAAACCGCCCTTTTATTACCTCATCTGTATGTGCCTCTAATAAGTCACATGGCTAATGGCGAATTTCTGTTTTCCTCCTAAAGTTTATGCCTTGTTGGTGAGATATGAGTTTAATGATTGGACTCTAGATATAAAACCCTTCTAAGAACAATAGAGCAACCCTGTCAATGCTGATTTAGAAAAATAGACAGGAAGGGGAAATTCTAGGAGAACACCTGGTGGGCTCAGCAACATTGAAGAGAGGAAAAGGTACAAAGCTGAGTTTAAATATAAGAAATGCAGAATAGAAGATTTTAGTAAAGATCAAGCCCAGGGACTCCTTGGGAACCTGATAGCTATGCTGACCTCCAAAAAGAAAGGTGATTTTCACTCTTCTATCTCCCCTCCAACTCCTGCCTCAGTGTTATCCTTAGCTTTGTAGAACAGCATGCACTGCAGCCTCTTTTCTCTGTCCCCACACATCGGGATCTGTACAGATCCTGGTGGCAAACTCAGGTGTCATCCCTCTTGAGGACCCTATAATTTCCCTGCATGTAGCCCTTCCACATTCTTTAATCCCAACTCTGAATATCTAGAAACAAGTTCTATCCTGGTCCAAAGTGTCTAAACCTTGCAGAGTCTCAGAAGCATTTCCTATCAGCAAAGCATAGTCACCAAACTCTCCCAAGAATAAGAGAGAAAATAAAAAATCAGGGAACAAAACATCCTACCAACAAACAAATGATCGATCTCAGCATCAATAATTGTTATCATCCCCAACCCAGATATCTAGACATCATCCTAAAAACACAATCAATATCATCAAGGATTGTATGTCTCCACAAGAGCACAAGTAGCCACCCTACTAGAAAGGTCCCTGTGTAACTCAATATTTCAGAAGCACAACAGAGGGATTTCAAAAGAGCTATTATGGACATGATGAAGGATGTTCAAGAAAACATTAATAAATCAGGTAAAGTCAATAAAAACATAAAAAACGAAATAAAATGAAGAAAACAGTCCCACATATGTGAGTAAAATGGAATCACTAAAAATAAAATAGTCAAAATTTGTTAAAACTGGAAATGAATATTTAGGAACTCAAACAGAAAACTCATAAGCAAGCTTTGTCAAAAGAATACAGGATATGAAAGAGAAATATCAGAATTTGAAGATAAGCTAGAAGAAATTGATATTTGAGTCAAATAAAATGTTAACTCTGAAAAGAAAGATATAAGCATTGAGGAACCGTGGACACTATGATTATCCCAATCTAAGACTAATAGGAATAGAGGAAAGGAAGAAACCAGGTCAAAGGCACAGAAATTGTTTCAACAAAAATCATAGAAAAAAAATCTTTAACGTAAAGACGGAAATTCATACCGAAGTAGAGAAGCTTAAAGAAAATTATAATTGATAGCATAATTATCAAAAACTAGAAGAGAAAATATCACATAATGTACAAAGGCAGACCAAGGAGGATAACATCAGATTTTTCAGTAGACAATGTATAAGCCAGAAAGGCCTTGATGGACACTTTACAATCTCCAAGCCAACTTCAATATGCCAGCCTTGACAGGTATACCCACTAAAAATTTTAATATAAGTTGATGAAAATATAAATATATTTCATGATGAAGCCAAATTTAAGCAGATATATACCACCTATTAAAATTGAATCAAGATCAGTTGAACAATTTAAAGGGACCAATAATCTATAATGCAAGAAAGCCAGAAGGTCCTGGATAGATATTCTACCTACACAAAGAGACCATGGATGCCAGCCCAGACTACTATACACGGCAAAGCTCTCAATCACTATAGACAGAGAAAACAAGATATTCCATGACAAAACTAGATTCAAGCAATATGTGTCCACTAACCCAGCCCTACAGAAAATTTTGGAAGAAAAACTCCAACCCAAGGAAGATAACTACAACCAGAAAAACATAGGCATTAGAGAATCCCTCTCTACCAACAGCCAAAAGAACAAAGGGGTGAAATTCCACACATAATTCTACCAAGAAAAACCATTGCAAATCGAAGAAGGATGAGCAAAGGTACAACAGGATCAAGCATAGGTTCCAGGGGACCAGGTAGGAGGCTAAGCACCCCAGATTCCTGTTCTTCTTCTCCATCCCATGGGACCAGAACGAGGACAAGGAACAGAAGAACCACCAGATTATTGGACTTGCTAGCACCCACCAAAAGGGAACTCTGGTCCCCAGACCAGTAAGAGGCTATTTCTGCACCCACTAGAAGAAGAGATGGGAAAGAGACAATACAAAAACACACTCAGCAACAGAAAAACAAATATGACACCACCAGATTCTAGAGACTCCACACCAGCAAGACTCCAACATTCAATGCAAACGAAGCAGAAGAGAATGACGTTAAAACCATTTTCATGAAAATGATAGAGGCCCTAAAAGATGATATAGGAAAATCCCTCAAAGAAATTGAAGAGAAAACAAACCAAATAATGCAAGAATGGGAAGAAAAAACAAACCAAAAAAGGCAGGAAATGGAAGAAGAAATGAAGCAAAAAAATGCAAGAAATGGAAGAAAAAACAAAGCAAAAAATGCAAGAATTGGAAGAAGAAACATACCAAAAGAGGCAGGAAATGGAAGAAGAAACAAAGCAAAAAATACAAGAAATGGTAGAAAAAAACAAAGCAAAAACTGCAAGAAATGGAACAAAAAGCAAACCAAATAAATGCAAGAAATGGAAGAAAGAACAAACCAAAAAATTCATAAAAGGCAACAAATGGATGAAAAGATAAGCTGAAAATTGCAAGAAGCAATGCAAACACTGCAAGGGTAGAAAACTGAAATAGAGACAATAAAAAAAACACAATCTGAAGAAAGGCAGGAATTAGAAAAGCTGGGCAAACAGTCTGGTACTATCGATACAAGCATTACTAACAGAATAGAAGAGATGGAAGAGAGAATCTCAAGTGTTGAAGACACACTAGGAGAAATGGATTCATCAACCAAAGAAAACCTTAAGTCCAAAAAATCCTTAACACAAAGCATCCAGGAAATATGGGACACCATGAAAAGTCCAAACCTAAGAATAATAGGTATAGAAGAAGGAGAAGAAAACCGCCTCAAAGGGGCAGAAGACATATTCAACAAAATCATAGAAGACAACATTCCCAACCATAAGAAAGATATGCCAATGAAGGTTCAAAAAGCTTACAGAACACCAAATAGAGTGGACCACAAAAAAATCCCCTTGCCACATAATAGTTAAGACCCCAAATATACAGAATAAAGAAAATTAAAAGCAGCTAAGGAAAAAGGTCAAGTAACATATAAAGGCAGACCTATCAGAATTACACCTGACTTCTCCATGGAAACTCTGAAAGCCAGAAGGTCCTGGATAGATTTTCTACCAACACTAAGAGACCATGGATGCAAGCCCTCACTACTATACCCCCATCGAGGGCCTAACCCTCCCTGGGGAAATGATGGGATAATGGGGAGAGTTGGGGGGGAGGGTACGGGAGGAAGGGAGGGAAAGCGAGAGGGACCTGGAACTGACTTTTGAAGCAACCTTGTTTCTTATCTAAATTTAAACTGAAAAATAAATTTAAAAAATAAAAATAAATCTAGATTCCACTGTCATGTACACCTCTTACACAATTCTTGCTCTATGCTAAGTCTGTGTTCCATGAGTGTAGCAACACACAAAAAAACCCCTAAAACCAAAAATAAGGAAGGAATTTTGGTAAACTTGTTGAAAATTAAAAAGAAACAAAAACAGGATATTATTTTCAACACATGATTTGTTTTTTAGCTCAGTTCAGTTATTCAGTATGACACTATGCTGGTAGATGTGCCTTTTTAGATTTGCTTAAATCCATAGGTTCTACCACACCAAAAGTAAATATTTTACATAAACAGAGACTTTGAATGACAGTAGTAACAAATGTATCTTTGTGGTTTTAGGGATGATTATGGGAGAAATGCTGCCTCTGTGCAGGGATAGTATATGGAAATGCCTACATCTTCTGCTCAGGCCATAACCATAAGGTGTTCTCAAAAATAAAACTCTCAAGGCAGGTGGTTGTGGTGTATGCCTTTAATCTCAGTACTCAGGAAGCAGAGGCAGGTAGATCTCCGTGAGTTCAAGGCCAGCCTGGTCTACAAAGTAGATTGTGTTCCAAGACAGTCAGTGCCCGAAAATAAAATTAAATAGAAAACACTGTAGTCATCTGCAAATTCATTGATTTACTATAAATCAGGCATGTTCTCACAGACATTGAATGTCTTACCTTAAGTCTCCTTTCTCAACAGTTTCATAGGTTGCCTGAGTCTGTAATTTTAATAAAGTAAATAAAAAATTAAAAACATAATTTTCAGCATGTTTACAGCCAATGTCAACCTAAATGGAGACAAGCTGAAAATATTTCTAGTAAAATCAGGAATAAGACACGGTTGGTTTTCCATTTTCTCAATACCTATTCAAAATAGTACTTGAAGTCTTTTCTAGAGCAATAAAACAACTAAAGAGGATACAAACACAAAGCGAGGAAGTCGAAGTATTTTTTCCCACAAGGCATATTTATGTATTTCATTGACCTTAAAATTTCCAACAGGCAATCCTTCAGTTTATAAAAACTTTCAGGACTGTAGCATGACACAAAATTCAGACACAAAAGAAAGCACCCTACTTGCACAGAAAATACAAATGAACTGTATAAGAAATCAGGAAAAATATTTCTCATGACAGTGTGTATGGTGTGTGTGTGTGTGTGTGTGTGTGTGTGTGTGTGGGTACACAGAGAGATACACATATCTAACTCTAAACAAGCATTCATAGAGTTTAATGATAAAAATTTTTAAATATTGAGGAAAGAAAACAGAAAAAACTATAAGACAGAAAGTTCTCTCATGTTCATGAATCAATAGGATAAATAGAGTAGAAATGCTCACCTTATGAAAACAATGTACATATTCAATGCAATCTCAAAGAAAGCTCCCATACAATTCTTCAGAGAAATCAGAAGAACAAATTTCAGCTTCACATGTAATCCAAAAAAAAGGTAAAGAAAGAATGAAATCCCACAATATCTAAACAATCATAATTACTAAAATACCTGCTAGAGGTACTGCCATCATGATCTCAAAATCTACTACTGAACTATAGTGATAAGAATATCATGATGTTGGCAAAAAATAGACAGGTTGACAAAAGGCATCTAGTTGAAGACCCAAATATAATCCCACACACCTTTGGAAAACAGATATTCATAAACAAGCCAGAAATACACACTGTATAAAAAAGTAGTATATTCACCAAATGAAGTTGGTAAAACTGGATGGCTTCATGTAAAGCAGTGGTTCTCAACCTTCGTAAAGCTACAAGCCTTTAATATAGGTCTCCATGTTGTGGTGACCCTCAGCTATAAAGTAATTTTCTTTTTACTTTATAACTGTAATGTTGCTGTAGTTAAGAATAATAATGTAAATACTTGTTTCCTCATGATCTTAAGCAACTCCTGTGATTGGTTGTTCAACCCCCAAAGAGGTAATAACCCACAGGTTAAGAAACAGTGATGTGAAGGAATGCAAACAGATCCACATTTACTACCCTCTGTGCAAATCAACTCCTAAGAGATCAAAGGCTGCAAGATAAGATCAGATACAAAACCTGATAGAAGAGAAAGTGGGGAATAATCTTGTATTCACTGGCACACTAAAAGAATAATATAACAGAAGTCTGGTAGGACAGGCACCAAGATCAATACTAAATATTAGAAACTCATAAAATTAAAACCTTATGTATTTCAAAGGATCATTCAGACAAAGTAGCAGGTTGTTTTAGAATTACTGGGAAACCACCAATAACAACAACATTAACTGATTATTATGAAAATAAATAACCCAATTAAAATATAAGTACAGATCTAAATAGAAGATTCTCTAAAGTTAAAATATTAATTGTTGATAAAATCTTGAAGACATATTTAAAATGGGATGTCCACATCAAAGTTTTCCATTTAGGGCTCGAGGAACCCTGTTTCAAAGGAGGTGGAAGGATTTTAGAGCCAGGAGGCATTGTGAACAGCAAGGAAACAAGTACCTGTAGATACCGAAGGATGGATGCACATATGAACTCACAGAGATTGAGGCAGTAAGCACAGTACCTGTACAGATCATTACCAAGTGGGATCTTGGTGCTGAATGTAAAGGTGGACACAAACTACCATCCCAAACCCTGAAGCTCTTTCCAATTGATTAACACTTGGAAGTGAAAAATTAATTTTAACCAATGGAGTCGCACTGGATTTATAAATAATACAGAGACTCAATGCTGCTTCTACCCATTGGTGGCCTTCAACCAACACTTACCTTTAAGGAAAGTCTGGTCTTGTGAAACACTTAATTAATCATATAAAGAAGTATGAGTGTCCTAATATATCTATCTTCCTGAAATTCTATGTAAATAAAGGAAACACTTTTTTTTATTCAGTCATGGAAGATAACTTTATTTCCTGATCATCATTCCAATTCTGCTCCTTCACCATTCTATGACTATTCACCCTCTTTTCTGAAGCTATTGTGTCTAGGGCCTGACCACAGGCCTCCTCCCCATTTTGCTTGTTTTTTTTTCTAGCTGCAATTTATTGTTATGAAGCATTTGATGAGTTCCATTTCATAGCTCGTGTGTGTTCCAAGCACCAGAGAGAGGCACATAATAGAGGTTGCTAGTGAACTAACACAGAGCTAGGGGATGTTGTAAATATCTATCCTCTTTGAAGCAGGCCATCTCCTATGTGGTCTTCCCATTTTCAATGTTAGCTCCTAGGGATAAGGATCTAAAGGAATGTTTATCCATTCTGTGTAGTTTTTCTCTCAGCACAGAATGAATTCCTAGCACCAGGACTCATGGTAAGTTGTCTCTCTGCCCACAGCAAACTCACTGCTGGCATGATCTAGAACAAATGCACAGGGTACTTAAAAGCAGGTTGGTCTGGACATCCAATATTTCGGCAAGCCCCTTGAGATGAAGGGCCTTGCTATGCATGCTTCATCCATCAGCCCACTCAGCAAATAAGGGACACTTCCAATCACATGCTGGGGTACTTTTAGTGTCACACCTTTGGAGTTGTTCTTATTTCTGGGAAAAAAGAAAGGGATTAACTTATGATGTGAATAAATGTCCAACCTTGAATACAGAGCTCAGTTAGTGTATAATGTAGCATGATTGAAGTGGAAAATTATCAAAAGGCTGAGAGTTAAGTTAAAAATTGTTCCTTTAAAAGAGAATATGAGAATAATGCTGGATGGAATAACAGTGGGAAGACTTGAGTGTTGTGAGTCACGTGTCCCTGTATTTCCATAAACACAGATATTATAAGATAGAATACTATAATAACCTGCATCACTGACTACTTGGGAATCTTCATTAAAAATCTGATGGCATTTAGAATCACCATGGAAACAAACTTCTGGGCATTCTTTAAGGGGTGAATTACTTGAGATGGGGAAACTAATTCTCAATTTCGATAATACCATGGTAAACCAGGGTCCAGAAGCAACCAATCAAATGAACAAAAAATATAGCTGATCACCTGAATGCATCATTCTCTGCTTCCTGACTGTGTATACAGTGTTGACAGGTGCCCCAAGCTCCTGCCAAAATGATCTCAAGCCACGTTCCAATATCCTGAATTATGAGCTAAAACAAAAGTTTCCTTCCTTAAGTGACTTTTGTCAAATACTTTTATATAATGATAAGATAAATAAAGAAACTAATATGTAGACTTCTCTATATTAAGGCCTGGAATGCACCCTTTTCTATGTGCTTTTACACTTTTTTCTGAAGCTGTTCAATCCAGTACCTTAGCCTACAATCCCTTCTAATTTGTTCTTCTTCCAGAGGCTACTCTTTGCTACTAAACAACTGAAGAGGTACGTTGCATGGCCCATGACTATTCCAAACCCAGTAGAGAGGTATACAAAATACAACAGCTCCATATAGTAAGCATCACATAAGTCTTCGAAAGTGCTTGTATGCCATTCATAAGGTTGGAGAACATCAATTGACAGGCACTGACTTTGGAAAGAAAAGTAATTCCCAAGTCTTTCAGGCTTTGAAAGGAGAGGAAATTTCCCTCAAAATTATTTCCCTGGAACAATTAATTCCCTAAATCAATGTCCTGTCTGATGAATAATCCAAATCCCTGAACGATTCATGGAATGCTTCCTCTTGACCTCTCTTTGTTCCCTTTTTGCTACTCTGTTGTCTTTGTATTGATTTTATTGATCAACTAACTATGACCAAAAATATGTATTTCAAGTAGAGTAGGGGCAGATTCATGAACAGATTGAAGGTCATGCTAAACATAAAACTGAAAAAATATTAAAGAAAGCATGCTGTTTAATCCTTTATTAACTTGATACAAGTAGAGTCATCTGGGAAGTGGAAACCTAAATTTCAAAATGCCTATGGGTATGTTTCTGGGATGTTTTCTTGATTGATGATTGATATTAGAGGGCATAGACCACTGTGTAAAGCACCACCTTTCAGCAAATGGTCCTGTATGTATAAACAGGCTGAGTAGACCATAGGGAACAAGTCAGTGAAAAGTGAGTTTCCATGGTTGTTATATCAGTTCCTGCATACAGGTTGCTGCCTTGAGTTCCTATCATAACTTCTTCAATAATAGACTGGAGAAAGTATATATAATCCAATAAAATTTTGGTCATGGTCTTTATTGCAACAATAAAAAAGGGAACTACAGGAGAAATCCTCATTATTCAACAATTATGTTTGTGAACTGAATTTCCAGCTGGTTTGTGTAAAACTATTAAGAATATCTTCATAACATATTATTCTTGTTTTAAACATAAGCAAAGACTAAAGAAAAGGGAGTCGGTTTAGAAGCTTTATTGTGACACTAAAAGGAAACAATGAGAAAATCGAAGACACCTGTTTGGAAGGTAAGCTAATAGTACAGAAGGGAAACAATGATACCTCAGATATAAATGACAAAAAAAAACAAAGAAGAAATGGAAAGGAAGTAATATGTTTACCAGAATCTTAAAGGGATTGATGGGTCTTGATGAATCGTTAGAACTATTACAACAGAGATGAATGTATAATGTTCTGCTGTAGTTGTGTGGAAGAGAGCAGGAATATTGGAAGTTGTTTTGCTTTGATAGGAAATATCTGCAGTCTTTTTTCTGGTCCAGGAAATGAGGTTTTGAATGTATCCAGAGAGGCTATGTATTGCAGCTGTTCAACTAGGTCTAGAGCTCAGTGTGAAACTTGGTTTAGAAATACAATTGTGTGATAATGGTGATTGTTTACTTTCTTAGGCTGCCTAACGATGTGTCTCTGTGCCCCAGGACATGGAAATTCTGATATCAGTCTTGAGAAATGGCAGATTTCTCTTGAATTTTGTCACCTCGACACTACCACCATCTTCTCCCTGTGTTCCTCTACCCTGGCATTCCTCTGTTGGAATTCAAATCTTAGAGCAACCATTCTATAATGGTATTGGTGATACCAGGCTTAGGGTCACTTCACCTACATGACCTCATTTTTCCTTGATTACTCTGTCAGAGCTTGAATTTCTGAACACAGCTTCATTGTGAGGTTCTGAGCATTTTTGGTGGTTCCAGTTCAGTTCACAAAGATGATGGTTAAATCTGTGCTTGTGGTATTCCAATGCTCAGGTGATGGAAAATAGTGAAATACATGTGCTAAAACTTGGGGTTGTCCATTTAATTCCCAAAGGTGGCAATGCTAGAGAAAAAAGCATCTCACCAAGAAATCAATGAAAACTACAGAGGAAGAGAGCAGCAATGATCATAGTAAAGAGGCAGCTGTGGTATTAGTTAATATCTTTACTGACTGGTTCTCTATTGCTTGCAAGTATTCTTCAATATGAAGTCTGTTGTAGGATACTTGTACACTGTGAGAAAATTTATTGCTGTGATTGGTTTAATAAAAAGCTGAATGGTCAGTAGCTAAGTAGGAGGTATAAGCAGGACTTGTGAGCAGAAAGGAACTCTAGGAAGACAAAAATATACTCCCCCTAAAGACCTGTAGGAAGCAAAATAGGCAGTATGGAGAGATGAGATAAAGAATTAGTGGGGCAAGCATAAATTAAGGCTAAACTTTCATAATTAATAATAAAGCTCTGTTATTATGTGGGAGCTGATGGACAAAGAAAAATCGGTCTATAGGAGTTTATGCATTTTTTAAAACACACCACCTTGGAAAACTTATAACAGTTAGGGATTTCACTTGTTTTCAGAACTCTTCCTTTGGTTAACATGTAAAGTGTCCACTAAAGTGGTATGCATTAGGAAAAGACCCCTTCACCCAATCTACATCTCTATACTTGTCGATATTGAAATATCTCTGATACCTGCTTTCCTTATGTAGCATATACATATTCTTTTCCCAAGGCAATGATTAACCACTCAAAAAGCATGAATTATAGATGTAATATATACAACCTTTATTTTGTAATTAATAAGACATATTTTATTTTTATTTGACAGAGAGAGAGTGTGTGTGTATGTGTGTGGTGTGTTTATTTGAATGAGTTCTTGCAAAGAACAAAAGTGGTTGCTGGATTCCTTAGAGTGTGAGAGGTAGTCATGTGCAAAGTGATATGAATACAGGGAACCAAACTCAGGTTCTATGGAAGAGCAGTATGTATTCTAGGTTACTGAGTCAACTATCCATTCTCTTCAACTTTTTAGATAAAGAAAGACATGGACATTGAAATGCTTACTCTGAGACAGTGCTTCAATACCTTGGGCTAGGAAAGATTTACTTATCAGATTGAGAGGAGCCAAAGACCCCTGCAGTAGTACTTACTGCTCAGGTGCTATTAATTTTATGTTTCCAGGTAAAGTAATTCACTGACTATAAATCCTTGGAAGTATGTTGTGACATTCTTGCCTTCCCTGTCTTAGTGTCTACATTTCTCCTTAGAGTATAATGAAGTCTGAAAGTTCAGAATATCACAAAAGAGAATGCATAGCATAACATTAGTGAGTCTCTATATGATGGGCTAAGTCATGGAAATGCCTGTCATATGTCATTTCATTGAGTTTTAGTCTAACCATCCACTTCTTATGGTAAAGCAAGTTGCAGGTTTGATCAATGAAGGGATCCAGACACAGAGGGTTTGTTGTATGCTTTCCCCATCACTTCTAACTTCCATTGCACTATTCAGCCCTGGTTCATGAGGAGGTACTGGTAGTATCACAATTTAAAAATGCTACCAATTAACCCCCAGGGTCATTTTCACCCAGGGCCCGATTATGACATTTGTCATTATACACAGAATGAGTTTAAATAATTTGACACTTTTTCCCTCTATTGTCATCTAGGGCTCTGTTAGGTCACCAGCTCTGTCATCAACTTCATACAATCCACACTCCTATAGACTACTTCCTCTTGCAACTTCCTAAAATTTAATTATATTATTTATACCACAATATCTACATTTGAACTGTTATCCACATCCTTTTTGATCTGTGCAAGACTTCTCATAATCCCAAGTTTTTGCAGAATTGATTATAGCTCACTACATTCAACAGTGCATTTTTAACACAATCAGACAGCTTGTCTAACTCAGCATCTGCTCTGCAGGTAGATAAATCCCCAGAAACAAACACACTGGAACAAAGTCCAAGGGAACCAAGCCAGGTGGCAAGACACTGGGGAAAGGTCTTTGGAGGTAAGAGAGCTGAATACTAACAGTTGGTAATTACTGAGTTATTATTGTATGACTCACATTTCCAAGGAATTTATACAAATTAGTACGTTTAATCTTCACAATAGCTGTAACAGAATAATAGTATTCACTTTGCTTTGCAGATTCAGGTTTTGAAATACCAAATATTCCACAGTTGGCAATGAACAAAATCTTGACTAATGCTCCTGGCTTATATCAGAGATCCTGACACACCAGGCTCTGTTATGAATATTGATTGAAGTGAATAGCAGGCCAGATATGTAGCATAGTTTTCCTTGATGTTTCTTCTTTGTAGAAGCTCCTACCATATATTTAACAAAGAACACTTTTCATAATTTAATTCCTAATTTTTGCTTGCCTCTCTAATCTGATCCATCTTTGATGGTATCAAGATGAATTTGGAAAAAAAGACAGGGATAAAATATGTCATGGTGTTTGTAATCAAACAGAGAAATTTTAAGAAGTTTAAAACATCATGGACATGGTTAGCTATTTACTTGACTCCTGGTGCCTTAAACTGCCTGATGTTCCTTTTCATAATATACCACCACAAAATGCAAAGGTCAGTGCTTTATCCTTAAGAAATATTTTAATCTATAAGGTTGTTTGGTGTGCATTTTTCCTCAAAATGTCAACAAAGGTCTAGTAAGTCTGAGCATAATATCAAAAGATAGATCAAAGAAGCACTTTTACTCAAACCTTTTGTGGTGATCAATGGGTTTAATTGGGGTTGCATAAAGGATGCTAGGCAATGCATGTGAAGTTACTCCACTGAAGAAAAGTATCCCTCTCAGCATCTGTCACTTTTTTATGTAGCATTTAAGAGTCATATCTACCTAATCTTTTCAATGTAGCAACTATCAATGACTGATAAGTCATATACAGGATGGACACCACTGAGAATATCCGTGCCAGCCATTATTAGCTGTATAACTTTTTGGGGGTAAGTGAGGAGACTTCTGGAGCCACTTCATAATGGAAAGTCACATGTGAGGAATCACTGCTGATAAAAATAATTCAAGTGTTTAACTGCCATGTCATGACACAGTACAGCATTCCACAAGAGATAGATCCTTAAGAAATATGGGGTATTTGTGTGAGTATTACTCTTCATCAGAAGGTGCAGTATTCAACCTAACCTGTTCTGCTGAACTGCCTCAGCCTTGTGAAGCAGACAATGAAGACAATCCAGTTTCAGGAAATCTGTCATGTGCCTCCCAGAAGGCAGCCTGCATCCCCTCTATAGAAGTTGTTCTTTTCCATTAGCATGTGTTGTATGGGATTTTTTCCCATGAGGGCATAACACAAATGTCTAGTCACTTCAAATAACAAACAATGCCAGAATGAGTTACAGATACCAGCAAAGTCGAATTTGGTAAAGCAATGAGTTTATTGGTGTTACTTATATGAGCATAGATAACTCAGAGATCTGCATCACTGCAAGTCATCCCAGTGTGAGTTGTGACTCATTGACTCTAAAACTCTGGAGCTCTATGCATGACTTCCAGCTCTTTATACAGGTCTAAGGTCTCTTCTGCTTAATACTTACAGAACCTTGGAGAAAAGGATGGGTTTGCAAATCTACTAAGTTTCAATAATTCCTGAGTTTTGTGAATAGCTCTTGCTGAATTTTTGCAAACCTTGATTTATAACTTCCTGATTATATTTTTAAAAGATTTATTTTTTTTATTTTTTGTACATGAGTCTTTCACCTGCATGTCTGTCTGTGCACCATGTGTATGTTTGATGTTCTTGGAAGTGAGAAAAAAGCATTGGGTGCCTTGGAACTACTACAGGCAGTTGTGGACCACCATGTGGATACTGGAATCCAGACCCAGATCCTCTGGAAGAAAAATGGTTTTAATATGTAAGCTATATGTTCAGAGTAGAATAATTGGTTTCAAAGAAAAGTCACACTGAACTTTGATATGCTGAGGACTGGAGACTTTTAACGTGAATCAGCATAGCTTTCACACCATTGTCATGAAACCTAGGATGTCACTCACTGGTCCAATTCTCCATCTTCCAGGACTGTAAAGATTGCTTAATGGATGTGTTCACATAAAAAGCATGTATTCTCTTTAACCTCTACAATTCCCACCAAATTCAATACATATATATTTTTTAATTTGCCTGGCCTGAAAGCTCTGAGCTGAATGTTGACTGTAGCCTGTGAGAAAACATTTGCTTGCCTGACCTAAAAGGTATTTGCTTCTACCTTCACAATAATAGGTGTTGATTTCCTGTAGCTCATAAGGAGGTTCTTTAATGTTTGGTATATTTAGGGCATTTCAAATCAGGTGATAGGTCAAAGCTCTTCTGACCTCTATCACTTCATTGTGCTCTTCTTGAACTCCAGTGATTGCAATGCTTTTAAGGCTCCTTGGTTTGTTTAAGAAAAATGCCACTTTGCTCTTTTTTATAACTCTACTGTTATTTTCTCCCTGTAAAGAAACAACTTTTTATCCAGAGATACTTCAAGTCTACTACTGATAAACAACCTTTCCTTTCTTAATTAAAATAGCCTGAAGTCTCACTTTAGAAGAAAATACATCACCAAGGTTTTTCTGAAATTGAGAGCCAGCTAAGTAGCTCAACACTTGTACTCTTAAATATTAACAGATTGCACACCAGGGTGAATGGCTCTGAGCGCTGTGCAAATGAATCTCCACTTTTGCTCTTTACCATTTTACTTTTAGTTATGAATGCTCTAGCTTGCTAAATTGGCCAAAAATAAAATTTATTTGTTTGTAGTTAATTCAAAACTTTTTCTCATATTCCCTTTTCCAAGTATGGTTGGGATATGGCTTAATGGAAAACAAAAAAACAAACAAACAAACAAAACAAAACCAAGCACAAAATGAATCAACATAAACAAGCAAACATGGAAATATAACAAGCTGGAAACACATAACCCTCCTCAAAATCTCTAACCACATTTATATTCTCCATTTGTTTGTTTCCTCTGGCTTAATAGCTCCTTTCCACAAATAATTTCTATGTTTTATTTGGACGTTGGTAAGGTAAAAAACACAGGATTCATTTGTATAGTAGAGTACTGAAATGCTTGTTTCACACCCAACCTCCTTCTTTACCTTTCAGGCCTTTGCTCTATTTTCCTTCTCTCTTTTTTCCCTTTCTTCTCCCTGTGTACTTTCCCACTTCCTTATATCTTTCTGTAAGAAATCATCTTGAACTCCCTTTACACCTTTCTTCTTTTCCTGCTATTCCTCTTCCCCTGCCAATTACAGTTAATGAGAATAATCAATATGGATGACATAAGTTATGAACAAGGTATTTTTCTAGCTGGAGTTTGTCACCTACAAGCAGTGAGTGTGGGCTAGGAGTGTGACAGAGGACACATTAGGTTCTGAAGTTACAGGGATAAATGATACACAGCCCCTTTACTGAGAATTCAGGTATAGAGATGACATATGTAACTGCTTTAATTGACAGAGATGAAAATGTGTGATGAATAATTAAGCAGTGGTTTCATTTTCCCAACTTCCACAGCTATTTAGTAAATCCACATCTCTTCCTTAAGCCTACTCTAATTTAGTGTGACCTTAACTGACAGAATTCCATCTGGCATTTATCAACTTATATTTTCTGTGTATAATCCTTGGAAATAAACTCTTCTTTGTGCTAATAATTGGAGCTTCCCTTACTGTAAATATGTATGATGTAGCATGATGAAGACGTTTCTATTCTCAATTTTTCAATCAGTCATGGGATGGGAAAGTCCAACATTGCTGCTATTACCAGCTACCACTTGAGAGACATAGTCTCAAATGAGTTGATATGCCAGTCCTGATGGCTCACACTTTCCGTTCCTTCCAGCACTCAGGGGGCAAAGGTGTGTGAAGCACTGGAGCCATAATTTAAGAGAAACATCTTGAGGATACCTTTTTCAGAACAAAAGCACAAGCAAATGGAGCAAATTCCCAAATGTGAAGGCAATATAAGTTGGAACTCTATTTTTTACCTTCCCTATCATTAGGGATGAATTTTCTTCTTTATCTGCCTGGCCTATAATTTGTTATGGTAAAATCTCTATATTAATATACTATTGAATAAAATAATGGAATTGGTTAAATTTCAGCTGATATCAGCTATGTGTTTTATGCTACCCCAAAATTTTATCTATCATTTCCAACCACAGCAATTACAGGGAGATGGATGTTGGTGCTTAGCATGGCTTCTGCTTAGTCAGATCAGTTCTCCAGTCCACAGGTTTATTTTGGTATAGAGTTCTCTCCTACATAACCCAATATAGAATGTCACAACAAAGACATATGTAAACTTCTGTTACTACAGGTTTAGTTACATTCTAAATTTTTGTTAACCATCACAAAGAAAACACCTGTCTTCATATACAGATTCAACGACATCATGGGTGATCAATTCTCTGAATATATATATATATATATATATATATATATATATATATATGAAATAAAAGGCAAATCATCCCAAGAAACTGAGAAGGTTAAGAGTGGTTGAATTTGATGAAAATAGAAGCTGACATATAGATCCAAGTCAGGCATTTTCTTTTGCTCTGAGTGTGGACAAATATAAGGATAAAATATGAAATTACCTTAATTAGGCAATATATTGACACCACAGTATAGCTTTCTCTGGTTAATGATAAGATCAGAGGAAACACAGCCTCTTTGGGTGTATTCTGGGAAAGCAGACACTCTGCTCAGAGTCGCTAGACATGATTACTTCCCCAAGCACTCTCAACTCCCTTTGAGAACTGTAGTCAAGGGCATTGAAAAGAGAAAAGAGTGGGTTTTGATGAGATCCACTGGGCATCTTCAGATTCTAACTTTTTGTGGCTTTTATGGAACATGAAGTTTCTGGCAGCAGCTGTACACAAATAATTTAATGAACCAAATATATATCCTTCAAGAGCCTGATGTGAAAACTGGCAGTACAACCCTGGCATCAGACAGAATTATTTCTTTCTGTCAGCACCAATTAGTATGGGAGAGAAAATCCTCCTGTTCTCTGGATAGTAGCATGTGCTGCCTGCCATCATTCAAATGTTTTTTTATGAATGATACCGGTCATTACAGCATTAATGGCAGAGCCAGGAAAGCTGGAAGACCTCAAAGGAAGAGATCAGGGACCCTGCTTGCTTTTGTTCTCTTGCTGCTGCTGCCTCTCTGGTACTGCATGGTGGATGCTCAGCCCCAGGTGTTCTGTTTACTCTCAGAGAGGGTAAAACATTTTATTTTCCATTATTTAGCATCATTTCCATTATTTTTATAATTTATTGATTCTTTTAAATTCCTTTTACATTCCAAATACAGTTCTCCCTCCCACCCATCCTCCCTCCATCCTCCTGCCCCCTCTACAGCCTATCTCCAGTCATTTCTACAAGGGAAGTGCAGACAGATTGACATGATTCACCCTCTTGACAATTGGAGTAGTCAGAAGCCTAAAACAGAGGCATAGAAATTAGCTATATTTTTGTGGCAATTTGAAAAGAATAAATTTCAGGGTACGGTGTAGCCTTCTGATTGTGTGTTTATAAATGTGTGAACAGATACATGTGTCTGGAGATAGAGAAAGAAAGTGCTGACACATACTAATAGCAATACTGGTGAGCCCATGTATGTGGGGGCAGTATTCACATGGCTGTGGAGGTCAAAGGTCAACTTCAGCTGTTCCACAGGAACTGTCTATCTTGTTACATGAGACTAGGAGATTCATTTCTGGTGTTGGGTGGTCACAGATGTGACAACATTTGCTGGCCAGTGAGCCCCAGCATTCAGGCCAATGTTAAAGAACAATAAAAACAACAACCACCACATACACACACACACACACACACACACAAATCCATCCTAACCAATTTGCTATTACTCTATTTTTATAATTAGTTAAATGAATAACTAGCTAGTTATACTCAGCAATTTATGTATTGCTAATAAAAACCTCAATGGAGATAGAATCAAATGACCACATAGGAGAATAAGAACCCCTGAAAGTGGACTTCTCAGACCTTTTTGCCATTATCCTGTTATTTTGAACTTTGTTGATGAACACTTGAGTGAATTCCATTTATGTCTGACCTTAATTTCTAATCAATTCAACTCTGATTTTTACCTCAGCTGACACAGTAAAAAAATTTCATGATTTTGACATATTAAGTATAGATTTATTTTACAGAATATTCTTTGATTTAAAAAACATATTTTTATGAAAAACAAGTGCAAATTTGACTTGCTTGTGTCAGATTCATACACGGTGAGAAATGTGATCATATGGAGTACTCAGGAAGCCATGCTAGAATTCTCATTCATTAGCTTTGTTTTCTAAAATAATAAATCTCACGTTGCTGGAAAAAAAAGACATATTCCTGAAGGATTATTCAGGATTGATTTTGTCTTTGAGATTTTGGACTGAATACTTACAGCCACCATGGATGTCACCCTACTGGCCTTGCAATGTACTGTGGTTGGATTTTTAAGGAAGTGAAACTTTTTTCATCTTCTGGACCTAATTGAGAGAAAACAGTCAGTGCTTCCCCATGGAAATTGTGCTTTCCCACCTTATCCAACAGGTCTGCATGGTTTGGCCACTGCAGAGTCCCTATAAAGCAAGTAAAAGACTCATGGCTCACCAGTAATTTTCTTATAAACTGAGGACTTTATCTGAAATCACTTAACAGAATACTCAGCACATACTATTGTAAACCTGCTCTGTTGTGAGAAGTATCACCATTTGCTCCACACAAGTACATGCAAATGAACACACATCATTTATTCCATTGACAAGATTGTAATCTGATAGTCATTATTTGCTTTAGTGCTGAAATAAGCTAAGGGAAACCACTGAGGGCTTTTTCAACCTAGCTCCTACCATTCTGATGTGCCTCACTCTTCTTGGTGTGTTCCTTATTCTTGACTTACAATGCACTCAAAGTGTACTTATGATGAATCAGCCTACCTCCATCTTAGACTTAAAAGCCATTTTATAGTAAAGACAAACTGGTTTCATTTCTTTTTATGATTAGTTCTCTGTTTCTCAAGGACTGGGCTGTCCTTCACCTGTACCTCAACTACAAAATATTCTATACTGCCTGTTCCAGGTAATGTCAACCATGTCTTTGTTTCAAAAGGTTGTTGTTGTGGGTGACCCTGCTAGGACACCCCTTCAGGAGGGGGTGAGAAGACACAGCACCCACAGCTCAGGCACTGGGAGTCAAGGAGTAGCAGAGCATGCTGCAGACTCCTTTATTAAGAGAGTTAGGCCTGCCTTTATACCCCCTCCCAGTGTCCTATTGACACAGGTAACTGACTCTGCTGTGTTGTGCTTTCCTCATTGGTGTCTCTGGTCAGGTGTCTTTTCATCAGCAGTCTCTGGATATAGAGGCAGGCTTGGCTTAGGGAGGAAGTGCCTGCTGCACACGCTAATGTGGTCTGGTCTGGGCACCTGGGCAGGGTGACTAAAGCTTGGTTAGGCTGGCAGAACTTTCTCTTACAGGTTGTTACAACTACCTGCTGTTATGACTACCTTGTCACAACCACTTTAAAATCATAACTTATTTTCAGGAGATACTAGAATAAGTTGTTAAGCTTATGCACATTTCCTGTAACTCTGCCTGTTTTCCCTGCCAGATCTCCTAGTTGGAAACCCCTTATCCCAGAGATATATAAACCTTGTCTTTCTTGAGTCCAATACTGAACTCTCAAGCCCTACCTTCATGTGATGCTGCCTTGTATGAGAATAAAACTGTTTGGTGGAAGTAATTGCTTATTTTAGTTAATTTGCCAATGACGATTTGGCTGGTGATCTTTCTCATTGAATATTTGGAGTTAACACTGTGGTTTAGTTGTCCAGATTTGAAATTGTTGTTTTTCCCCAGGCAGCCCAGTATAGTGATTAAATTCATCAGAATAAAAGGCATCAAACTTTTGGGCATGGCTGTGAAGGAATCTTTAGGATGAGTTAATTGAGGTGAGGAGATCTACCTTAAATGTGGATTGGGGTACTATACTTAGTACAATGTGACTAGCTGCCTTGTGTTCCACCAACCTTGCTGGAACTTCTTCACACTGTGAGGTTGAATAAATCTTGCCTCTTTAAATTACTTTTATCAGATATCTTGTTTCAGTAACAAGAAAAGAAACTCACGTACCCTGGTTCCTCCTTTTGAACAGGAAAGATCTTTGGGAGTGCTTAGGCCTGTGGTGTGCTGTGCTTCTATGTTCCATGTAGCTAGGAAATATGAAAAGATGGATACATGCATATATGATAGCATCCCTAACCTGGAGCCATGTAAAACCATCATTCCATATTAATAGCTCAATCCCAGTGTAAACTCACATGATTGATCTCATCTCTTCCCTGTCCCATACTTGTGGGATCTTTCAACAGGGTATCATCTCCATTGCATGTTATAATGATCCTTACATTCATTCTAATTTTTGATTATACATAAAATATGCAACTGTTTTCCACAAAAGCTAGTTTCAGAACCACAACCACATGTCCATAGAAAAAGGAATCTCCCAAGAGAATTTATTGTTTTTCCAAACTTAATATTCATATTTTCTTTCATATGAATGTAAGGAAAGTAATCATTTCAAAAGTTCCTTCAATTAAACTTGCTTGTTTCCTGAGTAGTCATAATATTGGTTTGAATTACTGCAACATTATTTTCTCTCCCTCTCTCTCTGTCTCTCTCTCTCTGTCTCTCTTTATCTCTCTATCTCTCTATCTCTATCTCTGTGTGTGTGTATGTGTAGAGGTCAGAGATTAACCTCCTATATCCTTATTTAGGCACATTCATTTATTTTATTTGTGTTATTCATCTATTTATCTGTTTATTTATTTATTTATTTTTGAGGTAGGGTCTCTCAAAGGGTGGGAATTATTATTTGGGTGGTAGACTGTCTTGCCAGTGACACACAGTTATCCTCCAATCTCTGCCTCCCTACATTGGGATTGCAAACTCATGCCACCATTCCCAATGTTCTCAGTTGTTTCTATTTCTCTAATGAACTAAAGCACCTGGAGTAGAAAAGGTTCATTTGATTTACACAATGCAGTTCATCATTGAAGGCGGCCACAGCAGGAACATGGGCAGAACCTAAAAGAGACTACAAGGTAACCTGGGCACTTACTGCCTTACTCCTCCTGTCTTGTACAATGTGTTTTCGTGTAAAACCTAGAAATGTCTACCTACCTGTCTACCTGCTCAGGGGTGGAGTATTCCATGTTATTTGGTCCCTCCAATATCAGATATGCATCAATAAATTGTTCCACACTCTTGCTTACAGACCAATGTGAAAAAAGTGTTTTCTGTCTTCCCATGTGACTCTATGTTGGGTCTAGTTGCAACAACAACAACAACAACAAAAGTACTAAGCAGTACATGTGGAACTTTAAATGTATGCTCTGGGGCCTCCAACCCAAGTCTTTATTCTCTAAAGGATAGCACTTTCATGATAGAACTAGGGACCCAGCCCCTAACATTTTCTTATTTTGGAATTGCATTTTAAGTTTTCCTTACCATTAATGATTTTAATATGTGTGTGTTTATATTTGTATGTGTATAATATATTCTAAGTCGATGTGTTGTTAAAAACTGCTACACAAATTTGAGAACTTGTTCCTGCGATTCATATTTCTATATCCTTTACTGTATCTGTTACAGGTGATAAGTCTTAGGAGTGCACTGACTTTATCCTGAGTTCCTACATGATAATAGGCTCAACACTTATATACTATTCCCATATTCCCTTAGAAAACAGCAAATTTTAGTGTCTTCCTATTAGCCTGTTTGTTTCACAGCATATCTGGATATCATAACACCACAGGTTAGAAATTATTTAGCCAGATTTTCAAACATGAGTTTTTCTGATGAGGCTACAATTAAAAAATGTGGACATGTGTTTATTTATATTTTGAATGCATGTTCATGATAAAGTATATATTTAAGATTCTTTTCTCAATTTCTCACCACCTTCTTTTCAAAGACATCTTTTACTGAACCCTATTTAAGAAATGATATTATGTGTGTTCAGTCCACTGAATTAGCCAGTAAGGTTCATATAAAACAGAGTTCCCAGGGACAACAGAACAGCTCAACTGTTAAAGGTGCTGCCTCATGGCCCAAAGACCTGATTTCAACCCCTGAATCTTATGTCGTGGAATGAGAAAGCCAAATACTTAAAAGTGTCTTCTGAACGACCTTCCTCTTTTAACAAATTAAAGTGTAATACAATCTTTTAAAATCCAGTAGAGTTCCTGGCACATGTTACAACTTAATTATAATCAAATTGACCCATTTTTCTCTGTGTAGCTTAAAATAATCAGGAGAAAACACAATGCAGGAATTCTGCAAATTGCATGTGGGATCTAACATAGGAGACGGTGGATGGTTTACATAAAAATTAGCAAATTGGGTACTGAAGGGATGGCTTAGCATATAAGAACATTTGTTGTTTGTTGAAGACTCAGATACAGTTCCCAGAAGCAACCCAGTGACTCAAAAACCATCCATAACTCCAGTTCTAGGGGATTCCATGACTCTTCTGACATGCACTGATAATAGGCATGACCATGATGCACACACATACAGCACACTCAAACACACTTAAATTTAAATACCTCTTTAAAAATTACTATTTGGTGCCCATAGAGATGACTCCACTTCATTTTATCTCTAAAGTCAGAGAGCTCAGAACTATTCTTACTCTTGTAAGTTTAAAATCGTAAGACCTAAAGATATAAGGCATGGCTACTGAAGGATATTTGGTGTTGGTTGTGGATGTCTTATCTAAATAACAAGAGTCTTAGTCTAAGGAGTGATTACTCGTAACTCTCAAGGCCAAATGAGAGATTTAGTCTAAGATGTGGCTACTAGATATTTAGAAAATTAAGGACGAAAGTCCTTTTCTTCCTTGTTGTAGGAGGAAGTCTGATGCCGCCATTAAACATGTGACTTACTAAGTCTATGCCGCCATTAAACATGTGACTTACTAGAGGCGCATACAGATGAGGTAATAAAAGGGCGGTTTACCACACCGCTAACCACACCCACTTTAGGCAGGACTAAAGACGTATACGGCTGGACGTAAAGACGTATACGTACGTAGGCGGAACTACGTCACTAGCCAAGCCCACTTTTGGGCATGGCTAGGGGCGTTACGGGGGAAGGCATAAAAGACAGCGCACAGGAAGTCTCGCTCTCTTTTCCTGGAGTTCGGCTTCCGGTCCAGTCGCTAGCTGAGATCTGCTGGGCTTCTCGGGGTTTGGTATCTTGTGAGTAATTTTCTATATAAAATACTTAGCCTTATTTTCAGTAATTGTGTGTCGCGTATCGTTACAGCGTCCGTAAAGCCAACACCTTGTATTATGGAACAGAAGTCTTTTGCTGTTTTCACTCTTTTGGTTGAGGTATAGTAGACTGTTGAAGAATAAACTTGGTGAATTCAATATTCACTGCATTGTGCTTCTGACTCTGTTCTTGTGTCTGTCTTTTCCTTAGCATCTTTACCTGCCATTTCTTACTCCACACTCCCCCTCTCAAGTACAAACTGGGCAGGTCAGCTGGATCTGAATGAAGCCCCACTTACACTGGTTACTACAGATTGACATCATAATGTGGGACTACTATAAATAGCTACTATATTTACTCAACCGGTAAAGTTGTTCAAAAAAGATTACTTTTAGTTCATGGGATTTAGCCAAGCTTTTCACTTTTATTTTTGGTTTTGTTTGTTTTCACAGCATCGATACTGCAAGTACATTCTTTCTACATTGTACCACATCATACTTTTCCTCCCTCTTCCCTTTCTTCCCCTATCTATCCCCTTTCCTCTCTCCTTTCTAGTTTTCTGTCTTTAAAGGCTTGAAAAATGGAGTTAAAATAACACATAAATATGGGGTCACTTCAGTGATAACCCTGCAAACCTCAGGAAACTGGGAGGACACTGGGTAGGAGATGTGGTTGGAGGCAGCACTCCTCTACAGACTCAGTTAATGTCTGTTTGTGTTTTTCACAGCTAGCCCACAGTTCCCAGGGCATTGCAGCTGACAGCTTTGCACTGATTAGCAGCCTCAGGATAGGGAATCTTCCAAATGACATCAATGTCAGAGAGCTTTTGCCCCCATCAGCAGGCACAGAAAAAGAAGAAATGAAATCAGAAAATGCTTCCTAGTGTTGTTATTAGAGCAAAATATGAGACTCAGAAGTACAGAATAAAGAAGAAAGTTTAACATGATCGCCGTAAGGTGATGGGAATCAAAAGTCTCCATTCTATATAGCATGGAAAATGCCGGGACACTCAGAGAAAATGCATAGTTGGAAACTCGAGGTATGCATGCTTGACACAGATGGGTGCATTTGTGTATGTGTGTGTTCCTGTGTGTGAATGCACAAGGGCTACTTTGTCTTCAGTGCTTTGATACATATGTGTGCAGGTTATGTGTGTGTAATGGTTTAGCCATGTGTGCGCATGTGTATGTTTGTAGTATCTCTGTAGATATATGTATATTTGTGGCATAAGTATGGGGCATGTGGGTCAGAGTCTTCTTCAATTGCTCTTACCCTTAATTTTTGAGATTTTTAAAAAACGTGTATGGGTGTTTTTCCTGCACATGTAACTGAACAAGATGCTTGTGCAGTGCCCACAGAGTCCAGAAGTGTGTGTTGGATCCTCTGGATCTGGAGTTTCATAGTTGTGACTCACCATGTGGTATCTGGGTTCTGATCCTCAGTCTCTGCAAGAGCAGTGAGTGTTGTTAACGACTTAGTCACCTCTCCAGTCTCTCTACCTTAGTTTATGAGGCAAAGTATCTCATTCAAGCTGCGACCTTGATTTAGCTCACTCCTGACTTATTTTCTAGTTACTGCAGGCCCTGCTCTGCTTACCTTTGATTTTCCTTTCTGAAAGTTATAGCATACCTTGCTTTGTCCAGAAAAAAATGCCCTTACCTGAAACAGAAAACAATATGCTGCAGAGAGAGAGAAAGAGAGAGAGAGAGAGAGATTTTATTTCTTTTTCTTCCTTCCAAACAGGGGAATTCTCAGGGAGCCATAAGTTTCCCCCAAGTTTCTGAATACAAGTCTGTTCCTCAAAGCAAAAATAGTCAATATTATAAACCCTATATGGAGAGTGACTCAGAGACCTCTCATGAAATCAGTGTGTTAAAAAAAACATATTGCTAACATGTAAAGTGTGGATGAAAGTAACAATGAAACACTGGAACACTGTGGGTACAGTCCAATGCCTCCTCCTGTTGAAGTCTTCATGCAATTCTCTAAAACCATGTCATCCTTGGACCACAGTAAAAAGTGTTGCTAAATTAAAAATAAAATGAATATTTGTATTATAATAAATTGTGTATTTATTTGTGTGGGGGGGACATGCCGCAGTATGTATGTGAGTGACAGGTCACCTTGCAGGAGCAATTTCTCTCCTCCACCAAGTGTATTTTGGGGACTGAACTCAGATCTACATTCTTGGATAGAATATACCTTTACCCACTGAGCTATTCCGCGCACCTAGTATATATTTAAAAATATAAAAGTAGACTTTGCTTATTTACATAATTTGTTTGCCACAAACCTCGGGAACAAATACTAGAATCAAAGGATAAATAGTAGTTTAATGACGCCACACAATTTATCTATAAATTTGTCAAAGCGTTTCATTCTAACAGCACAAACATTTTATAGTGAAACAGGAATGGATGAGATTCAATGCAGGGCACTTTTCAGCCCTGAATAATAGGATACTAAGAAAGAGTCAGGGAGACAGGATATAAAGTTAGGGTTTTACCAGATCGCTTGTATGACCACGCACACAGCACTCAAAGTGGGTGTCTGGTGTGTCTCTCTTCCCTATGTGATGACAAGTCAAGATTGGTTCTTGCATCTAAATCATGACAGAATGTCCAGGTCCTGTTCAAGGGACTCATTAAACAAACATACTGCTTTAATAAACAAGCAGCAGAGCAATAAAACTCATACACAATGACTGAGTAAGGCTGATCTGGGGAACACATCACCCATATTTGTCACTGCTTATCACAATCTTCTTTTCATCCATTAGGTTATGTACATGTAAAGCCATGTAATCTTGCTCGTTTGGACTGGCCTAGTTAATATCTGTCCAGATAATGTTTGAGGAAAAGAAAGATGGTTCAGGATGTAAAGCGCTGCCTTTGGAAGCATGGGGACCTACTTTTGATATCCAGTACCCACATAACAATTCAAGGTGTGGTGAAATCACTTATAATTCTTGTTCTGAGGAGGCTGTGGATGGAGACAGGGGAATCCCTATTGCTTGTCTAGTGTACTTAGTGGGCTCAAGCTGGGGCAAGACACTACCTTAAAAGCTAGTTGAATGATATTCTAGGAATGACAGGTAAGATATTTCTTCAAGTCTCTCCATGCGCAGTCACTCACATCAACACAGATGAGCATACATGTATAAAAGAAATAAGTTTATGAATGTGAGAGGGAGAGAGATAAACAGAGAGACAGAGAGAGAGACAAAGAAGAAAGACAGAAAACTGTTGAACTGCTTTTGATTCTGAATTAATTTTTATGCTAAATATAATGTTGATTTCTTTCAAATATGTTTGCATAGGAAGAATGACTTAGGATGCTAACATATAAAATGGAGAAGAAGGAAGATAGCAGCTAGGTCTTAGAGACCTGATTTCCTCCTGCATACAGGGTGTAGACGTTCTGAAGTCTAGACATGGTACACATCCAAAAGTGGTGGAGTGTGAATGACTCTGTAGGTTACGATTTTATTTAGCTCAGATGAAAACATTTTATGAGCAAGATTTGAATAGCTGTATTGAAGCACAATTGCCTATGATAGATTAATGCAGATAGCTGTTAAGTATAATGGAATAGACATTACCTGTGCACACACCTGTGAATCCATCCCCACAAACAAACCAGGGGGCAAAACAACTGTTGTGAAGGCATCCTGCAGTGCTTTAAATTTCCCATGTCACTCTTGCCTCTATTCCCAGAGAAACACTGGGATTTCTCTCTCACTCTCTGTCTCTCTCTCTCTGGTCTATGTCTCTATCTCTCTCTCCCTCTTTCTCTCTCCCCTCACATTATGCATCCAAATACCATTAGTATTGCAGTTTCAAGAATCTTGCACAGATAAAAAAGAATACAGAATGCTCCCTTGTATTTCTTTATGGAGGTCATCTGTTTCACTCTACATTTGAAGTGACACTAATGATTTGAGAGTGCTAATAATGAGATTGGTCACCCTGTGAACTCCGCTTCATGTGCT
Organism: Mesocricetus auratus; assembly: GCF_017639785.1. Lineage (NCBI taxonomy): Eukaryota > Metazoa > Chordata > Mammalia > Rodentia > Cricetidae > Mesocricetus > Mesocricetus auratus. The sequence goes on along the minus strand of NW_024429266.1, from coordinate 74,697,585 downwards.
TTATGTGCATTGTCTATGCATTGTCAATTAACTAATTTCATCCCCAGAGCTTGGTCACAGTGAGTGATGAGACGTTATGAAGTGTCCCAAAGACATGCTTTCTTCTGGACTAGGTCAGTCTTTCTGCTAACAGGAGTTAATTCATTTACTCACAAAAGCGAACAACACAGGGTTCTCACTAACACAACTGACAAAATGTTGCCTATGGTGAAATTGGGCTCAAAACTTATTGTAAGGAAAAATTTATAATTTTCCCTATACTGTCAAGTTATTCATACATTCTTATGGGAAAAATGTAAACTCCAGCCAAAAAGTTATGTGTGAGATGGCGGCTCTCAAAAGTGTTCTTTAATATTGAGAAGGGGAAAGACTTTGTGGTTATTAGTGACCATGATAACTGCCCATATCTGTAAGAATTCTCTCGTTTGTGCTCCTGTAATCAAATGAAGTTCATTAGGTCACCAGCCAAAACAAACAAGAAACATGGGTCAGTGAGATAGTTCAGCAGGTATAGGTGTCTATTTTTTATATTTTATTTTTTTATTTTTAAATTTAAAGTTAACTTAGAAACAAGGTTACTTAACATGTCAATTCCAGGTCCCTCTCCCTTTCCCTCCCCTCCCACCAACCCGTCCAATATCCCTTCATTTCCCCAGTGAGGGTGAGGCCCTCCATGGGGGTGTCCATAGTATATCATTTCATCCAGAGCAGGACCTAGACCCTCCCCCAAGAGTCCAGGGTGAGAGTGCATCTCTCATTGTTGGATGGGAGCCCAAAGTCCATTTGTATACCCTGGATAAACACTGATCTACTACCCAAGGCTCAATAGATTACTTGGGCCTCCTCACTGACACCCACATTCAGGGGTATATGTGTCTAAATCCATGCCTGATGACATAAGATTGAAAAGTGAAATCAAGATAGTGCAAGAAGAGTATTAACTTCTTAAAGTTGTCCTTTGACTTCCTGAAGTATATCATTGCATATGCACGCCCTCTCAAACTCTCACACACACACAAAACTAATGACTAAATATCAGTAAAAAATTAAAAGAGGCAATATGTGATCTCGAGTAATGACAACTGTTAAAAATGCTTACTTCACAATCATGAGGACCAGAATTTTTGTCGTCTGAGTTCGAGTCGGCACCCACATAACAGGCTAGAAGTCCTGCAAATCTCTGTAACTTTAACTTTGGAATCTCATATCCTTGTCTGACCCTTATGTATATAAAGGAATGTTCACATAAGCAAAAATAAAGAAAACTTTAAAAAATATATGTATACTAATTGAAAAATGGAAAGGATAGTCCATAAGAGTGGATGAAAGGCAACAACGGTAATGGAAAATGACTGTGATACATACTAATTAAAATTGTTATAATTAATACATACCTATTCAAATTTTATGACTCTTACTTTTGTCAGAGACAACATTTTTAAAGACTTGCTTGTTTTTATGTAATTTGTGTATTTGTTTTTTCTGCATGTAGGCTTGTTGACAGTGGGCATGCAGATGTGAAAGACAGTGTTGAATGCACTGGAACTGGAGTTACAGATGGCTGTGAGCCAACATGTCAGTGCTGGGAACTTAATCTGGTTGTCAGAAAGACCACCAAGTGCTCTTAACTGCTAACCCATCTCTAAAGCTATAGAGATACTTGTTTCCTATTTGTCTCTATACTATGAAATCAAAATCAGTAGAATGGCTCTATGTTCAACAACTAAAAATGTATTAAGAGAAAGAATGGAAATTTGGTCATAAGATATTCTAGCTAATGGAAAAATAAGAGAAAATCAGGCTCTATTTTTAGAAACATAAATAGTTACTGAACATCATATACCAAATAAATCAATTCCAGGGACAGACGTTAGAAAGCATATATATATATATATATATATATATATATATATATATATATATATATTTGTTTTTATGAGACAGGGTTTCTCTGTATTGTTTTGGAGGTTGTCGGTCCAGCCTGGCCTTGAACTCACAGAGATCTGCCTGCCTCTGCCTCCCGAGTGCTGGGATTAAAGACGTGCAGCACCACCACCTGGCAGAAAGCGATATTTTTATAAAATTAAAAACGATCTGTTTTAGAGACTCTTAGGGAAAACCAGCAATGGCATTAATGTAATCCTTTTTTCTGTGAAAGAGTATTTTATTATTTTACTGTCTCCTCTCTAGTAAAATTCAGGGTCATGTCTTAACAAATAGGTAAACAAAGCTAAACTATGAACAGCATTTTGAAAATTTTTGAAGGTGTAGGTGAGTTGAGTTGTACATTCAAGTCCTGAGTGAGAACAGAAAACAGGTGTGATAGATAACACTTGTCATTTCCACATTTGAAAGGTGTAACTAATATGATCAGAAGGTAAAGGACAATCTCAGGTACATGAGACCTTCTCCCACAAAGTACATTTAAAAGGAAAAAAGAGGAAAAGCAATAAGCAATGTTTGTTAGATGCAGTCAGTCCAGCAATCTGTGCTCCATAGCATAACATGACCAGCCTCTACAGCACCACATCTGCCTTCCAGGTACAGAATATCAATTGGGATATGAAGCATCTATATGCATCCCTTGCTCTCTCAAGGTACTTCATCCCAGCAGTGGAAAGTTAACTGAGACACAGTTTCCAAGTGGATGGATGCAAGAACTCACCACAGCCTAAGAAGTCCCGGGCTTTGACAGGACACTCTACATAAATGCCCACAGTAGTCTTCACACAATTCTACAATCTCTTCTCGCTCACCTTCCTCAACATCTTTGGAGAGACTTCATGACTCACGAACAAAAGAGGGACATTGTGTGGCCACTGGAGACTGACAGTATGCAAACCAAAGCAGCCAATTGGGAATGGCGGGAAGACACTAAATCCGGCAGTCACTGCCACCACTCACCTACACACTGTATTGAATCTTGTGTTCTTGATGGAGAATCTGTGTTATAGGGGTTGCTATCATGCTTCTTGAGCTGTATGGGAAAAAAAACTAGCTTCTTGTGCCAGTGCTTCACCCAGGATAAATAACCCAAGCACCTGAAAGTCACTTTTCTTGGTCACAACTTCAGAGCTCTTTTCCATAATCCAAGCAGCAAGTGAATGATGACCTTATGATAAAGGTTAACAGAGGTCGAGTAAATATGGTTTGGAATTCAGTCATTAGTAAGAGATGGTGGTGCTCTTTGGGAAACAGGTTTCTCCAAAGCCATAAAATTTCTTGTTTGGAAACAATATGAACCCCTATTATTACTCACCCTCTCTCTTGGTCTTCCTTCCTTCCTTCCTTCCTTCCTTCCTTCCTTTCTGTCTGGCTGTCTGTCTGTCTTTCCTTCCTTCTCTCTTTCTTTCATTCCTTCCTCCCTCCGTCTTTTATCCCTCTCTCCCTCGTTTCCCTCTTTCTTTCCTTCTTCCTTCCTTCCTTCGTTCCTTTCTTTCTTTGCAATTCTCACCTAAAATATTTTGCTCAGTCCATTTTATTAATTGAATTCAATCGTGTGTGTATGTTTATATGTGTATGAGTGTATATACGTCTGTTATGTGCCTATGGAGACCAGAGACTACCTTTGGATCTGTTCCTCAGGAACTCTCTGCCTTCTTTATGAGACACAACCTCTCCCTGTTCTGGAGCTCTCTACTTCAGCACAGCTTGCTGATCAGGGAGTCCCAGGGATCTGCCTGTCTCTGCTTCCCAGTGCCAGGATAAAAAGCAAATGCTTCCTTTCCCACTGCCTAAAGTATCTTCTAGTCCTCCAGTCACTCCATTGCATCCAGACACTCAGAGGATCACTTCATGCGGAACACCTGCATTTGCATTGCTGAGCTCTGATCGCACAGCACAGTGCATATCTCTGAAAGTAGACACAGTGACAATTGGTGGCACATGCCAAGAAAAAACTGTGTCTTCCAACCTTGGCAGCTTCAGAGGACTCAGCAGCAATTACTCATGGCACCATTTTCACCCTGTCTTCACTCAGCCAGAGTAAAGAAGCCCTCCCCCATTAGCGAACAAAAGACCTAAAATTGCTCTTTTGTTCCCAAGAGCTCCCGGAAAAGGTGTTTTAGACACTCATTAGCAGCATGTTTTCTCAGAAAAACAAAGGAGTTTCACACTTCCTTCTGTCTCCAATATCCTGTGATATTGCTATTTCATTTTTGTGATATTTCACCGTTTAAGTGTACTCCAAGACATTATTTTATCTCATTTCTGAGCAAAAGCACTTAGGGAAATTAATTATAACTCAGGTCAAGGAGGGTATTGTGCATCAACTTCATCTATAATGACATCACATTCTCTAAGTAGCTTCTTGTTGAGCCCTGTTTCATGGTAATAATCAATTTCGTTATCATATACACCTAGTATATACCTACTGGTAACTCAGTAGATACCATATAAAATATACTAGTCAATGATGACTCATATAAATTTTATTGGTGCAAGGACTGGGGATCTAGCACAGTTAATAGCATGCTTATCTAATATGTAAGAAATGCAAGGTTAGGTTTGGTCCTGAGGCTGTGCATGTAGATCAACTATTATTATAATTGTCTAACTAGTATGTAAGAACTTCTGAGTTAGGTCTCCAGAACTGTTTAAACCAAATTTTCCACACATGAAACCCCATAACTTGAAAGGCAAAAGCAGTGGAGATCAGAAGTTCAAGGTGATCCCTGAATACATAGTGAATTTGTAACCAGGCCAAACTGTGTGATATCCTATCACAAAGTAAGAACAACAGCAACACACACACACACACACACACACACACACACAAACCTTTCAGCCTACAATATTATAATGAAGCTGACAAATCCACCACTTTCCCATGTGATGTTGTGGCTGTTTTACCCCAACACAAAGGATTTGCTCAAGTTTATGCTGACGCTTTTGAAACCACATTTGTTGTACTACCTGACACATGATAATATAACACACTTACATGCACTTACAGTACTGCTTATTAATAACTGTTGCCGCTTATGCTTTCACTAGTCTACACACATTATCATTGCTTTAGGGTATTGTATACTATTTAATTGAAAATGCTATTGGACATCTGGGTCCCACTTGCAACCACATACAGCTCCTGCTTACATTGTCCCTTGATTACATCAAGAGACTATATGCAGCAGCTAACCTCTGTACCTGTCTCCATGTATGTTCACTGGGCCAGGCACATGACTTACTATGGTAGTTCCAGTATATAATCCATCCACCAAGTAATATTTGATTGTGCCAAATGAACATAGTTTTTACATAGTCTCTTGAACCCCAGGTTGTCTCAAACTGGGTATGTACCCAAAGATGGCAGTGGATTTCTGATCATACTGCTCTCATCTCTGGAGTACCCAGTTTTCCAGTGCTAGTGACAGAGCTCATGATTTTGTGCTTACCAAGGCAATCACTCTGTCTACCAGCTTAGCTTCATTATAGCTCCAGTCCCCTCAAGCAAATTTCTTTCATATGAAAACTTCAATTCCTTCCTTGGTAAAGTTCTCTGAAAGCTTTGGTCTTCTCAGGGAACTGGATCTGTTGGGTAATAGGTTCTCAAATATGACCCGTTGAGAACATCATGCAGTTTAAGTTTATTAGTAACTAAGTAGAAATCATCTTCATGATGTAGTTTCATTTAGTTTGACCTGAACTGTCAGGGTGTAAGCTGAACATGATCACAAATGTGTTCCTACACACACAGAGCATGCTCAGTTATGGCCCACTCCAAATGAATATGTGAAAAACATCATGTAAATCCAAGCACTTCCTTTGTTCTTGGAAAGTTTCCTTTTGGAAACTGCCCTGCTCTGTGTCTGCGGAGATGATACTTCTTCCTCCCCTCTTTGTGTCTTGACTGCCTTTATTTTTTTCTTTGTACTTATGAAGTTCCAGACCCTGAATTGGGTTATATATTGCAACTCAGATGGCAATTTTCCCAAGGGGTTACAATTTTAGGGATGAATCTGCACCATGTGATGTGCAGATCTGTGAAAATGTGTATATGTGTCAGAGCCATAAGATATTGTTTTAATTTGGAACAAAAAGGCAGAGGGTTTGCTGGTGATTTTTTTTCAGTATTTTCTTTTATTTTCACCCAGAACTCTGGATTCTAATCAAAATTATGAAGACTGCTACTACTCTGGTTGTCATCTTAACTGTTTAAATGTGGGAATCTCAGGTCCCACTTGCTTTCAGTATTCTTGCATGATCACTTCCCTGGGAATATTACTTCTGTGATGGTTTGTTTTAAATAGAATTCTTCATCATGTAGATTCAGCTGTGAGTAGAATCTCAAATGAGGAATTGCATAGAGTGGATTGACCTGGGGATATGTCAGTGAGGCATTGACCTGATTGTTATTTCGTGTAAGATTACCCATCCCATGAACTTGGTGCCATCTCAGAGACCAGATGCAAAGAGTAGAAAATGACAGGAAAAAAGCAAGGGTCCATGCAATTGTTTTCACTCTGTTGTTGACTGTAGGTTTTATGCTTTAAGTACCTGCCTTGGCTTCTGTGAATTAATGGATAATAAACCAGAAATATAAGCCACAGAAAGTCTTTCCTCCAGTGTTACATTTTGTTATGATATCTGCCAAACAATAGAAACAAAGTTTGGACATTGTCTCTTGTTTTCTTTCCCCCCACTTTTATCCAGTCATTCAGTGACTCCTTTTACTACATATACACACAGCTATTCAGTTAATAGTCCAGACCTTATGATCCCATTTGCTTGTGCTCACACTGTAACCAAAATAACCAGAAGAAAGCATGTTCCTTGCTGTATGGCACAGGGAAGGGCACATGGAGATATTAATCAACTGAGGCACTGTGGGAATTAACTTGGAATACTTAAGAGCTTTGTAGACCAAGTATGAAACAGAAAGGAGGCTTGCCTAGCAGATATGTGTGACAGGGTTAGGTGAAGTATAGAAATGAAAGGCTGACAAATGAAAGACAAAATGCCTTGTTTTGACTCAGATGCAAGAGACCTATATTAGAAGACACTCCATGAAAAGATAAGATATACAAATGCATTTCAATAAATTGCTTGTTTGGAACTCATTTTGGGTTTGTTCTAATTAAAACATGTCAAAGAGGCAGGAGAATGTGATATCTACTGAGTAATGGTGATATTGGAAGCAGCAAATGTTATTGTGATCTGTTTTCAGAATAGTTAGCTGCTTATTGGAAAAATCATTGTTTCTCTCATGGAAGTCTTCTGCAATGGCCAGGATGGTCCTGTTAAAAGGACAAAAATATGGAATGAGATGAGAGAATTCAGTGGGAGTCCAGAAAAAAGATGGGTTTCATAGCACAGGATTCAAAGTGTATAAAGAAACATTGATTCTCTTATTTTTTTCCTTTTTGAAATATAAGTTAGAAACAAGCTTGCTTCACATGTGAATCCCAGATCCCCCTCCCTCCACTTCTCCCCTGACCCATCCCCACGTCCCCTAGTCCATCACCCAATCTCCACTACAATCTCCAGGGAGGATCTCCAGAGTGTGTCCTTTCATCCAGGGCAGGGCCTAGGTCCTTACACACGAGTCCAGGGTGAGAGAGCATCTCTCATTGTGGGATGGGCAGCCAAAGTCCATTTGTATGCCAAGGACAAATACTACCCAAGGCCCCATAGATTGTCTGATCCTCCTAACTGACTCCCAAATTCAGGTGGTTTAGATCAGTCCCATGCTGTCCAAGCAGCCATCATCCTGGGGTACTAGAGTACTACGTTGCTCAGATCAACTGTTTCTGTGGGTTAAACCAGCACAGTTAATCCCTTTGCTCATCAGTTCTCCCTTTCTGTTACAGGATTCCAGTTCAGTGTTTAGTTGTAGGTGTCTGGCTCTGCTTCCATCAGTTGCTGAATGAAGGTTCTGTTTCCCAGACTCTCTAGCAGTGGGATTGTATGTTGGCACTCCCCTGATTCATGTCTAAAATTCATATATGAATGAGTATATACCATGTTTCTCTTTTTGTGACTGGATTACCTCACTCAGGATGGTTTCCTCTAGTGCTGTCCATTTGTCTACAAATTTCAAGATTACATTGTTTTTTTCTGCTGAATAATAATCCATTGTATAAATATACCAAATTTTCTCAATCCAATCTTCGGGTTTAAGGGCATCTAGTTTGCCTCCAGGTTCTGGCTATTGAAATATGCTACTATGAACATAGTGGAAAAGACATCTGGTTGTATGAATGTGCATCTTTTGGATATATTCCTGAGTGGAATTGCTGGGTCTTGTGATAGACTGATTCCAATTTTCCTGAGGAATCTCCATACTGATTTCTAAAGTGGCTGTATGAGTCTGTACTCCCACCAGCAGTGAAGAAATGTTCCCCTTTCTCCACATCCTCTCCAGCATAAACTGTCATTGGCGTTTTTAATTTTAGCTATTCTGACAGGAGTAAGATGGTATCTCAGAGTTGTTTTGATTTGCATTTCCCGGATGGCTAGGTATGTTGATCACTTTCTCAGGTGTCTCTCAGCCATTTTAGACTCCTCTACCGAGAATTTTCTAGTTATTACTGTACCCCATTTTTTAATTGGATCCTTTCGTGTTTTTGGAGACTTGCTTCTTGAGGTCTTTTAAATTTTGGAGTTCAGCCCTCTGTCAGATGTAGGATTAGTGAATATCTTTTCCCAATCTGTAAGTTGCCTTCTTGTCTTGCTGGCTGTGTCCTTTGCCTTACAGAAGCTTCTCAGTTTAAGGAGGTCTTATTTATTAATTGAAGATCTCAGTGTCTGTGCTACTGGAGTTATGTTCAGGAAGCAGTCTCCTGTACCAGTTCGTTCAAGGGTATCTCCCACTTTCTTTTCTAACAGGTTCAGTGTGGCTGGATTTATGCTGAGGTCTTTGATCTATTAGGACTTTAGTTTTGTGCATGGCAATAGAGATGGATCTATCTGCAGTCTTCTACATGTCAGCTTCCAGTTATGCCAGTTCCATTTGTTGAAGATGCTTTCTGATTTTCATTCTATAATTTTAGCTTCTTTGTCAAAGATCAGGTGTTCATACATGTATGGGTTAATGTCAGGATGTTCATTTCGATTCCATTGGTCTATCTGTCTATTTTTGTGCCAATACCAAGCTGTTTTCAGGATGCTGCCTTGTTGAACAGGGTTGTTTTGGCTATCCTGGTTATTTTGTTTTTCCATTGATTTCTTTTACCTACCCAGGGACACAAGTTCAGCCACATAGGTCTCCTTTTAGTGTCAATCAGGCTGTAGAAGAGAAATTCACAGGGAAGTGGAAGCAGCATGTGATTAAGTGTATACACATTCACACATGCTCAGTGTGTGTGTGTGTGTGTGTGTGTGAGAGAGAGAGAGAGAGAGAGAGAGAGAGAGAGAGAGAGAGAGAGAGAGAGAGAGAGAGAGAGAGAGAGACTTTCACCATAAATTAACTGATTTAGCTCACTGGTTATGGATAGTAAGGGACCAATCATTTCCCCAAATACAACGGTGAAGAAATGGCAAGGCCTCCACATTATCCCCAATGTGAAAAGAAGAAATGAGAGCAAAAGGAATAGCAAGGAGTGAGCCTTCATTCAGGCACTAAGCTTCTGTTCTTTTTTGCTTTAGTATATACTTGAAGTTGTAGAAGTTAAATGAAGACAGTGTAGTGTAAGCAATACAGCTAGCATCCTAACTTTCTAAAAGTTCTATATTTCATATCTTTGATAAACAGATAGCTGTAGATTCACTACTCAGTGAAGGTCAGAGTTTTAATAGTCAGAACAACAAATATTTGTTCAGTAATATTTGCTGAGTTTTCTGATTACTTTGAAAGAAGACAAAATAAAAATAAACGACCAAAATTTACAATACATCTCTTGCATTTCAGCAAAAGACTGTGTATCATGTTAGATCTTTGCTTATATATTTTATGGCACTGAATTTAAAATATGTTAAATGTACACAAATTCACTAAACATATTTAGTGGTTCTGAATCAGGAACATAGATTAGAGCTGTGGATCACCCATTCAAGATGCAGCAAGACAGACCCTCCCCTGAGACTTACAAAGATGACCAGTAATCATCTTATTCACAGTCTTCCCATCCCATTGTGGTAGTGGTGCCTGTAATGTGCCCATCCTGCCTAGCATATAATCCTTCTGTTTAGATGCTCATTAGGTCACCCTCCCTTATCTCCAACATAGAAGACATCATTATCAATAGTGAAACAGTAACTTCTTATGCTACTTTTTCACTTTTACATGCTAAGAACTCTAATGCTTGATACTGAAGATAACTTTTTTAGTCTATTTACCATAATAATCTCTGGAGAGAGACAAAAATATCTTCATTTTAAACATTCATGACAAGCTAGGTTGCATAAATTTTCCTGGAAACTACTTGCTCCTATTAATTTTTTAAAAAAATGTGAGTGTATGTTTTATCCTGATTTTATATGTGTTATACATAATTTGATTCCCATCGATCTTTACTAGGCTACCTTGCTTTTTTCCTAGCCATACATGTTGTGGGTTGAAGGGATGAAGCTAGAGTTTCTAGCTGCTAAGGTAGGTCAATAAGGAGAACCTGAGTCTAAACCCAGACCTCCCATTCCAGATGAGGAGGCAGACATATCCTTGGGGCCTCACTGGCCAGCAAGCCTGGCCTTCTTTGTAAGTTTTAAGCAAGCTAAATACTCTACCTCAGAAAACTAGGTGCAAAGTGTTGGAGAAACAACATCTGAGATCGAACTCTGGCTACCACATGTACATTCCTCACACATATGCCTCTCTCTCTCTTTCTCTCTCTCTCTCTCTCTCTCTCTCTCTCTCTCTCTCTCTCTCTCTCTCTCTCTCTCTCTCTCTCTCTCTCTCTGTGTGTGTGTGTACTTGTGGCACATATGTCCCCAGTAAGAAGTATTGTTGTTTCAAGCAGGAAGCCTATACTGAGAGATTGCTCTTCTCCCATCAGCTGAAATGCTATCAGAGTACTTCTCGTTTGTATTCCTGGGCTATTTGGAGCCTGGGTAATTTGACCTTCTACTAACTGTTACCATTGCTTTCTCCAGAATTCTGTTGTCCTATAATTATATCATATCACTAGGCTCAGTGGTCATGGATGGTGTTCATTGCTCTTGGGCTAACAGAAGGATTAAAATTGGGTGAACCCCCAGACCTACATCTAGAGCCTTGGGTTAGCACACCCTAGCATATACCCCATCTATCACCTGCTGGAGTATGTGAAGAGACTGTTCCTGCAAAATGATAGTCACAGGATTTATATAATTCAGGGTAATAACAGGATATCTAGGAGGAATTTTTGGTGAGTATCCAGTGATGATGGTGTGTCAGAGGTCTTGCAGTAGACTACTAACTCATCGTAATGAAGATTTTTGTGGTGGGGCTGATTGGACAAATGAGTATATTGCACAGCACACCTCACCTCCCAATACCACATAGATGAATTAAAAGATGTTTTTTGCTTATTTTCTTTTGTTTGTAATTTATTTTGTGTAAGCATGCTGCAGGTGTGAGGGGTAGATCTAGAGGGACTTGGAAGTGAGTGGGATTGGGGCTCATGATGCAAAATTCCCAAAAAAATCAATAAAGAATTATGTTAAAAAAAGATGACAAGAGAAAAAATTGAGTGGTGAGTGACATAACATGGAATTGCACAGTGAAATACAAAAATTAAAAGATGTTCTTGTCTATCAAATTGACTGCATTCTCTTTAAAGCAAAGATTCAGGAGTATCATGTAAATGCTATTGTGGAATATGTCATGTTGCTTCATGCATTCCTGCCTAAAGCAGAAAACTGCACACAGAAAGGTGTCCTTAGCAAGTAAGATTAAGTATGTATTGTTAAGATAATGTGCTTGGTGACCATTGGTATTCAATGACAGGTGAGAGTGACCAGTGACTGAGGCAGACAGACAAACATGCCAAGCAGATGGAGCTTAGTGAGTTTTATTAGAAAAGGAATGGGGGAGGAAAGAGAAAAGAGGTAAGGAGACAAAGACAGAGAGAACAGAAGAGAAGAGCGAGACAGAAAAAGTCCTGTCTGCCCCAAGGGAACAGCAGGAAAGAGAGAGGGAAAATGAAGAGCAGAAAGAGAGGGAAATAGGGCAGGAAAATAGATCTGGAAAGAGAGAGCAGAAAGAGAGCATTCGTGGGTGGTGAGTCTTTCGTTTAAACGGGTCCTTTGCACCTGCGGGCAAACTATGAAACCATGGAGCTTTGTGCTGACCATAGTACTGCCTGAGTGCATTCTGCCAGGTGATGAACAAGCCAGCATGATGCTTGCATCCTTACAGTCATATTTGATCTTGTACTAAATCTACTCGATAGTAGATCTCCTTGTTACAGACATATCCCAGTGAATTTTTCAAGCTAAGAATATGTCTAACTGTAGCCCAATTTGCTAGTCAGTGAAATCCTGGAATCCAGCTCTGTCTACCATTCAGAACTAGGGTTATAGACCTGTGCTGCCAGAGTCTGCTTTTTCTGTTGCTAATGGGATCTGAAATCAAATAACTCTCCTTCCATTTTGCCAGCTCCTTACATATTGAGACATCTCCTATATCCCAGTAATGTTTTTGATAGTAGTTTTATATAACTAGTAATTGCTGAATATTTCTCATTTGAGAAACTGCCTGGGACTTCATTTAGCTGTTGTTCCTTTTACATAAAGATTAGTTACATTCAAAATCAATTTCCTTCATTTCTAAGTTAGCAAGGGTTTGAATCTGGTTTAAACAAGTGATTGCATTCAGCAAAAGTGACTGTTTTGTCAGCTTTAAGCAACTCACTTCTTAATGTTAGATAGTTCTATATATTTCCATATGTGAGTGTTCTCTTTTCCCCAAAATTAAATTTGGTTATAACACTACTTACTCTTATTTCAAAATGATGGATTGATTGTAAAGAAAATCAACAGTTTTTAATGAGATTGCATAAATGATCATCAAATTGTACCATTAATTAAATATTGCTAAACTCTTTACTGATTTGCATATGCTGGCTTCCCCATGCCAAGAGATGGCAAGCTGCTGTTTATTAAGCAACAGTAAATACAGAAGACTGATGGTAAATGATAGCTTTACAGAAATTCTCAATATTGTACTGTCACTTGTATGTGACTCTGGTAACTTTGTGTGAATAATGGATATGCAAAAACAGGATGTGCTGTTCCACATTTTAATTAAACACAAAATGAAGGCTCAGGGAGAAAGGAATTTTGGATGCATCTGATTGTCCAAAGATTGGCTGTTTGCACAATCAGGTTTGAGGAAACAGATGCAGATTTTCATTTGAGAGTTATTTCCAGTGTCTGTGTAGAGGAGGCAGCACTTTCCAATAGACTTCACATTGTGGTGTCACTTTTTCCTGTTCTGCAGACCAAAAAACAATGGATGCATGGGTCCCTATACCTACTCAAGTTGTCCTAGTTGCTTCAAAGCTACTGCTGACTAGCCATGCACATGAACAACACACACACACACACACAATGCTGGGAACTGTGAATGTGGCTCAGTGGTTTAAACCACTGCAGTTCAACCATAAGGACAAGAGTTTAGAGCACACAGATATGCAGAGCAGCATGCTGGCTCACCAGTATTTCTAGACTGGGAAAGCTGGGCCAGTGAATCCACAGAAAAAAAACTGACTAGCAAGATTAGCCATGTATTCAGTCTTTATGTCTGACTGAGACCTTTACTCAACGATAAGGTGGAAAAGCAATTCAGGGATAAGTGGGAAAGGAAATGAAGGGAAAGCTCCCTAAGACATCTGTAATGGCATGTAGAATGCATTTCCTCCTGAGGCTTTTGGGAATCATGGGTTTGTGTTTCAGTAGCCTTGTCTAGACATCAACATAAAAGTTGCTGTGGGGAAGGCAGAAGCATGGAATCAGTTAATGTATTTAGCCTTCTTCCTCTCCAGATTCATTTCCACACACTTTTAAAATGTCAGAGAAGACATTTTACAAACTTTGCCTTGTTGCACATAAAAATAAAGTTCAAACATTCTGGAAAATAATTTTTCTCAATGGCAACCAAACAATGTTTCAATGTTAATTTATATTACAGACAATTCTTCAAATTTATTTATTTCATAACTGATTTATCCTTCAAGAAATTGATTTTTAATGTCTGTTTTATATTATTCATTAAAATTTGCCATTGGCATGTTTTAATATAAAGATTTATACATAAAACTAGTCATGAGATGAAGTGCCATCCAGAGTTAAGAGTCATATTTATGATTTGAAGCAATATTACAAAAACTTTCTAAAAATCTATCTATATATATATACTGAAAAGAAGAAAATATAAAAATAAAAGCTAGGAATACATTAAGGAAACATGTTTTCTTTTTTTCAAAAAGTTATCTTCAATCAGTATTGTTGCAAAAAGTAAGTTCTTTTCTTAATGCAGTCTCACTGGGTATAACAACCACACCTCAGGGCAAGACCAATGCTGCAGATTAATTAGTACATTCAAAATGAACTAAACAGGTATTTGTGTGGATATTTGTCTCAGTTTACTTTGTTTAGGCTTTTTTGTTGTGCTGATCCTGTATATATTTTGCTTTCCATTTTTGTAGAGGGATGTGTGTGTATGTGTGTGTGTGTTTCTTGTTTTTTATTTTTATTTTTTTAGTTTTTTTCTTTAAGAAACAGAGAAAAAACAAAGTTGGCAGAGTAATGAAGAGTTGAGGGACTAGGCAAAATGATGGGAGGGTAAAACATGACCAAAATTTATCAAATATTTTTCAAAATAATGTGTTTTAAAGTTTTTTCTTTTTAATTATACTTCTCTCATACAATACATCCCAACCAATTCTTCCCCGTCCACTCCTCCCACTCCATCCCCACCTCCCCTCTCCTCCACATCCACTGGTTTCCATTTTCCTTCAGAAAAGAGCAAGTTTTCAGAGATATCACAGGAACAAACCATAAGATGAAAGAGGACTAGGTACAAACCCTTATATCAAAGCTGGGAAGGGCAACTAAGTAGTAGGCAAAGGATTCCAAGAGCAAGCATAAGAGTCAGAGACAACACCCACACTGTCTCTGTTAGGAGTCCCAAAAAATCCCCTCAAGTTAAACAAATATAACACATTCAGAGAACCCAGAAGAGACTCAATGAATGATCCATGATTGCCTCTCTAGTCTCTATAAGCATCTACGAGCTTGTTTAGTTGATTCTGTGGCTTGTGTTATCCTCAAGTTCTTGACACCTCTATTGCCTACAATCACTTCTGCCCCTCTTATGTAGGGTACCATGGTTTTGCCAGAGGAAGCCTCTCTGATGATTGGAGTAGGCACAGATCTCTGAATATTACCTAATAACATTAGGAATTGTTTCACTGAATTTTTTATTCAATTCTACCCTAAGGCTCTGGTTCTGGTTCATGGCCATTAGGCAGTTTCAATCATGGGCTCCATCTTATGTCATGGACCTCAAGTTAGGTCAGTCAATGGTTGGTCACTCCCACATGTTCTGGGTCATCAATGTCCCAGCACATTTTGCAGGCAGGACAGGTTGCATGTTGAACATTTTATTGCTGGGTTGATGTCTCCGTACCACCACTGGAAGCCTTGCCAGGTTACAGAAGATGGCAAGTTGAGGCTTCATATCCTCCATTACCAGCAGTCCTCCACATTATCACCTTAGTAAGTTCCAGGAATATTCCACTGCACTAAGATTCACATGTTCTCCACAAATCCCCAAAAGTATTCTTGTCTCTCTCCAAATACTTTTCCTCTGTATACCTATTTCCTCTTCTCAGTGAGATACATGAATCCTCCTTTTGAGCCTTTCCGGTTTTTTTATCCTCTCTGTGGTTTTGGATTGTCATGCAATTATCCATTATTTAACAGCTGATATTCATTTTTATTTTAGTACACACTGTGTTTGTGTTTCTGGGTCTAGGTTGCTTCACCCAACACATTTTTTTCTAGTTTCATTCATATGCCTGCAAATTTCATGATGTTTGTAATAGCTGAGTAATATTTCATAGTTTAAATGTACTACATTTTGAAAACCCATTCTTCAGTTGAGAGACACCTAGGTTATTTAATTTTATGGCTTTTATGAATAGAGCCAAAATAACCATGACTAAACAAGTGTCCTTGTGGTAAGATGGAACATCTTTCTGGTAAATGGCAAAGAGCAATATAGCTAGGTCTTAAGGTAGATCGATTCCCAATTTTTAGAGGAACAGCAATATGGATTTCCATAGTAGCTGTAAAAGTGTGTACTGCTCCCATTGTTTCATGTTCTCACCAGCATGAGTTATCACTTCTTTTATTATTACTAGCCATTCTTTGAAAATTGTAAGATGGTATCTTAAAGTAGATTTTGTTTGCTTTACTCTGATGTCTAAGGATGTTAAACATTTCTTTAAGTGTTTCTTATCATTGGAGATTCTTCTGTTTAGAATTCTCTGTTTATATATGTACACCGTTCGAATTGGTTTATTTGGTGTGTTGATATACACTTTATTGAGTACTGTATATGTTTTGGATATTAGCACTTTATCAAATGGGGAGTTGGCAAAAATTTAATTCTGTAGTCTGCTGTTTGTCCTATTGACAGTGTTCTTTGCTTTACAGACATTGTCAATTAAGAGATCACTTTTATTAATTGTTGTTAGAGTCTGTGTTTTGATGTACTGTTTAGGAAGTTGTCTCCAGTGTTAATCCCTTCAGGATATTCCCCATTTTCTTTTCTTTCAGATTCAGTGTGTCTGTTTTTATGTTGATGTCTTTAATATACTTGTACTTGAGTTTTGTGCATGGTAACATATATGGATATATTTGTAATCTTCTACATGCAAGGATCCAATTATACCACCACAATTTGTTAAAGATGCTTTCTTATTGTCATTATATCTCTCTGGCTTCATTAGCAAAACTCAGGTGTCCACAGTTGTATTAATTTTTATCTGAGTCTTTCATATGGTTCCAATGATCAACTTGCCTGTTTTATGGCAACTGTGCGATTTTTATTACTATATCTCTTTAGAACAGCTTGAAATCAGGTATGATGATAACTCTGGAAGTGTTTCTGTTATTCTGGATTGTTTTAGCAATCCATGTTTATTTGTTTTTCCATGTCAAATTGAACATTTTCCTTTCACAATCTGTAAGAATTGTATGGGCATTTTGGTGGGCACTGTATTGGATCTTAGATTGCTGTTGGTTCAACTCTTATTTTACTATGTTAACTCTACAATTTTTTCAGTTTCCTTCTTCAAAGACATAGGTTTTCTGTCATAAAAGTCTTTCCCATGCTTTGTTAAGATTACTCCAAGTTATTTTGTGTAGTTTGTGGCTATCGTGTAGGGTGTTCCATGATGTCTTTCTCAGTATATTTGTCATTTGTATATAGAATAGTCACTCCTCTTCTGAGTGAATATTGTATCCAGCCCACTTTGCTGAAAATGCTTATCAGGTATAGGAGTTCCCTAGTAGAATTTTGGGAGTTGCTTATTCATAATATCATATCATCTATAAACAATATTATCAATACTTTTTACTTCTTCTTTTCCTTGTCCTACATCAGTTTTCTGATTGCTCAAATTAGATCCTAAAATACTATATTGAATAGATATTGAGAGAATGAACATTATAGTCTTCTTCCAGATTTTAGTAGAAATTCTCTGTATTTCTCTCCATTTATCTTGATCTTGACTTTATAAAGGTTTCCTGTAAATTGCCTGCTGCTTCTGTAAATTTATTATGTTGAAGAATTGTAACCCTACTCTCTCCGGCATTTTATCATGACGGGTGTTGAATTCTGTCAAAGACTGTTTTGGCATATTATAAAATAGTTATGTGTTTTTTCCTTCAATTTGTGTATATGATGGATTATGCTGACTCATTTTCATATGTTGAACTGTCCTTGAATCTTTAGTATGAAGTCTATATGATTATAGTGGATGATCATATGTGTTTTTGGATTTGTTTTGTGTCTATTTATTAAGAACTTTTACACTTAAACCCATGAGGAAAATTGGTCTGTCATTCCCTTTCTTTGTTGAATCTTTGTATTGTTTGGATATCAGGATGACTATGTCCTCATAATTTAGCAAAGTTTCTTCTTTTAAAGTTTTGTAGGATAATTTGAAGATTACTGGTTTTAACTCTTCTTTGAATGCCTAGCAGAATTCTTTGCTAAAACAGTCTTGCTCTGGGATGTTATTGTTTGGAAGATTTTCAGGACTCGTTCTGTCTCCTTAGATATTATAGGAGATATGCAAATAGTTTGTCTGATCTTGATTTATATTTGGTAAGTGATATCTATAATGGAGATAATGTGTTTCTTTTATATTTCCCAATTTGTTGGAGTATAGGTTTTTTAATGTATATCATCATGATTCTCTGGATTTCTTCAGTGCTTGTTCTTTTTTTACACAATATGTGTTTTTATTTAAATTAGAAACATGAATGCTTCACATGTCAATCCCAGCTCCCTCTCCCACCCCCCTCCCTTGTCCCTCTACCAGCCCTCCCAGCACCCCACCCACTCCCCATTTCATTCCTCAGGGAGCATAAGGCCCTCCTTGGGGGATCTCCAGAGTCTGTCATTTCATCCAGGGCAGGACCTAGGCCTTTCCCCATGTGTCCAGGCTGAGAGAGCTTCAGTGCTTATTCTCATGCCCTCCTTCTGGATTCTGACTTTGAACCTGTATATTCCCTCTCTGAATTTTCATTCTTTTAGATAAATATTTGTATGTCCTGGGTATTTTCTCAAAGACCAAACATTTATTTCATTGATTTTTTTGTATTATTGCCGTTGTTCCTGTTTCATTGATTTCAACACTTAATTGATTATTCCTTGCCATCTATTCCTCTTAGGCATGCTTGATTTTTTTCTTCTAGAATGTCAAGTGTATTGTTCAGTTGCTAGTATGATACCTCTCGATTTTTTTATGTTGTCTCTTAGTGCTATAAACTTTCCCCTTAGTGCCTATTTCATTGTTTCCCATAAAACTGAATATGTTGTGAATTCATTTTCATTAAATTCTAAGAAGTCTTTAATTTGTTTATTTCCGTTTTGACTCAGTAGTCTTTAGATATAGAATTGTTCATTTTTTATGAGTTTGTAGGTTTTCTGATGTTTCTGTTTTTGTTGAAATCCAGCTTTAATCTGTGCTGGCCTGATAGAATTCTTGGGGTTATTTCAATTTTCTTGTATATGTATATGTAGAGACTTGTTATGTGGCCAAATATGTGATCATTTTGGAGAAAGTTCCTTGAACTATATACTTTTTTATTTGGGTGACATGTTCTGTAGAACATTGTCACTTGATCAATTTGGTTTGTGGTTTGTTAGCTTTAGTATGTCTTTAATTGGTTCTAGATAAGTTGCATCAGTGAGGATGGTGTACTGAAGTCTCCCACTATCAATGTATGAGGGTCTGGATTACGATTTAACTTATAGTAGTGTTTCTTTTACAAAGTCGGGTGCCTTTGCTTTCCAAGCTTTGATATAAAAACTTGAAATGTTGTCTTACTGTATTTTTCCTCTGGTGTGTATGAAGTGTCCATCCCCAACTCTACTGATTAATTTTTGTTGGAAGTCTATTTTGTTACATATTAGAATGAATACAACATCTTGTTTCTTAGAATCATTTTCTTGGAAAATCCTTTTTCAAACCTTTACTCTGAGGTAATATCAATCTTTGATATTGAGGTGTATTTCTTGTATGCCTCATATGAAGGATCCTGTTTTAACATCCATTCTATTACTCTTTCCATTTTTATTAGGGATTGGAGTCCAGTCATATTGAAAGATATGAAGGAGCAATGATTCTTACTCTGTGATATTTGAATTTTGGTGGTTGTGGTAGTGTGTGTACTCCCCTTGTTTTATTTATGCTGGTATGAGATTATTTGTTTCCTGTTTTTCCATAGTTGCATTTAACTTCTGTAGGTTGGGGTGTTAATTCTGGTACAATTTTTAGGGCAGCATTTGTAGATAGGTATTGTTTAATTTTGATTTTATTATGGAATGTCTTGGTTTCTCCATCTATGGCTATAGAAGTCTGGACTGGAATCTGTGGTTTCTTAGAGTCTCCAGGATATCTGCCACACCCAGGATTTTTGAGTCTCCATTGAGATTCAAGGAGAAATTCCAGTAGATCTACCTTTGCATGTTACTTGTTCTTTTTATCTTACACCTTTAATATTGACTGTCGGTATGTGTAGGGCTTTGTTTATTTTGTGATAAAGGCACTTTCTTGTCTTGTCATATATATCTGTTGTTTTGTAATCCTCTTTCTTTATAAATGTCTTTAGGTTAGAAAATTTTCTTCCATGATTTTGTTGAAAATATTTTCAGGGCTTTTGAGCTGGGATTCTTCTTCTTTTCTTCCTAGTATTTATAGGTTTAGTCTTTTTATAATGTCCCCGATTTCCTCAATGTTTTCTGTTAGTACTTTTAAGGTTTAACGTTTTGTATGCTTGACATATTTATTTTCTCAATCTCATCTTCAATACCTAATATTCTGTCTTCCAGCTCTTATATTCTCTTGGTGACTCTGGCCACCCTACCTCTTGTTTTCCCATGATTCCTTCAGTCTGTTTTCTTTTTTAAATTTAAATTAGAAACAAGTTTGCTTCACATGTCATCCCAGCTCTCTCTCCCTTGACTTCTCACCTACTACCCCAATTGCCCCAACCCCACACCCAGACCCCACTCTGCTTCCATGGTAGGGTTAGGCCCTCAATGGGGCATCTCCAAAGTTTGTCACATTATTCATTCTAGCAGTGCCTAGTCCCTCCCCCATGTGTCCAGGCTGGGAGCCCATGGCTCCATGTGGAATGGGCTCCCAAAATCCATTCCTATGCCAGGGATAAATATTGATCCACTACCCGAGTCCCCAATGATTGCTGAGGCCTCCTCACTGATACCCACATTCAAGAGATCTGGATGAGTCCAATGTTGGCCTCTCATCCATCAGTCTGTAGTTCATGAGCTCCCCCATGTTTAAGTCAGCTGTTTCTTTGGGTTTCACCAGCCAGTTCTTGACCCCTTTGCTCATCACTCCTCCCATTCTGTGGATTCCAGGTGTTCAATTCAGTGTTTAGATGTGGGTGTCTGCTTCTGCTTCCATTAGACACTGATTGAAAGCTCTAGGATAGCGTATAAGGTAGTCATCAATCTCATTTTTGGGGAAGGACATTTAAGGTAGCCTCTTCACTATTGCATAGATTGCCAATTGTTTTCATCCTTGTAGAAAATCTCACTAGTGCCAGTTCTCTCCTCAAACATATAAAGGCTCCCTCTATTATGGTATCTTTCATCCTGCTGTCTATTCTTCCACTGAC
This sequence comes from Mesocricetus auratus, assembly GCF_017639785.1. Lineage (NCBI taxonomy): Eukaryota > Metazoa > Chordata > Mammalia > Rodentia > Cricetidae > Mesocricetus > Mesocricetus auratus. The sequence goes on along the minus strand of NW_024429266.1, from coordinate 74,676,282 downwards.
TCAACCCTCCTGTTCTCACGTATCCTTCTCTCCCGACTTCTTCTCCATCTCTCTCTAACTACCTACTTCCTCTCTCTCCCCCCATGCTCCCAATCTGCTCACGAGATCCTGTCCCATTCCCCTTCTCAATGGTGCCATGCATATCTTTCTTAGGGTTCTCCTTGTTTCCCAGACTCTCTGGCCATGGGGTTGTAGGCTAGCAATCCCCTGCTTCATGTCTAAAATCGATATATGTGTGAAAACATACCATTGTTGTGTTTTTGTGACTTTGTTACCTTACTCGGGATGGTTTATTCTAGTGTCATCCATTTGCCTGCAAATTTCAGGATTCCATTTTTTTCTGCTAAGTAGTACTCCTTTGTGTAAATGTACCACATTTTCTCTATCCACTCTTCATCTAGGTTGCTTCCAGGTTCTGGCTATTACAAAAAAAAGCTGCTTTGAACATAGTAAAACAGATGTCCATTTTGTAAGAATTTATATCTTTTTGTATTGCTTACATTTCTATTTTCATATCTTAAACGCTTTTATTCATTTGTTTGTCAAATGTTTTGTGTGAGTGTGTGTGTGTGTGTGTATGTATGTGTGTATGTGTGTGTGTGTCTGGGTGTGTGTCACTTTCTTTAATGTATTTATTCACACCCTCTTTAAAGACATCTATCTTGTTCACAAAATTTGTTTTAAGATAATTGTCTTATGCCTCAGCTGTATTGTAATATCCAGAATTTGCTGTAGTAGGATAGCTGGGCGCTGGTGGTGATACACTGCTGTGGCTGTTTTTGACAGTGTTCTTAATATAGTGTCTAGGCATCTGGTTGAAATAATTATTGGTATAGGTGATGATTTATTGTTTTTTTCTTTTTGGAATGATCTTTGGTTCCTTGATTTCTACTTCCTCTCCGGTCTTCTGTCCAATGTAGCTTGTGGTTCAGCCGGGGTTCCCATCTTTCTTGGGGACTTGACTTCTTGTGGATGGCATAGTTGCTTGTGTATATGGAAGTCCAATTAGATTAGAGGAGCTTTGCAGATGAGCAGACTACCTGGAGTTCTAGCTGCCTGTGTCGCCTCTGATCCAGCAGGGATTCTCTATCAGAGTTGATAATTAGGATATGGAGACAAGGATGGGATCAGGGATGAATACATTATCACAGGGGCCCACCTAGACAAAGGAAGAGGTCCATGGGTGGGTAATTTACCTGGTCTTCAGGTAGGTGTGATCTGTGGTTTAGCAGGGAGTTTCTGTTGTAGTTTGGAACTGAGACACAGGGAAAATCAGGGAAGGGGGTGATCTAAAGACCGAGTCTTTTGGAATCTAGAGAGTTGGGAAGGGCCACAGGTATGCAGCCTACTTGGTATTCTAGCAAATGTGACCTGTGATTGTGGAAGGGGTATCTTCCTGAGGAAAGTAAGAGGGTGGAGAAAGTCTACAGTTGGCTGCTGTTCTCTTTATATCAACACTTTTGATTCCTGTCCTTTAATTCTGATAATAAATATGTCGCTGGAAAACCTAAGTAAAATATATCCCCCTTTGTTTACTTAAGTTGTGAAAAATTGGGCATTATTACATGGTGAAAGACTACAACATTATTATGTTCAATTATGGTTGTGGCTCAGTGAATTTTTTATGATAAAAGTAAATTCATTTTCACATTCTGTAGTCCTGGCCCTGTTCCAAATATGATTGACATTTATAATATTATATAAACTAAAATTTACCATACAATGTTTGTTTCTATGCTTATTGTAATAGTATTTCTGTTATTACTATGTAGGACATTTCTATCTCCACAAAGACCTATATCTGGTACTATTAGAGTCAAATCTTTCTTCAGTGTCTTACTCATATTAGGCACTGAGTGTATATATAAATTTTATCCAGTTGGTGTTATCTCAGAATATCATATGAGGGACTATACAAGTTATGATTTTTCTTTTTTACTTCATTATCCTTCCAAAATTCATTTATACTTAAATAAATTGTGTATATTGCTAAATGATTTTTTTCTGTCTGTGTGTTGTGGCTTTAATTAGGGCTGAGCAGTGGGATATGCCATCAAATGTTTAACCATTGACTTGTTGATGACCTGTTATCCCCTCTGTTTGTTTTACTACACAATTTCATTTTTTCTTTCATGTCAAATTTTTAGTTTTATATATAGATATGGATTCTGCGAATAACAAATGGGAGAAAATGGAATTCTGTCTTTCTGAAAGATCCACTTTGTTTACTATTATTATTATCTCTGGTTGCATTGTACAAACATTCCATTGTGTATTTACTTTGGCTATTGTGAATATACCTGTAGTAATGACTATTGTGTGTTTCTGTAACATGCTGACTAGAGTATTTGGGATTTGAAGAGGTATGTGTTTTTTGCTTTTTCAGAGGATTTCCATATAGATTTTCAAATTTTTTGCACTAATTCACAATCTCATCAGCAGCATGTACGGTTTCCTTTTTGTCTGTATAATCACCAGCACTTGATGTTGTATGTTTTTGTAATAGCCTCCATTCTAACTTGGAAGACCCAAATTTAATGTAGTTTCTATTTTATTTTACTGATTATGAGTGAAGCTAATCATTTATCATATGCTATAAGTCATTTGTAATTCATTTTTTGGGAAGTGGACAAGATTTTATGTTTGTTGATTCCTGATCAAACAGAACATCAGAACATTAACACACACACACACACACACACACACACGCACACACACCTTTGTGTGTATGTGACTTTATTAGTTTCTACATCAACATATCTTTCTATGACTTCATGAAAGTGTCCTCTGCATTATTTCTAAATCCATTTTGAGATCATGTTAACTACCACAATTAAGGTAGTGTTCTAGGTAAGGTCCAGGTTTTGAAAACTGGAAACTCAATTTGCAGTCTCTGTGATTAAAGTGTAACTAGCCATGTGATAGAAGGTTCCTGGCTTTTATTATTACCAGGGAGGCTCACATTTTTTTGTGTTTTTAGGTACCACTCAGAGGCATCTTTAGCATGTCTTCATGTCCCTATCATGTAAAACGAGCTGTTTTTGCCCACATGAAAATTATTTTGGATTCAGATTTAGGAATTTGAAGCTTCTGTATAATATTTTATGAGACATATTAAAACATGTTGCTTGTCTTTTTGTCTTATTATTTCTTGTTAGTTGATGGCTTAGAAACAAAGATATTTCACTACTAGTTAGCTCCATTAGCCCAGAGATCATAATATTTTTATATATTACATCTCAAAATAAAATACATTATATCTTGTTAAAAGAATAAGCCACTTCCTGGGTGTGGTGGCACATACCTTCAATCCCAGCTATCAAGAGTAACAGGTAGGCAGATCTCTATGAGTGTGAGTTCAGCCTGTTCTAATAAGGAGTTCCAGGAAAGTCAAGGTGGCTACACAGCAAAACCCTGTCTTGGACCACTCCTCCTTACAAAAGAAAGCACCCCCACTTTCCCAAATATGTACCTTAATCACTGGGTTTCTGATTCTGTGTTTGATTGCCATATCTTTATTTTGTATGTGACAGTGATCTCATTGCCTTGCTTAGTTGACCTTTTCAGAACCATCACACTGAAATCCTGTGCAACTAGACATGCGTGACTTAAGACTTTATATTGAGGAGGTTTAGGTAACCTATTGGTTCTTGGGTAGTAGATCAGTATTTATCCCAGGTATACAAATAGACTTTGGGTGCCCATCCAACAATGAGAGATGCATTCTCACCCTGGACTCTCAGGGGAGGGTCTAAACCCTGCCCTGGATGAAATGACAGACTATGGACACCCCCATGAAGGGCCTCACCCTCCCTGGAGAAATGAGGGGATATTGGAGGGGTTGGTGTGAGGGCATAGGAGGAGGGGAGGGAAAGGGAGAGGGACCTGGAATTGACATGTGAAGCAACCTTGTTTCTAATTGAAATGTAAAAATAAATATTAAAAAATATATGATGCATCATGTATAAGGATGTATAGTTCAAGCAGCTACAGTTGTCTCTTGTAAGATCCCATGTTTCTGTCTTCTTTGTTGCTTTTCTGCTTTGACAGTTTAGAAAGAGAATTTAATATACTTCCCAATCACAGAAGAACCTCTCATATTTCATCATTAGTAACGTTGCCTGCATCTAGATGACACTTCTTGTGTTTTAAAGAAGATGTTGTTTTTTTTCTATCAATCCTTGAGATTTTATCCTGCATGGGTTTCTCTTCCTGTTCCTCTTCTTCTTCCTATTCCTCTCCTCCTCCTCCTCTTCTTCTTATTCTTCTTCTTATTCTTTTTGCTTTTCTCTATGCACTGAAGTGATCTTTCTCCTTACTTCTGCTATTATACAGAATTGCCAAAACTTGGTTTTCAAGTTGTAGCTTAATGTCAAAATCACTCCATTAACACAACATGGTCATTTTTAATCCTTGAACTGTTAGTCAAATATCTAAAAATTATTACAAATAAATTTATTGTCTTCATGCATTAGAATAACTAACAATTTATCTTGTTTACAATGGCCTTCAAGATTTTTTCCAGAAAATATTTCTAACATTATAAAAATGTGTTATATATATATTATTTCTCTATCCCATGAAAATATATTTAAGTTTGTTAATTTTTTCTCTTTCTATGTTTTCTAGAAATTATGAGGCTATGTTGGCTGGGCAGCAAGCTCAAGGCATTGTCCTTTTGCTGTATCTTTATCATGAGAATACAAGGATGTGCCACCAAATCATTGATACTGGGGATTGATCTGAGATTCTGATAACTCTATAAAAACTTGTATTGAGAGTGCTGTATCTCCAGTGTTTTTACTTAAACCTTGTTCATGAAACACACTCTGTGCTTCAAAGAAGTTGAAGTCTTTGAATTTCTTGATAAAGACAGTAATTAATACTTCATAGGCAGATGTAAGGACAGGTCTCCCCCCCCACCCCAAGCAAATAGTTCTATTCTAGCCTTTGATCAGAGAATGAAATATTCTTGTTTTATTCCAATATGTGCAATAGTAATGACAGAAGGAAGGTGTGATTTTTTATTACCTCCTAGATAAGCATGATTGCCTAGAGACTATATCTGATTTGTGGACAAAACGTCAGTAATCCCTACTGGTGAACAACAGGCACATTGAATTTTTAGCTCTGTGTTTTCATGGTGAAAATAAGTTACATAGTCCTCAACTGTACATTATCTCTTCAGTGATTTTATTGTCTTAAATTCTGAAGGAGAAATGTTAGCGACTTTATAAGTCATTGGATATGGATAGCAGGGCTCTACTGAGGTGAATTTTTGGGAAACTTATTTCCACTGCGTATAAAATTAATGGATCTCTGGCACTGTATGAAGTTAAGACATCCTTATATCTCCCAAGGATTTGTATATTTTATATCATCATCTCCATTGAGAAGTAATCAAGCCAAGTCTATCAATTATCTGGCCTGCAGTCCACCTCCTTAGAAATCTGAATCATCTGATACTAAGAAGATGGTAGGAATAAATATACCCTTAATAAGTAATGTTATTTATTCTTCCACTGCAGAGTTTCCATCTTTCAGCAATCTATTCTTTCCTTTTTTCTACCTTTGCCTTTTCATATTGGTGAAGGCCCAGTAGTGTCTTTGATGGTGATGTGAACTATGCCAGGATCTCTAAAAGCCCCTCCTCTTCTGCCTTACAGTCCTTAGGTGAATTCCCAAGACTAACTCAAAGAGCATGACATTCTTTGTTCTTCCCCATTTCCTTATTTTCTGATTACCACGGTTTTCAGTTTGTTTGCCTTATATTTTTCCTTCACATTATAGTAATATTTACTTCAAACCTTCTTGCCAGCCTGTTTCTGAATTAATTTATTTAAAGACCTATAGAGAGATCCATTGGTAATATTTATAAGAGACTATGTGATTAAAATTTATAAGCGATTTATATAATCTATTTAAGTTTGTATCCTTTGTATTCTGTGATTCGGTTGTATACTATTTTCTATAAATTATTCATGCCGAATGTCAGTTTTCTAAATATACCTCTTTGGGACACATAGAATTGTTGAAAGTCAACTGAAGTTCTTTGAGACCCTATCTCAAAAACAACCTTATCTCCAAAATATATCCCTTTATTTTACTGTTTGTTTTACCAGTTACTTAGATAAATCTGTTAATGCATGATGATATGATTGGATTTCACTTAATTAAAAGTAAAGTTTTATCTTTTTATATATTTTCAAGTCTAATTTCTGTTGTACATAATTCTAGATAAATGAGGTTTTTTGAAGAGTTGTTTTGAACTAAGATGTTTGACTAGACATCAATAATGAGACCAAACCATGATACAGTCACTGCTGTAGAATTTCACACTTGGAAGATAGAACTCACTTGTGGGGTGATTAAAACAAAACAAAAAAATTATAAAAATTTAATAACCAATTATAAGGGTCCTGAAAATTCAGGACAGTCCCCCATGAAAGGCACTTCCTCTTGACTATGCTTGGAAAGAGACTTGGAAATTAACACTTTTTGTTCTTTATTTCTGGCTTCATAACTGAGATGCAGGGCATCTGCATCTCAACCTTGCAAAGCCAAATTAAACATAGGCAACACATTAAAGAGTAGAGGAAGATTTGTTCCTATGGGAGACAAGAAACCCCCAGAATGATTTTAAGAGGTATACTGTCTCTGAACAAATGAAGCATGAGGGATATGTTAGGGAGGACTGTACACATTCATATGGGGGAAACATTTGAGGAAATATATTCCTATTCTTTAAGTAATCTCAATAAATTTTTGGCTCACAAAGTTGTACTTGCTAGAATCATTTTATTTTGTCAAAATTACCTATCTGGATCTAATGTTTATTTGTTGGTCATTCCACAGAAGACTTAATGCAAAAACACATGGCTTGAAATAGACTTCAATATACTGTATCTCTACTTTATAATAAGATACCAATATGTTACTTAAGTCATAAGTTCTGATATTAACCCTGACCTACATGCAACGTGCTGTACAATGAATGTTCTATGTGTACTTAAATCTGTTCCTTATATTCAGTTTCCTGACCAGTTCAGACGTTGATCTATACAAATTAGAATTCAGAACAGGAAACATAGAAATATGAAAGTGTGTTTCCCAGATAAACATGGCCATGAACCCAGAGGAATCACAGGAGATGCAGAATGTTGAGTTGTTCTAATGCTCCTATCTATCCAAGGGGTTCTGTTTTTTCACTTTTTACCAGTAGAACTTCTTTCTTTCCAGAGTTCCAGTCCTACATAGTCTTCCATTCTTTCTCACCTGACTATTAAAAAGAGATTAATGGGAAAATAGAATATATTTTTGTGGGTAGACTGGAGGATAGTGGGTATGGAAAGAGGTGGGATCACATGCTGGAGTGGAGGCAGATATTATAGGGAGAGATACTTGAATTAGAAAGAGATTGAGAGATGATGTGGAAGCCTAGTGCAGTAGAAACTTGCTAGAATTTACAATGACTCCTAATAATGGAAAATAAAGAGCCTGAACCAGTCATCTTCTTTAACCAGACAAGGCTTCCAGAGTTGGAACTGAGATGCCAAACCAGTCGCAGAACCTTTGCCCTACAATCTGTCCTGCCTGCAAGATAAACTGAGGCAACCGTGAAGCAAAATTTGTGGGAGTGACCAACCAATGAGTGATCTAATTTGAGGATAAAACAATGAGTGGGAGCCCATGTCTGGCACTGCCTGGATGATTAGGAACTTGAGGTTGGATAGCCAAGAAACCATGGGTATAAAAAAAGTCAAACTAATTTATAATGATGTTCTGCTATATGCATAGATTAGGGCCTAACCAAATTGTCATTAGACAGGCTTCAGCGGACACCTGATAGGAATATATGCAGAGATCCACGAGTAAATATTAGGCAGAGATTTCCCAAATTGGATATCTCCATCAGGTTCCTCCTCTCATAGCTCAAGGAACTACACAAAGTGTGGAAAGAAGAATTATAGGAGCCATAAGTGTCCAGAGCACAGGAGAACATGACCCACAGAGTCAACTAAGGAGGGCTCATAGGAGGATGTCTATGACTCTTATGTCTGATCTTGGGACAATTTTCCTTCTATTGGGTTGTCTTGCCCACACCTGATATGTGGGTTTATGTATAATCTTATTTTATCTCACTATACACTGTTCAGTTGATATCTTCGTGAGGCCTGTACTTTTCTGAAGGAAAATGGAAGAGGAGTGGGCCAGGGGAGAGAAAAAAATTGGTGATGTGGTACTGGGAGGAATGAAGGAAGGGAAAACTGTGATGGGATGCATTTTATGAAAGAATAAATAAATACATTTTTAAAAGAGAATTTAAAAATGCCAGTATTGATAGATACCCTTAAAATGAATCTAGGCCCCATGGTCTTATCAGTAGAAATTTCACTTTTAATAATTTTTCTTTTGTTTCCTCCCTCCACTGCTGTCCTAGTCTTACTTTTTTTCTCTTTGATTTTTCTTTCTATTTCTCATCCTTCCCTACTTTTGATGGGGGAAGTCCTTCTGTGTATATGTTGTCTTATTGGGTGATTAAATAAAGCACTGTTAACCAATAGGGAAGCAAGATAAGTGGGACTAGAAGTCAAGGAGGATTCTGGGAAACAGAGGAACAGTGAAACATGATGTAGGACAGCAGAGGAGACAGAAATCAGGACCCTTTTTCCAGTAAGAGAAGACCATGTGAAAATACTCAGACTAGCAGTTATGAGTTAATAATTAAGTCTGAGCTAGTCAATAAGAAACCAAGCAAACAGCCAACAGTTTCATAACTAATATATTGTTTCATGTGTTATTTGCTGGCTGAGATAGCTGCAGGACCCAGGCTGCTGGAGGGAAGAGTATATATTACACACTTTAGTAAATAACTTTCTTTCTTCATGTCTATCATGTTAGCTTTATTAATTTTTATTTGACAAATAATAACTTATGGCTATATGAATAAAATGTGGTGCTTTGATGCATATATTCTTTATTAAATTCAAGAATCTTATTAGCATATTATCCCTTTCACTTCACATATTTACTTTGCCTTGCTAATAAGATTTAAAATATCCCTTTTAGTTGTTGTGACATAAGCAATGCAGTGTTATGAACCACCACAGCCATTTTAGTCTCAGAGAAGTAATACATTTACTGAACAGAAAGTAGAAGGTATTTTTTAACTGTGAAAATTGTTTTTCTTTCTTTTTTTTTCATCAAAGGCCTTGCAAAATTTTATTCAGTTAATGGGAAAATCTGGGTAGAGGTATAGGGTATCAGTGTAATCAGTTTTGTTGGGCCATACTGTGAGGTGTTCATCTCCTTGGCCAGAAGACAGATAATGTCTTTGTATAATTCTGGACAGAGACAAGAATGTCAGAAAGTTTGATGGGTCCTACTATATATTTGATTTTCCTACAGGATTCCCAAGTTCTAGAAAAGAATCAGATGCATGATGGAAACAGACAATTTTGTAAATCTCATAATGTGGGGATGGCATCACATAATGAAACAAAGGACAGGTAGAGACTGTCTCAGAGGCTCTGTATGTTATTACTAAATCTGCTGGAAGACTGGTGTATGGTTGCACCTTATATATTAAACCCATCTCATAAGTACTGAGCTACATCTTTAACTCTAAAATTCTGTACATTTCCAGAAAACTTCCCAATTTGAATATGTTGCTAATTTTACTTATAACATCTCAACTTTACTTCTTATGCTAAAGTGGGTGCAGTTTTATCATCCTTAGCTTAGATGAAAAGTTTTTCTTCCCTATCTATCACCAAAATCACTGCCTTCCCTATGTTTTTTGCCATTCATTTCAATGGCAAATAATTTATTTCACATAGTTTATCTCTTTCTCTGGTATGTAAGGAACATTTCTAACATCAAGTATGACACCTAGTAAGGTAAACTAGTAGAGTGTGTGGTTACGTTTTGTGCTGATGAAAACCTTTGATTAGCACCCACACTTGGTGAATGCTTTGGGAGATTTGTGTATTTCTAGGTCAAATCCTCAGGAATTTGGATTCAGAAGGTCAAGTCTTGCTGTTCACTGTGATTTTGCACAGCAGCAGGCAAATCTCATGAGAACTTGTTATAAATATAAAATGTCAGATATTTTTCCAGACCTACTTAATCAGATTCCAAGATTCTTTGGAAATTCCTAAGTACATTACCAGTTGAGCAGCACTCTTTGAAGATGTGTATAATTTCCATGAGTTTCTAATGTTTAGCCTCCTTTTGAAAACCACTGATCAGCCGGGGCAGTGGTGGCTCATGCCTTTAATCCCAGTACTCGGGAGGCAGAGGCAGGCGAATCTCTGTGAGTTCGAGGCCAGGCTGGCCTGACAGCCTCCAAAACAATACAGAGAAACCCTGTCTCATAAAACCAAAAAAAAATAGAAAACCACTGATCAAGAATATAACCAAACCAAGTTTTCTGGAGGGGCTTGCAAGATGATTCAGTAAGCTAAGAAAATTAATAACCAGCACTGATGACTGCAGATCCCACCTACAGAATTTACATGGTGGAAAGATAGAAACTGCTTTCAATGATCTCCTCATACACCCCATAACCAAGTGCATGCAAGACACACACAAATACACAACACACACATACAAAGTACATTTCTTGCACTTAATAGAGTGCTTGTCTAGATGTAGGAAATGAGATCAGTATCAATTGGCAGCAAGTAAATGCTAGAAATATGATAAGGTATAACTCAGGTGGAAAGTGTTGATTGAGGCAGTTGGGGAGACAAGTTAGTCAGTAAGAGCTTGGAATTTCAGTTCTATCCTAAATGCCCACATAAAGTCCACCGTGGAGGAATGTATGTGTCTCTCTTCTTAACAACAGGAAAAATGGGTCTTGCTAAATCAGTGAGCTCCAGATTCAGTGAAAGACCATGAAACTAGAAAGAAACCCAGGGTCTGGGTGTGATGCAGAGCACAGTACTTCCCGATGAACCGGCATTCTCAGGAAGAATACCATTGATAGAGGATGGTACTTAATAGTGTCATTAAAACAAATTCTAGAAGATGTCAACACAGGGTGCTCTAGGAAACTGTGGAAAACTAAAACTAGCTTGGAGTCTCAGCTTTCCAGTAATGGTACCAAGGTGACACAATGGTCAAGAAAGAAAGTTGCATAATCTAGGCAGAGATTCCAACATATGTCAAGACTTGGAGGTTAAGATTTTGAGCTTTCAGCTGTTTTTTGTTTGTTTCTGGAAATACACTAAGTACTGCCTTTAAACTATTTATTTTATTTATGTTACTTTGTCTATGAACACATGTGTGTAAGTACTGATAAATAATAAGAATGCATTGGATTTTATGGAACCGAAATTACAGGTGACTGGGTGTGTCACCCAGTGAAGGTGCTGGAGACTGAATTATTTTTTGCAAGAGCAATACATGTTCTTAACCACTGAGCCATCTCTCCAGCAAATCTAAATAATTTTTAGGAAAGAAACCAATTTGATCATGTTATAGTAATTATAGTTAAATTTACCTCTGGGGAGAAGGATAGCATTGTCTCCTCCCTTAAGATTTAAGTCAGGTTTGGGGCCATGACCTGAACAATGGAACATTTTCATGAAGTTGGATTCCTTTTAAGCTATGACAAAGAAATAGGCAGAATAACTATCCCTATAATGATATACTGTACATTTTCTCCTCATAAATCCTACCCGTTAATGCAGTCCCTGTGATCTGCCATGAGGACCATGAGGATTTCGTGGGTCTGTCTATCCTCCTGATTTATAACTCTCTTATTTTTATATGTCTCTTTTGGGTACTAGCGGAGCCTAAATATCATTACCTGGTTCTCTGAGCTTCCTTACTATTTGTCTAAATCGATCCTTACATCCGTGTGACCTCCACACTGGCTTAATTCAAATGGCATGACTTTTCTCTTTCTCTTCTTCATCTTATTCCCCTGGGTAACTGTTGAGATTTAGAGCTGGCCTGCCCAGGGGCTTTTCCTTTTAAATGATGTTAACATTGGCCTCAAGTTTCTGTTTGATTTCATTCATATTTTTTTATTAATGAGACTAAGACTCACAAGAAAGACCCCAGTTCCTCCAAAAACATCTGGTAAGCACAAAGAAACTCTACAAATTTCTCAGAACTGTCACCTTAGGATTTTGAGCATTGAATAGGAAGAATTGGAGAGGAGCAGGAAACATGTGGGTGTCTGATGTGTGGTGGGCTTCGCAATGCAGGTGGGTGAGAAAGCCAACTGAATAGTCAATGTAAGCAGAAAAATTGATTACTATGCAGAGCAGTCAAGGAATTTATTTGGTTGTTTTTTCCTGCTGGATATAATTCTCAAAGGGTTGCTTACTAAATTTTCAAGCCTATAGAATAATTTATTAAAACCATAAGATAAAATATGATACAGATAAACTTATTAGAAATCCATACAAAAGCACACTAGGCACTTAGGGAAAAATCTAAAAGGGAGAGAAAAACCAGGGGCTGAGCCATGGATGGCATATGGCTGTCAGCATTGTGCCATTCAATGTGAGGCAAATACCACTGGACATCTTAGACTATCTAGGGTCTTAGTCCACATGAAGAGCATAATTCTAAGTATCACAAGTCTCAGGAATAATGAAGTGGAGTCATGAATTGGGAAATATCTCACTTTGAGTGAATTATAACATATATAGTTCTAAAACATCTTGGTGGCAAGAGGTAATTGGGAGATGGTTCCATAGAAACACCATATATCATGCCAGTACATGAACCTGAGCTTAGATGCACAATATACATATAAAAATCTTGGCATGTTGGTCAGAATGCCCATAGTCTCAGCATTGTTGATCCAGAAAGAGGCGATTTTAGGGCCTTGAGGATGACTCAAATGTCAATCCACCTTTGGCTTCTATGAATGCATCTTGATCCAGAACTGTCTATTTACTTATACATCCCATCTCCCCCCATACACACATACATGTATGTACACATACACACATGCTCACACATATTTGCACACACACACCCATATACACACTGAAGCATGTACAGACATCTTTTTTCTGTTTCTGGCTCTACATAGCAAGTCTACTTGCCTTTCCTACATTTGTAATTCTGGAAAATAATGCATAATTATTAGCTCAGTTATCCATACAGGCTGGCTCACTCAGTTTTTCTTTAAGCATAGGTGAGAAGGAAGTGGGTACAAATGATGAATCCATCACTGAAGCTGTGTCCCTGAAAGGGCCTTGGGGTAACAATGATTACTCTGATCAGGAATGGCACTCTGGGGGCAAAGGAAATCATCAGATGATTGCTCTGTGGTTTTAAGGTCAGAAAGTAACGGTAGCTTGCCTAACTTCCGTGATTTGCCTTGACAAACTGGGACATTACTGAAGAACTCATTTCCATCATTGGTAGGTTTGGATGTGATGGAGGTAAGTGAAGGGAATTCTTCTACAAATCCCTGAAGCCTAGAAGTTGGATGGAAGACAAACACACTGCAAACCACTTAAACATCACTCACACATTGTTAAAGCATAAGAGTTCTGATTTTTTGGATATAAAATTGTTTTTAAAACACTAGGAATGGGAGGAAAGGAAGAGAGATCAATTTTCAAAGACAGGGGTAACTGGAAGGAGGTATCTAACAGAGAAAATCTTGTTCATGTTGACCAGAGAATCTCAGCATAAAGTATGAGTTCATGAATTTTTAAGGTTTTTTCTGTGTGTTTTAACTTTTTATCTCAGCTCAGTCACCCATTTCAAGTCACAGTAATAATCCACCAAAGTCCAGCTTGGGGGAACCTGTTGCAACAGAGGAGACATGGGGAACTGCACAGTCAAGAATAATACACTAAAGAACGCAGTTGACTAGGACTGGAATCCTTTTCCTATCTGAGAGTTTCACACACGGAACAGAACATACCCCATCCCTTTGAGAGAAAGACTGAAGCCCCCTTTCACCAGAGCTTCATTGAATTGACAGAGCACATCCAGCTAGTGGTGAAAAAATGTTTAAAAAGCAACTACTATGTGAATGTCTTCAGCCTGATGCTTCCTAGCCAGCACCTAGATTGTGATTTGCTTCCTCTTTCTTAATAAACTGTGTACATTTCTATTTCTGTGTCTATGGTGTAATTGTACACATAATTCTGGCACACAAGTCCTCTCAATTGAGATTCATGGTCACACAAAAAGAGTTTAATTTTTCTGTTCCTTTTTCTTTATTTCTGTTTTAAATACCTGTCAAAATTCTGAGCAATCTTTCTCTATGCTCTGGGATTTCTCACTTTTCCTCTGGATTCATATATCCATCTTAAACTGTATCACTTTCTATCTTCCACCTTTACCAGCTGCTGGGATAGATTGCATGTTTGCCCTGGGGATCTTCTCTCAATTACTGATAGAGTTGTTGTTGAGCTCCCTTTGGAATTCACTTTGAAGTAGTTATATGAACAAGATGAAAACCCCAAAGGTGAACCCAGAATTACCATGGTAATAAACAATTATGTTATCAGATTGTCTCACATATCATGGGTGAGAGGTTACTTACAGTAGCATGTGAGACTCTCAAACATCTACATCACCACAATGTACCACCATGGACAATGACATCAAGGACCCATATCATGGTATCACTTTCAGTCAACTTCCCATTTCATATACATTCTAGCATCTCTCCAAAAACACTTGTAGTTTTAGCAGAGGCAAAATTTTTAATGGCTAGAAACTCAGGTGAGGGTCCTAGTGCTCTATGCTCTCTCTTTCTATTAGAGAATATGAAGAATTTATTACTATTACCACCGACCTAGCCACAATTCGATTTGTTCTGCTTAATTAGTTAGCAATTTTTCATGGTCAAGGCAATCTCCATTCTAAGGTGGCAATGATATTAAATGTTATACCTTGAAGAGAAAAGGTCATACAAGGCTATATCAGATTATATTATGTTATGTCCCTTAAAAAGTGAGTATCATTTAATATTCCTGAATTTCATGAGAAGGTTCAACCAAGTGTTAAATAATTTGTTCTATAATATTATTCTAGATCTAGTTGCACAGGGAGGGGGAGATCCTTGAGAGTGAGGAGGTTTCTCACCTCAGGTAAGCAGTATCTGGGGAAGTGGGGAAACTCTGGAAAATCAACAGCCACAAAGCGACCCTCAGCTGTGGCTTCCAGGTTTTGTGTCTCACAATATTGAGCAATGACTTTCATGAACAGCCTGGAGTGTAAGATTTGAGAAAGGAGTTTATGAGTTCATAGGTGAGAGTTGAAGAAACAGGAAGGAAGCAAAGCTCCTCTATAGCAAGACATGTCCTAAAAATTGGCTGGCATTGGGATGTTAGCCTAGAGAATTTTCAAAGGACTTACGACAGAAACTGGTAGGGAATATGTGGAGAGCAATCAGTCCAGTTGGCCCACAATGAAGAGTCTATGCTCAGAGGGGAGTAGACTGCAAGTTTGTTTATAACTACAGCTAGAATTTACAGTATTCTTTGATAAGAAAGATAACAAGAAACTGTTAAATCATGGGCCTGCACCTATAGGCATGATCCCATAGCCTGAACCAGGCCACACTTCCTGCAGATCTCTCTAGAACAGAAGGGCAAGAATCTGTCTCATCTGTGACTTGACCGTCTCTCAATCTATGACATATAAACCCACTAAGCTCATTGTCATGTGTGTATGCCAAGATTAACTAAATTATGCAATGTGAAATTTCCCAAAATTCCCAAATGTTATTAGTGTATCAGTCATTTCTTTTATTTTGGTGATTTAATTCAGTGAGATTCCTCAGAGTTATTTTGGGAGAAAGGGTCTCTGAAGGCTGCTTTCTAAAGGGAATCCTCCCTCTTTGAAGCCCACTGAACATGATTACAATTGCTCTTGTAGAATTATCATTGTCTCTCACAGGCTTCATTCTTCTTTCATCTTCCCTTCAGCATTTCTGTTTCAGTCCCAAAGAACTATGTGATCTTCAAATCACATGCCATTGTTCCCTTATACCCATTACTATATAGAGGGAAGAAATAGATAAAAAATAAATATTTATTTTATTGTCTATAAATATCATTGAATGATTTTGAAGTATACTGTGGTACAGAAAAACATTATCTAATCAATAGGATGTTTGTAAACCATGGCTGAGAATCTGTAGCAGGCATATATTCAGTCAAGGAACTATAAATTTTGTAATTACTGTTAGACAGAAAAGTGGCAGAGGAGTTGGTTCTATAAAGGGACATATTATGTTTGATTTTGTGTTGACAAAATGATGTTTGGGGAATGAGTATTATTGGGAGAAAAAGGCTTGTGACCATGGTAGCCATGATAGGACCTTGAGGCTGGAGAGCATTGGAAAAGGACAACACATCATACCAACTACAACATATTTAAGGTCTTAATAAGAAGAAGCAGTCTTCAAATTAAAACCTAGAAATAGCCTTATCTAAGAGGCACACTATAGATTCAACAATAAAAAGGTAACGACCATTGACAAAGGAAAGCCCAGAAGAACAGAGAAACCTCCCATATGTATATGAGACAAGTTGGAGTCAGTTAAGGGTGGAACCTTAAATTAATAGCCACAAATCACAGCCCAGCAAGACCTCTATACTTGTTCTAAATACACAAGTACTGGGGGAGGTGGCTCAATCCCCTCAGGCTACAAGTTTTGGGTTCTTGTAATTACTAGTGTCTTGATGGGGCAGGCCCAGGATTTATCTGCTATCACTTGTGAAAATTACATGATTTTGCAAAAAAAATCACGTGCACTGAAAAGAAGCAAGACTTCCCTTCTTGGGGGTTTACAACTTGTGCACCCTTTCAAGGGGTAGCAGGAGGCAATTTCGTGTCAAATGATTGAGTGTGAGATATCCTGCATCATACAGAGCATGAGGGATCAAGGTACTGAGAAGGACCATAAATCAGGGGCATCTTGTAGGTCACAGGAAAGGAAACTTCTTTATTTTCTCAGTACCTGATCTGTGGTGGGGGTGGGGTAGTAAGACCTGATTTCTTTATAGGGGGATCTAGATTCTTGTACTGAGTAGTACTGTAAAGGGCTGGCCTATCAGAGACTCCTTTCCCTTTTTCAGTAAATTTCATTTCTTGCTACAGGTGTACCTGGTATAATGTGAACCTAGATACTTCATCAGATAGTCTAGAAGTTAAATTCATACATGGAATATTGTTTTTCTGTTACTCAGAGGATGAGTGCAAATTAGGTAAAAGAAAAAATGAGAGAGAATGTGTGGCTTCACTGCCACAGAGTGATCAGGGTACCAAGCTTTTCATTCAAGCATTTCCAAATTGAAATGTCAAGTTTCCAGTGAGTTGGCTTGGCTTTCTTTACTGAGTTGTTAGTGATTAATTACCTACACACTCTTTCTTTTTCTAGCCTTCTTTTTTAAAATTTTATATGGGAGTATATTGTATGCTGAGCACATTCTCCAAACAGCTCCCATCATCTCTTTCTTCCCATCTCCCAACACCCCCATTTGTACCAGACTTTCATTTCTATTTAATATGATATTTCCATACAAAATATAATGTAGTCATGTAAAATCTAAAAACACAAATGAGAGAATATACAATATATGCCTTTCTGAGACTGGCTTGGTTCTCATAATATGATGCTCTCCAGTTGCATCCATATCCCTTCAAATGACACAACTTAATATCTCTATGGCTCAGAAAGTTCTACTGTGTATACAAAACACATTTTCTTCATTCTTTGTTGCCAACACCTACATTGGTTCACATAATTGAATTACTCTGAACAGTGTAATTAATTAGTAGCACTAATTAATTCTATCTCAACTTTGTAAGACAAGAAACTTACAGTAATTAAGAAAAAAATGTTCTGACTCTGTGAGTTGGTTCATTGTGTAACAATCACTGCCCATAAGCCTGACCAATTTTGATCTTCAGAACTGGTATGGTAGAAGTAGAAAAAAGGCTTTTGCAGATTGTGCTGTGCCTCAACATACGTACCATGCTCTCTACATACCTGCATACATTTATTCACAGACAATAAATAGGTAAATGTAATATGAAGATCTATTTTTCTATAATGAATTAAAGTAACTACCATTGCCAATTAACCCAGGAAAAACCTACAGGGATTATTCTAGGCCAAGATGTTGCATGACAATTTTTGTTCTATGAATCTCTATTCCAAATGTAGTGTTGAATTACAGAATGTGAAAAACAATGACTCAAGAATGCAGCAGTACAGGTACTTGTGAGATGGTACGTGGGAGACTTTGCATTAAAATCCACAATACCCATATCAACACCTGGCTTTGGCAGAACATAACTATAAAAACAGTGCTGGGGTTCAAAGGCAGAAAGGTCCCTGGTGGTTGGTGGCCAGCTGGTTTACTCAGTTGAAGAGTTTCAGTTTCTGTGAGAAATGTTTTCTCACAAATAAGAAGGAAGGATCTGTGAGGCAATTTAGCAGATAAACGTTTGCCACCTAGCCTGATGATGTGAGTTTGATCACTCTGGGACCCAACTTTGTAAGCTGGGAATACTGATTCCAGAAAATTGTCTTCTAACCTCCCATAAAAATCAAGAATCGTTCATGCCCACACTTACGTAACATAAAAATACATATAAATGTAATTATTTAAAAAAATAATGAGGTGGAATGCAACAGAGGAAAACATTTTATTCTATGTACAAATAACACGTATACACACAGTAACATATAAATCCACAAACAGGTAATGAAAAATAAAGCTAGCTGCTCTCTCAGCTGGGCTTACCTTTACTGTGGTAAATCACCATGACTATAAGCATCTTGGGAAGGAAAGTTTTATTTCACTCATGCTCCCATATAACTACTCATCATCCAAAACAGTTAAGTGTTTAGGACATTAACCCAAACAGGGACTTCTGTAGAAACATGGAGGATAGATTCTTATCAACTCTCTATTTGCATGCTTTCCTGTTTTCTTATAGCATCCTAGAACCAGAGATGTAGTGCACCTACCACAATAGTTTTGACCTTCCCATATCAATCAGTAATAATTAAGAAAATACCTTCCAGAGTTGTCCATAGGAAAATCTTACACAGGCATTTACTCACTTTATAATTCTTCTTCCTAAATGACTCTATCTTGTGTCAAGTTGACATAAAACTTGCCTTGACAGTAATAAACAATTTTTGAAGAGTACAGAAGTATGAAGGAAAATGTATTCCCTTTCTATGTTCTATTTCTGTAAGCTTAGGCACTTTCAGCTGCACACAGCCATGTGGAGGAATTGTCTCATAACAATTTTCCAAGGAATGGAAGATCTATCCATGCGTTAATTCTATAGTATGGTCTTTTTATAGGAGTCTACTGTGCTTCTTAAAGGAATGCTAAATTGACTGAGGAGATGGCTCAGTGAGTGAAAGCTCTTGCAATACAAGAGTGAGAACCTTATTTTAAATTCCCAGAACCCTCATGTAAAGCCAGACATATATTGTAAGCATCTGTAATTCCAGTATTCCTACAAAAAGAGAGAGGCAGTAGATTGAGGGATACCTAGAAAGC
This sequence comes from Mesocricetus auratus, assembly GCF_017639785.1. NCBI lineage: Eukaryota > Metazoa > Chordata > Mammalia > Rodentia > Cricetidae > Mesocricetus > Mesocricetus auratus. The sequence goes on along the minus strand of NW_024429266.1, from coordinate 74,656,759 downwards.
TTGTGGCCAGCATGGGGTACTCATGGAAGAACAACTGAGAGACTATGTGTCCAACAAGGTGGAAGATGAGATTGTAAGCTGAATTAAACCGGTGTCACGTGGCATTTATGCACCCTCCCAAACTCACAGACAAAGAAGTTTGCTGTAGTCTAAAATCTCTAAGCAACAGTGCTTTCTAGATGCTCTTTCTGCACTGACTCCCTGATATCTAGATCTAGATTTTAAAAACTTTTACTACTGAAATTGTTTTCTCTCCTTACATCTCTTAATATATCCACTAGGGCTCGAATTCTTTCAGATACATCTTAGGAGAGAATAGACTTAGTGCTTCACTATCTTCTTAATTAAGATATGTATCTCTTCTCAAAGCCAAACCCTTCTTCATTTCATTGAAACTATTATTAAATTGTCTTCCTTAAAGAGTATATGTTTTATATGTTCTACTATATTTGTATGCTCATGTTATGTGTACATAATATTTAATTTCCAATCAAGTACATAAACCAATTTCAGGTATACCATTTTACAGTAAATTCTAATATGCTGTCAAAGATTTTTAGATTTTCTTTCTTATCCAGGTTACGTTCTTACCTCTAAGATATGCTAATCCTTAATTACTTAAAGTTCATGACATGGGTTTATTTGATATTGTCACAAAGTCACTGAAACATACTTGTGATTTTGATATTGATCAACAAAACAACTCCTTCCTCTTTCACCTTCTAGAGACTCTATGAGTCCAGCTTTAATTCACAATAGTATTTTACATGAAGACTTCCTTGATCTAAAACAAACCTGTAAACACTCCCTTGCCTATATTTCCATAGCCCCTTCTTGTCTTTGTATTACAGAATTCAGCATGCTATGCCAACTCACAGATGTACTCTCCTGAGCTGTTTTGCAAGTAGCAAATGGACCCAAGTGCCCTGGTCTCCTTCCTGTCCCATTGCAAAAGTCCTTCATTCTGGTAAGGACAGGCTTTAACTGACACTTACCGGAAATTTGACATGTCACCTACATAACACAGATTTTCCCCGATCCTGACGAGTATGGATTTACTCCATCTGACCTTCCAAAAAGCAATATGAACAACCTTACTGTTTAAAGTGAAGAGAGAGTTGAGGGATGTGATAGACAATATTTTGGTGGTTCCATGTGCCACATTAGTAAGTTACAATTGGTCTCCAAGAAAACTCATTTTCCCCCCATTGCTACACAACTCTCCAACAACTTGGAGTTAATAGCAAAAAAATACACATGAAATCAGGTACCTGCTAGTAAGAGCCCTGGATACAGCTGTGAACACAGGTATGTACAGATTCAAGGAAAGGCTTTCATGTTAAGATGAACTTCTATCACTCAGCTTTCAGGTGTTTGTTATATATGAAATGCTGAGCTAAGTCAACTCTGGGAAAGAGATGAAGAGGGAGTGGGGTTTCAAGAGCCTAAGTGATTTCACCAGGACTACAAAAATAGCCAACCCCCAAGAGCTTGAAATCCAGGTGTGTGGCTAAAGTTTGCCTGATGATTGCAAAGCAAGAGATGAAGAGACCAGTGCTTAGTATGTTGACCAGCTAACTTAATCCAAGGAGACTTTTTGAAACAAATGACATAAATTATTTTTTCTATGTTTTCTAAATGCAATTTTTACTGACATTTTTTTCCAGACATACATTTTTGCATGAGTGTACATTATACTAATAAAAGGGATTGGTATATTGGATTGGGAATGCCAGGGCTAGTTTTAATGTAAATTCTCCATATGTTTGGTTAAATGTATTGACTTGTACATAACAGTGTGCTTTTGACTTGGGATCTATTGATTTATGCCTAGTAGGGGTTTATCGATTGTTTTCAGTAAATACTCTGCAGACTTTCATCAAGCTAAATAGAAAGCTTAGCTTTCAGCAATATTTTGATGTTTTGTATTTGTTTTTTGTTGTTGTTGGTGTTCCTTTTTAGGTGGGAAACACTTTTGGTCACAGCAACAATTCTCAAAATTGATTTGAAAAGATTAATTTCAAATGCATATAATCTGCAAACAAAATATGAAATATTTATTTTAATAAATAATAATGCTCCATTTTTGTGGTTCAAAGATACTACAGTAATCTTAATTTTCAAAATATAAAATGGGAAGGTCCTGAAATAAACCATATTTAAACAATTACACTTTATTATGAATGTATTTATTTGTAATGGGGGAAGCATGCAAATATCATGATATGTATGTAGAATATAATTCCTAACCTAGAAGGAAGAAAGTCAGGAAAATGTACAACTGTGATGGCTTTGACCACAACAATTTGTGCTCTAATATACCTAGTAGCCGTATGGCAAGAACTGAGAACATTGCTGTGAAGATAAGCCACCTTCTGTTGACACACTCTATTGGACAGCCTGCCCGTCCACTTCTTTACCTGTCCGGATTAAGACTTCAAGCATCATTTTCTGCTCCTGGACCACTTTTTGTTATGGATTTGCTTTGGCTTTTCCTCAAAGCTGAACCCTTCAACTTCACTCTCAAACTTGACTCCAGCAGCTATTGCAAATGCTTCCTGCTGACACTGGTTGGTTTCCTTACTGTCTCTACACAGACTCTTTCTTACCACACTTTGCTGCAGTCTCTAACTTGTACTCATTCCACAGCCCATACATACATACATATATAGATGTACATGTCCACATTTCCTGAGTGCTATATAGTATGAGAGTTAAGATTATGAATGAAGTTTGAAATAAGACATCTCAATTCACCTCATCAATATTTTCATGATGAGTTAACAAATTACCCTCATTGGAACCACTAAACTTGTGAATTTATTGTTTTTCAGTAAATTCTAATATTTTGGAAATACTAACATATTGATCTATGTTTTAGTGTACCCCGTTAATAGCACATACTTCTTTACATGATATATAAAATTACTACAAAATTTTCTTGATGAATGGGAGGTGATTCCATAGGTCAAATGCTTCTGTGAAACTCTAAGGACATGAACTTGAATCTGCAGAACTAATGGAAAGCCACATACAATTGTCTGTAATTCCAGACAGCTGGTGAGCCAGAGACAAAACTCAAAGAAGTTTGGAGGTCAGCAAGACTCAAGTGTGTAATGACTAAAAACAAAGAGAGATTATGTCTGAAACATGATAGAAGGCAAGGACATTGTTCCTGATCTTCACATGTTCATCATGTCATGTGAGTGTTAACACTCAGACACATATATCACATACACACATAACAAAAGACTTTTAAATGAATTCTGTATAACTCAGGACAAACTGAACTTTTCAGCCATGATTGATGAATGTATCCCTTCTTGCCAGAGTAGCCATATATTATAAGGTAAACAATATGTTCACACTACATTATGGATACAATTCAGCTTTTGGTTTGGGGCTATTTTACTTAAAAGAGATATCTTATGGATGTTTGTTAGTGCTGAGGTTGGGTCATCATTTTTAACATATAAGAGTTATGAGTACTGTGACTCAGAGAACCACCAAGTTCATACTGCTTCAGAGTTGTAATCAAGCCTTCATCATTTATCGTCAAAGGGGAAATGGTGTATGGGTGTTAGAACATACAATGCTGCTAAAAGTAGCTTGCAAGTCATATGTCACCTCACTTAGGGTAGCAGCAGCAAGCTGGTGAAGGGGTGTTTTTGAAGCATTCATTAGTAAGAAGCCAGAGTTTAGCTCTTTGTCTTTTAAGTGTAGCATTTCTCAAAGTTATTTTGATGTGTTAAGAAACACTAATAAAGACAGATGGGAAAGAAGCTTCTGTAGGCTCATATTATGACAGTTTACATCACAGTGCCCAGTTGTAGACATTTCCAATAGCCTCAATGGATGACTAATCTTACACCTGTCCTTCCTTCAGGCGTCCTTGAACCTCAAGAATTAACCAAAAAAGAGATTGTAGAGATCGCTGAGTTGGTAACATGCTAACACAAAATTTGGGGACCTAAGTTTGATCCCCATACATGGTGATGCATGCTTTTAATCATGGTACTATAAATGTGGACACAAAAATATTCCTCCGGGTATATTGGACAGCCGTGGCAGGTTAATAGGGGAGATGAAGACTAATTATAGACCAGGTATTATAAGAGGGAGATTACAATCTTGGGGATCGTATCTGAGATTAACTTCTGGAATTTATCCGTGTATATAAGTACATGTGTACACACACATACACACAGAGAGAGAGAGAGAGAGAGAGAGAGACAGACAGACAGACAGACATAGACACCACAAATACATCAAAAATATAAAATAAAATGTTCAATTTACTTGATTTTATATTTACATGTTGTCAGTGTCTTTGTGAGTGCATCCACTCACATGTAAGCATGCTTGTATCATGGCACATGTATGGATATCAGAAGAAAAATGGGAATCTGTTCTGTACTTCCACCATGTGGATTTAAGGGATTGAACTCTGATATGAGGCTTCTTGGATCATGCTTTTCCTCACTGAGCCATCTCACATCAATTATAATAATGAATTTCCCAGTGGGGTGGAAAGGAGAGTTGGCCGGACATACATTTAAGTTCAAGACCCAGATGTAAAATATGATATTTATATTAAATAAGTTTGTGTTTAATTCAAAACTATTGGTAATTCATGTTAAATATACTAGTATTCGCTGACATCTATCAGAACCATGAAAATTCCATGCAACCTGTCACAGTGTCTTCTTACCCTTTTTCTGATTATAATCAGCATTATTCAAGGGAAGCAACATGAATGAGGTAAAAACATGGCAGATACAAGAAGAGAGTTCAATTTTGTTTTTGCTGCCTCACAAAGCAGCATTGCACCAATGCATTGGGTCTATTTACTTATTTGTTTATTTGATATTTATCATTTTTTATTGGAAATGTGTGGAGAATGCATGCATGCATAAATGCATAAGTTCACACGTGTGTGTGAACTTAATATGGATGTATGTGCACATGCACATGGCATTGACGCATGTTGAGGTATGAAGTTGGTGTTCAATATCTTCCTTGATCTCTCTGAAGTTTACTTATTGAGCAGAATCTTCTGAAGGACTGGAGATCAGAGATTCACCTGATCTAGCTATATGATTGCCAGTGAATTCTTAGTCTTAGTCTTCTCGGTGCTGGTCCTGAGGTGGCCTCCAAATATGTCCAACATTTTCATGTTCCAAGCATCAGAACTCTGATCCAGTGAGCCATTCCTCCAGCCACATGTACTTGTAGATTAGCAAGAAAAGGTTGGAATGAAAGCAGATGGACGCCATCTTTCCCTTCAGAATCAAGAAACCAGGCATCGCCGCCTTTGATTCACATGTATGTGTGCACATGTAGCATCTGGAAAGTTAGGGAGAACTGTGCTCTAGAACTCAAGAGAAGAGCTGGCCCTTCACCTATCACAGAGGAATAAGCTTCCATTAAACACCATATTACACTTGGGGAAGAGCTTCTAGTTCCAGTCACAAGTAGCATATTGATTCAGTCTGCACTACTGTCAGAGCTAACGTAAGAGGTTAGTGACACTTCCTTCGTGGCTCAGAAACATTTTTACTTTTCACCTCTAATTTGGATGAAGCTGGAAATAAACATTTTTGTCAAATGATAAGTTCAAAGGTTCCACTTAGAACAAAAATGTAAAATCAAATGGATCATTTCTTCCTAGGTTTTCACCTCAATATTTTTATCTGAGTTAAAGAAACTTGCTTATGTAAGGGAGGCTGCATACGCATGGTTCCTTTATGATGAGCTACTTGGCTATGCACAACTTTTCTCCTGGGCATTCTGGTATTTTGGTCTCAATGCTGAACTTGGTATTTGACACAATGAAAACCATCTTTAGTCTTCAATTATTCCCTCTCTCTCTCTCGTGTGTGTGTGTGTGTATGTGTGTGTGTGTGTGTGTGTGTGTGTGTTTACAAGTGCACATGTGAAGGTCCTCAGCAGGTGTTCCTCAGGATCCATGTCCTTTTAGAATATAAAATTCACTTTATTGCTACTCAGGTATATATGTGTTTCTGTGTGTGGTTGCAGGTGCCCATGGCTGCCAGATGAGGGTGTCATATCTTACAGGCTGGTTGGGTGCACTCTTCAAGACCAGCAAGTACACTTAACTGCTGCATTATCTCTCTGGTCCCACATGACCTTTGAGAAAAGGTTCTTCAATGAGACTGGAACTGTCTGGCCACGAAGCCCTCAGGAATGCTCACATCTCTGTCTCTTCATGTTGGTGCTGAAAGTTTGTCCCATTATATTAAGATTTTCCTTAGTTATTAAATTGTGGTCCTCTTGTAAGTGTCATATAATTTACTGACAGGCATCTACTCCTCTTCTTACAGATATTGTGTCTTTCAACTATACATGTCTTGAGGATGCTTATGCTCTTCAATGGACAGAGAAGGAAAACCAGTACATTCAGTATTCAATAATGTGAGCTAAGTTCCGACTCCAACATAAAGGGAATAAGCAATGTAGAAAGAAGTAAACAGTTCACTATAAATAAGTAAAAAATAACTGTGTGCTTGTGAATGCATAAAATATGCTCCTGTGTCTGTACATGTGCATAATATGCATATAATGAAATGAAATACATAAGTAAATATAAGATTATATTTGCTAATATGAGAAACTCTGGTTGGGCTAGAAATAGACAGTTGCTTTCTCTGAAAATGAAATGTACTTCTAGGAACTGGTAAGCATCTGAGCATTTTTGCAAATTTTAAAATAAAATGATATGCCCTAATTAAGAAATCAAAGCTAATACCTAAGTGCATATTGAAACTGATGCCACAAAAATTTTTAGTGTATATAAAATAACAATATCATTTCAGTAGAAGTGATAACAACAAGTGAGGTGTAAAAGTGAGACTGAACAACTGCACAGTCTGGCAGTTGTTCAGTCTTAATGTTGAGGACAATGTTGGGATCTCTGCCCTGTTATGATTAGAGATAGACCATGATGGAATGCAGTGATGAATACTTTTCATTTTGAGGACCAACATTTTGTGATATGAAGTGAGAGGTAAGACCAGTACCAACTCTCAGAATGAACTTTTTTTTTATTCCAAAATAAAAAAATATGTTTCCTATTTTTTTCTAGGAAACTGAGAAACTACAAGTCTATGAAGGTACCAGCAGTATGGTTCATTCTACTAAATGTCATGTGACTCTAAAGCAAGTGTCTTCTCTTTGGATAGTGCCCAGGGAAGCAGGAAAAGATGACCTCAGAATTTCCCCACCAACCTTATAACAAATAGTTCTCAGACATGAGCAGCATCTCATTAATATGATAGAATAATCAATTTTAAAAGAATACTGCTAGCTGAGATTAGAACATTTAGGCATCAAAGATGATAAATACTATACCTTGCATGTTTCTTAATTATTTTTACATCTATAAATTCTATAAGAGGATACAAGAAACATGAATCATATTTGTAAAAATTGGTGTATAAAGCAATTGAAAGGGCATTATTTGTTGCCTCTATTCAGGGCACTTTAAATCCCTGAAACAATAAATGTGATATTTTTCAATAGGGAATTCAAATTAATAAAAGCAGGAAAATCAACATAGCTCATTTCCATATTTAATCTATTTCACCCAAAAGGATTAATGCCTTAAGCAGTAATCATCAATGGTTAGGGATGCACACATGACCTCTCAACCATTAAAACAATGTGTATTTGAGAGGGAGATATATGACCCACATGTGAAGAATTCTTGACAAAGTATCTATGAGGCTCATAAAATGTGAGCACCAATTTACAGAAACAGACCGTGTGTTAGATGAGACCAGGGGGATGGCTGGAAATTTTGCATGACAAATATGCTTTCTTCAACACACTGTTGCAAGAGAAAAATAAAAAGTGATAGAAGAAAGATCAGTAATTCAAACCAAACATACCTGGGACCTTTGCCATTGGCCATTGGTTTTAAAAACAGAAATGAACAAACTTGTAACTAATGACTAATATGTCAACTTCAACACTATCTGAGTCACTAATAATAGTGAAATGTCTTGTGTATTGAATCATGAGTTTTTTTCGTCATAATGTACCACTTAAGAGGAAAATTGAATCCTGACCTTCCAAATATATATGCTGACATGATTATATATCATGTCATGATTTGATATAAGCATCCTTCTAAATAATCAACCTGGGGCAAATGACTGTGAATATGGGTGAAACAGAATTTGTAAAATCATGCTGTATCAACCATGAATATCAGAGCTTACATTATTCACATACATGCATGTTTGAAATATTCAAAATAAAAAAATAGAAAAACTCATCACAGTGTCTCTTGTTATCACTGTGAATGACACTAAATACAGATCAGTAAGTTTGTTTTTTTAAGGGCAAAGAAAGACCTTATCATGGTTCATGAATCCAGTGTTTATTTCCCATCCTCAGGCAGCATGCATTTTGTTTCTTTGTATTTACTGTCTTTGTCTCTAGTAGTCTCTTAAGAGTGAACCTATTCTCCAAGAAAATAAATATAAACAATAGTCCCAAATTGATGAAAAATATACTGTTAGTGAGTTTGCCAATGGAATCAACACACTGAAAAATAATGGAAATAATAAAAAAATGTCAGAACTAGAATAGACTTGAAGCTGTCCTTGTCAAGCTCAGAGGACAGATATGATTATAATAGTTCAGTTTAGAAAGGATTCAAAATTAGTAGTGTTATTACTGAGAGAGGGCAAGGCAAGTTGAAACTACACTCCAAATTGAGTTTCTATGTGTTACTTACAAAAACATGCCCTGACCTGGGCAGTCAGCATGCTCCTATGGTACATAGGAGGAGAAAGGATATGTAGTCTGGAAACCACTGCATTCAGAACATTGCCCCAATGAGAACAATGGCTACAGAAGTTTAAGCCAGGCTTACTATGATCTGCAAAAAGGGAAACAAGTGTAGATCTATTGGTTCTAAATAAAACTTGAAATTCTAGCTGGGAACCTGTGACAAGAACAGTTTTAACTTTTCAGCCACCCTTATTTTTAAGGTAGGTACATGTGTGTGAGTGTTCATTAAAAGGTGTGTTTGTGCATGTTTGAGTAATGTGTTACAGCCATGCTTGTGAGCACGTGTGTAAGCACATGTATGAGGAGGCCAAAGGCTATAATTTAGTGTCTCCCACAGATTCCTACTCATAGTTCCTGAGACAGGGTTTCTTACTGAACCTGATGCTCATCACTTGGTGGACTGTCAGGATGGGTGAACTGTAGAAATGTCTGTGTCTCCATTTGAGCTTCAGAGAAGCATAGCCATGCCTGCATTTGACGCTGGTGTTGGGGATATAATACAGGTCTTTATGTCTATACTGCAGGCACTTTACCAGCAGAGCATGGTTCTTCCTTTTCTGTTGACCTAAGAAGCATCATTACAAACACCAGAATCAACAGGAGGCCTCTTCCTTGGTCTCACGATAGCATCTGCATCCATCCATCTCAGGCCACTTTCCCTGAGATAGGGATGCTTCCATTGAAAATACTGTTGCTTTTGTGTCATGTAGGAAAGGGTAAACTTGTTATTCTAGGAGTCTGCATGTAACCTTTTGATTTGGTCTGATCTCTCCCAGGCTAGTATCAAGATTGCTATGTAGTCTAAGATGATATTAAACCCCTGATGTTTTCGCAACTACCACCTGAGGACTAGAAATATCAAACAGCATGCCCTTCATGTAGTGCTGGAAATGAACTCTGGGCTTCAGACATGCTAAGGAAGCACTGGGCCAAGGGAGTACTCAAACCTCACTGTTGGTATTTATTGTTCCCCTGGAGATTCTTTTCATTGCCCTTTCCTGCCCTCTTAAAATTCAACCTTAATCGTATGTGTATCCACCAGGTACCCAGGGAGACTAAGTATCCAACACAGTGGGACTATGTATGGATTACATGAGGTTCCAAGAATACAAGATATATTGATTCAGAATCTCAAACAAGTGGGAGAAATTGTTGTGGATAATTTTCAGTGTATGACGTGGTAGTTACCCTCTTCAGCAGTAAGCAGCTGTGATTACTGAAGTGACCTGCACAAATCTGCAGCTAGTGACTCCTATGGTAGATAGGTAGAATCACAGAATTCCCTGTCTCTTACCAGGACATATTCACAATTAGCATTTGCTAAGGTAGAAAAGCTCCTGAATTCCCATTCTTCACAGAAGCTTTTAGATAGCTTACATTTTCTGGGGGGGGGGGAGAGCTCACACGTCCTTTCTTCCCCAAGAATTTATAGAGAGTTAATGGCTGATGAGAGGAAGGACCTCATGAGCTCACAAGCCTTCCCAGTATGATCTAGGAAATTGAAGGTCTCTAGCACTTTTTTTCTTCATTAGTATTACTGTCCTTATATTAACCATGCTCCTGTAAGCAACTGCTTATTGAGGCCTCTATAAACAAGGCCAGCTAAAATACTGGTTCAGCAAACTGCACTTGGGTGGTATGATTTCTTTCTTTCTATTCTTGATGGCCGATTTGGGTTGAATAGACATTTGTTTATATATCCCCAGGAAAAGTTTCATATGTTACACTTGGAGAAAAGAAAATAGCTCAAGCAACAGTGGAAATCACAACCCTGAAATTGTCACTGACAAGCAGCACTACAGCTGCACAGGGCTTTGCCTTCAGACAATATCAGCCATCTTTTTCCCTGAAATATAAAAAAAGTATTCCAATATAACTGAGGAATGCTTAGAACATAGAACAGTAGTCATGGTCCTCTTTCAATTAATACACCTGCTCCTGGAGCAGCTAATGGCAGCTAATTAAGATATTAATTAAAACTCATAATACTTTCTTAATTAGAAAATATAAAAATAAAGTTAGACTTTCCCCTTTTAACTTTAATTGAAGCAGATGATCAGCATGTATTCTTAATATAATTCTCTTTTTGTGAAACAGAAGAAGCACTGAGTGGAAAAATTAGATGTGTAAATAACAACCTCATAATAAGTCATTATTAAGGCCTGGGGAAATCACTAGAAAGGTGGTCTGATGATGTTGGCCCAGCACCCTGTGACCTCATCAACTGTGTAATTGCTTTTTGCTTGCACCGAAGCTCTACTCTTGCTGAAATTGGACAAGCCCTATACTTAAACCTCTTTCCTGGTCTTTCTAGGTGTCCAGATACTTGCTGAGTCTCTCAAAACCCAAGGGATTGTTCTAATTGGGTAAACTAAATATAGATTAAAGAGATGGAAAATTGTAGCAGGGCCTGAGGCATTGGCAAAGTTCAGATAGGTGCAACCATGGAGGCAACATAATCCTCTGCTAAGGCATCATGGACTCAAGATGGTAATCACTGACTTCTCAGATCTGCATACTATCTTTTGTAGGTACTATGGCTGTGTTTGCTTTGTTGCACTATGCTTTAGAAGCACATTTGTTTTCTTACTCTTACTATTTGTCATGTGATTTTCTATGTAAATCTGCACATGGCAATGTCTGCCTATGAAAGCTGAGGATGACCTTGTGTTTCAGATGCAGAAAATCTGCCAACTTTCCTGAGCCACTATATTGCAGGTTAAACCTGGTGCTTATCAAGCAGGCAGGCAGGCTGGTCACTGAGGCACTATGTTCTTCCCCTTCCCCCCTTCCTGTTAGCAGGAAAATTACTCGTTTCATGTTGGTATTATATGTACATGCTGTCACACCTGGCATTTTGGCCTTGAAGTCATAGGGGTCCATCTGGCACTCTCTCCTGAATGCTGGGATTAAAGACATGCACCACAATAGCATGCCCATAACCCTCAGTCTGTAAATATGTATCTGATTGGTTTGACTAAAGCACTGTTGGCCAATTGGGAAGCAAATTAGGTGAGACTAGGAGTCGAGGAGGATTCTGGGAAAGAGAGACACAGGCAGACAGGATGCAGGCTGCCAGAGGATTGAGAGGTCCAGACCCTTTTCTCCAGTAAGAAAAATACATAGATTAACAGTTATGGGTTAAATACTTAAGTCAGAGCTAGCCAGTAAGAAACCAAGCAAACAGCCAACAGATTTATAATAAATATAGCATCCTGTGTGTTATTTGGGGACTCAGAAAGCTCGGCAGGGTCCAGGTGGGTGGCAGGAAAATTACACATTACATGTTGGTATTATAAGTAGGTGCTGTCACACTTGGGATTTTTGCCTTGAAGTCACAGGGATCCATCTGCCACTCTCTCTTGAGTGCTGGGATTAAAGACATGCACCACTATAGCATGCCCATAACCCTCTTTTTATGTGTCATGCAGGTTTGCTTGTACTTGTTTGTGTGGGATTGTTCCTGGCACAGAGGGAAATATATACACACCTGTATCAATCACAGGTTGATGTCGGATACATATCCTCAATTGCTCTTCACCTTTATTTTTTGAGGTAGGTTTCACAGAACCTGAAGATTACTGATGCTGCTCCCCTGGCTGGCTCATAATAGTCAGGAATCTGTTACTCTGATCTCCTCAGATCTGGGAAATCTGTATATGCTGATGCCCCTGGATTTTCTAAGTGGGTGCTCATGATGTATATACAGAACTTCATGCTTGTATGGTACCCAGTAACTGCTGAGTCCTCCTTTTATTGCTAATCCTGGAAGAGGTGGAAGCGAAAGCAGATGGTCCAGGTCCACGTCCCCATCCCACATAAGACTCCACATAATAATAAGATTAGGGCTGTGAGTGCAATGGGTCAGAAACAGATGCTATCATGAGGCTGGAGTTTTAAAGTGAGAAATGCATGATGGCTGGGAAAATGGCACACTGAAGCAGGAATAGAACCATGAATATCATCTAGCCAGGCAGTGGTAGCACATGCCTTTAATCCCAGCACTTGGGAGGCAGAGGCAGGCAGATCTCTGTGAGTTCGAGGCCAGCCTGGTCTACAAGAGCTAGATTCAGGACAACCCTCAAAGCCATAGAGAAACCCTGTCTGAAAAAAAAGACTATCATCTCACAAGTACATATATGCTGTTGTGTTGAGACTCAGAGTCAGTACCTAATTAACATATTAGCGAAGAATCTGCTTTCGAGCCCTCACAGATAGGGAGCTATAGAGCAGGCTCCAAAGGTAAGAGTAGTTGTTGCACATGTATAAAAATTTAAGTTCAAATCCCCAATGTCTGTGAAAAAAAACTGGGTGTGCCCTGAATATCACTAACCTTAGCATTGAGCAAGAGTTCACAGAGAGGAGATTTACTGGAACTTGCTAAAGAACAGCTAAGCTCCCTATCTAATGAGACATCTTGTTTAAATAGAGCAAGGCCATCCTAATTTAATTACAGCTGCTGTGATAATAATACTCTTGCCAACAGCAACCAACATAAGGAGAAAGGTTTTACTTTCGCCCAACATACCATATGGTCCATGAGTACAGGAAAGTCACTGTGGTAAGGGATGGAAATAGTTGTTCACACCCATAGTCAAGAGCAGATACAATTATAGGTATGCATACTTCCTATACAGCTGGCTTCCTTGATTCGTATTCATAGCAGGGAATGATGCTGCCCACTTTTACCTTGGGTCTTCCCACAAGAATTAAAGCAATAAAGGCCAATTCTGTGCATGTACATCCATATGTTCCCTTGATCTTGATGGTTTCTCATTGAAAATTTCTTCTTAAGTAATTCTATGTTGTGTTACCATCACAAAGATGGAAAGTGGTAGAGTAGGGAAGCCTATGTTCTCCACTCACCTCTGCACATGGGAGAACACACTGGGATGGCCACATGAACGTATACCACACAAACCCACACAACACACAAACCCATACACACACACAAACACACACCCACAACTGAGAAATCCGTCTATACAAAAGGCAGAACAGGGGGAAAGCTTAATGACTCCTATTCTAATGTCTATCTCCTGTATTTACTTTAATCAAATCCGGAAGTGTGGAGGAGCTCAGGTCAGGCCTGGGCAGGAGGGGAAGTGGCCCAAGCAGACGACTATGCAGCCAAAAGAGAGAGTGGCCCAAAGCCATTACAAGATGGCTGCAGAGGCCAGGATTCAAATGTTTACTAAGAAAAGCAAATGGCTGTCCAAAGTCACACTAGGTGAGGTCATCACACTTGCAGACCATGCCCAAGAGTGGATACCTTTCAAATTAGTGGTTAACATTTTTCCTGACCTGAGGTTTTTTTTTTTTTTACTTTTAAAAGGCTCACTGCTAAGCAGTAAATGAGTTTTCGCTTTGACCTGGCTCCCTGTTGCACTTGTACCTCACTGTTTCCTGGTTTCAGGGAGACATCAAGATAGACAGACAGTGCACTTTACCGTCTCTGACTTTGACCCAAGGGACCCCAGGATATCCCCAACAGGGAAGATTCCCTCCATTTTCTTGTAAGCATTATCCTTCAGAGTTTCAATATTCCCAATAAAAGTTCTCATCCCATCTTGGTATTTTTAAATATTTACTCATTTTCATTTTCTGAGTGTATTCAATGCATATATGTATGTGCACCGTGTGTACATTCATACATGCTGGGTTACAGAGGAGACCAGAAAAGGGTATCAGATTCCATGACACTAGAGATACCAGTAGTTGAGAGAGTCCATATGAGGGCTAGGAATCGAATTTGTGTCCCCTTATAAGAGGAGCAAGTGCTCTTAACCAAGCAGCTATCTTTCCAGCCACAAGGCTTATTTTTATTGTAGCAAAATAGAAAAAAGTTGAAGATAGAAGAAAGAATCTGAATCTATCAAAATCCGAGATTTCCCTGGTGGTTACCATGTGAGAGGCTGTCTGCTTTCTCGAGCCTCGGTATATGGTGAATAGAATCACTGGTGTCTTCACAAAAGAGAGCTATAAAAATGTTGCCTAAAATTGCTGGGCAGCTATAAAGGAAATAAATGACTCTATTACTTTGAAATGTAAGCAAACACTGCCACTAAAGCCCTGGGCAACACATGAAGCCATCCTCTATTAATAAATGGGTATTTGATGACTTCTCCTCATATGGAAGATAAAGGAAAAATAGCATCATTGTCTAGAGCTGGCTTTTCGGATGCCCAGGGCTGATATGGGAACACAAGGGCAGAGTGATGTTGTGTACTCCATCTTCAGGGGGGAAAGGAAATAGATGGCTCCACCCATGCTTTCCCAGTTAGAGGAACATTAGATGTCCTGTTTCTGCATTCCACAGTACATTCTTACAAAAAGGCTGGAGTAGGCAGGAAAGGCAAACACAGAGAAGATTCTAGGAACAATATGAGCAAGCAGAGCTTTTATCTTGGAGGAGAAAAGTCTTAAAGTTACTTGGTGTTGAAGAGTTAAATTTCACTTTCTATGTGTGGTGGAGGGGTGTCCACAAACATGCAGTTACTTCATGGAGACTGCATATGCATATTGTGTATGCTAGTACAACTGGTCAAACATGGATGCAGATCTTTTTTGAGCTGTCCACTTTCAATGGAGGCATATCCTGTCCCTAGGATCAGAAGTTCACCAATGCTGTTAATGGACTACACTACCACAATGCTGGAATTACAGGGGTGCACCAGCATAACTTTGTGACATGGATTCTTAGGATGGAACTGATGTTTGCCTCCTTTCCTATTATGTACTTTTCCAGCTAAGTTCTAACTCCACTTTGCAGTTTTGTTTCATATGTTACAGTCCTGTAGTTTTACACAGGGATTTAAGATTGTTTCATTTTAATCATACACACATGCTCATTCGGGTACCTATACATATACATACAGTCACAAATAAGATTTTAATTGGGGGTGGAACTGAGAACTTTGTTGTTGTCTTCCAGAGCCTCCCATTGTCCCTCCTGATGCTGGACAACTTTTAACTTAAACAGCTATTTTTGGTTTCTGCATCTAATTCCCACTGGTATTTCTAAGTCCTCAAAATAGACCAGCTAGCTGAAGATGTCTGCACCTTGTCAAAGTACCCACAGTCGGGCGGGGGGGGGAGGGTTAAGGTGTTGAGCAAGGAGAGTGTCAAGAGGTCTTTTGACAGATCTACCAAATTAAAACAATTTTAAATGCCCACACTTACCTAACACCCCTTAGCCTATATGTTATATGTGACTCTTGAGTGGAGGCAGCTTACTTCCACCTCACAGAATGTGTCTTGCTCTATGATTTAAACAGAAAAAAAAATTCAGGCATGTGTGTTCTGATTCTGTAGCACGCATCTCACACAGAGCTGAAAACCTTCCTGCATGACACATATGACAAGCTTAAAGCAAAGCTTACTCTGCTTCATTTTAGGCCATTTTCTAAGGCTACAGTGAAATGTGTTTATCCAAGCAATAGAGAGTGGTAACATTAAATTAAATACATAGATAAAAGAGTGTGTTGGACGTCTGGCTTAGATGTACTTAGTTGACTGCCAAGGTAGAGATTCTTTTTATTTTTAAAAAATTAAGTGTATAAGTTTATCTGAGCATGGGTTTGGGCAAGGGAGAACATTGCCTGTGGAAATCAGATGAAGGCATCAGATTACCTGAAGGCAACAGATTATCTGAAGCTGGAATTACAGGAGGCTGTGAGATACCTGAAGTGTAAAATGGGAATCATACTCCAGTTCTGATGAAGAGCAGGAAGTCCTCTTCACTGCTGAACCACCTATCCAGCCCCAGGACAGAGATTCTTTATGCATTCATACCTTAAGACTGTTTCACCTCAGTACACCAGTTCAAGTCTGTTGGGTTTCAAGCCTGGAACAAATGGCTGTGATGCCTATTGAATGCAACAAAGCAGACCTGGCTACAAGGTTCTCCCTGAAGTCTTTTGTAGGTGGAGTTTTCCCATCCCCAGAATCACTTCCAAATTAACACACAGAGGCTTATATTGATTATAAATGCTCGGCTGATATCTCGGGCTTGCTACTAGCTAACTCTTTTTTTTTTTTACGAGACAGGGTTTCTCTGCATTGTTTTAGAGGCTGCCTCTGCCTCCTGAGTGCTGGGAATGTGTGCCACCACTGCACGGCGATACTAGCTAACTCTTACACATAAATTAACCTGTATTTCTTATCTATGTTTCACCGGTGGCTTGTGACTTATTATCTCATTTTCTTTTTTTTTCCTTCCTTTTTTTGTTAGAAACAAGCTTGCTTCACATGTCAATCACAGCTCCCTTCCCCTCCCCTCCTCCCCATCTCTCCCTTCCAGGTCCCCCCAGTCCCCCACCCAATCTCCACCCCTATCCCCTGAGAGGGTGAGACCCTCCATGGTGGATCTCCAGAGTCTGTCATGTCATCCAGGTAGGCAGCTGGCTGCCTGGCGTCTCCACTGACTCCACCCTTCTTCAACCCATCATTGTCAGTTTGACTCTCTCGTCTAACTTACTCCTGTTGAGCCACTGACCAGGCAGCTTGTTTATTAAACCAATCACAGCAACAAATCTTCACTTTATACAAAAGGATTTTCCATAGCAGTGACTGCTACAGGGCCTTCCTGGCTGGTTTAAACCACCTCCTAACCTAACTCTCCAGCGGATGAGGCTGGGCTGTTTGTCCCTATATAATCCAATTTGGTTACCCACTCTATTTGTTCCTTTGGCCTCCTGACTGCTGCAGCTGGTACCGCTCTCTCCCATCTCCCTTCTGCCTCTCTCCACATGGCACAGCTCTGTCTCAGTCTGGCCTTGTCTACTCTAGATTCTTTCAGATGTTGCTGCCTCTGGCTATACTCCCCGTATATCTACAATAACCTTTCTCCTCTACCACACCTAGGAACAATCATGTTCATTTCTTTTCCTTTTTATTTCTTCTTTTGTTTTCTTTCATTCAAAGCCCAGGGGAGAAGTGTAGCATACAGAGCACTAAAGTCCTGCAGGAATACAAAGCTTCCTTTCATTTCAGAGTGAGTCATTCCCTGTGCCCCTTTACTTTTGTCCAATAAAACTGGTATATCTTCTGTGTTCGGGGTTGATATTTTTCCTGGAAATTAACTTCTCATTTCCTTTCTTAGCCTAGGATAGATGTCTCCAAGCTTTCTTTCTTCCTAGTGCTCATGGAGTCTCTTAATTTAAATAATTTACAAGGTAGTGTTTTTGTTTAGTATGTGTGATGATTGTGTATGTTGTTTGACATGTCCATGTCATATTACAGGTGAAGGTCACAGGGCAATGTGCAAGAATAACTTCTCTTATCTGCCATGTAGTTTCTGGGGATTGAACTCAGGTCTTTATGCTTGCAGCAGTAGGCTTAATGCACTGAGCTCTCTCACTGGCCCAGTAAGTAAACATTTTAATTAACTCCTCTCTCATAATAGTCCCATTCACTGTGCCAGTAAGATAAACAAATATTGATAGCTATCAACATGTCATCTTTCAGGTAAATAATTTATTGCATTTAAATTGTGGTTTTGTTTTTAAAACCCCAATTACTTAATAATAGGGTAAGAATGGCTGGCAGTCACTTCACTACTCCTCAAACTTTCAAGTCCTACTAAATGTCAAGTTTTCCTTTTCCTTCACTGTGACATTCACAGAGCAATTGCTGTTATTAACATTTGTCAGAGTAATCTCTGAAAACATAGCTTCAAACCAACATGAATGAAGTGAAGCAGAAAGTATGCACATTCTCAGTACTCAACCATCATCAGTTATCATCTGCCACAGCAACCTGTGTCAATCACCTATCCCTCTTAAAAGTTAATATCTCATCATTCTCAATTGCATTAGTAAGAAATGGTCATTGACATTAATGGGATGCCCACTGACAACTTGACACCCAGTTGGAGAATGACAGATGCGTGGCCACGATATCAGGTTCCATGCATAATGTTCTACAACATCCTCATCAAAAGTCATCCAGCTAGCATGTAGGCAAAGTATTGATTAATGATTTATAGTAAAGCATAGAGAACCAGGCCCAGATGGATTAAATGTTTTTGTGTTTAATGAAAATGACCTCCAAACGTAGTGGCACTCTTAAGGGAGTTACAATATTGGAGGAAGTATGTCATCCTGGGGGTGAGCTTTGAGGTCTCCTTTGCTAAAGATATACTCAGTATGGTAAACAGTTCACTTCCTTTTGCCTACGGATCAAGATGTAGAATTCTCAGCAACTTGTCCAGTACCATGTCTTTCTGCATGCTGCCAGCCATGTCCCACCACGATGATAATTTACTAAACCTCTGGAACTGTAAGTTATCCCAATTAAATATTTTCTTTTGTAAGCATTGTAATGGTGTCTCTTCACAGAAATAGAAATTCTAAGTAAGACAAATGTATATATTGCATCTTCTTTTTGCTTATAGCAAATATTTCCTAGTAAATTCCTTGGAGATTATCATATTTTGATTTCAATCATCAACTCATGCAAATTCAGTACTATCCAGGTCATAACTTCCCTTCATTTTCAGACCTTCATAGAATACCTTTTTTTTTCTCTGCAATATTTTGCTTGATTAGATACTGGCCCTACAAATCAAGGACAGTGCTTCTAGATCTCAGGTCAGACACTGCTTTCACTTAGTAGTCATTAATCAGCTGCAACTTCTTTTAAAGCATTGCCATTTATTTTGTGTGTCTATGCCTGAGTGCATCTGTGTATCCACATGCAAAGACATGCTATACCCACATGGGTATGTCAGAGGACAACTTTTTGGAGTGGTTCCTTACTTTTACCTTGTGGGTCTCAGGGAAAATTTTCAGCTTGCATTCTGTCCTGATGCAGCCTGTATGTCAATAGCCATTCATTTCATTATTTAGTGGAGAGCCTGCTGCCGTACAAGCATGACTTTCTGGATTGGCCCTTGAACAGCCATTGGTGAGGTAAGAAAGATCAATTGCTGCAGGGAACTTGGAAGAGCCCTGGTGGAGTCCTGCCGGAGGTCTTCTGGTCTTTGTGACTGTGACACAAGTCCTTGAACCATGTTTTTTATAGATTAAATCTTCTTCACTAGGCCATAAATAGGATACACATCAGTATTATTTGGCAAATAAGACTTTAGAAATAAAAAAATATCCATTCAAATATAGGAGTATTTCTAATTACATATATACTTACATGTCTCTATAGGAAAGATGTTCATGAAAGTGCAGGTTTTGACAAAAACCAAGACATGGGATGTCATTGGAGATAAAGTTACAGGTAATGGTTCTGACCCCAAATATTGGTGATGGTGATAAGAACTGAATTTGTGTCTTCTGTCTCTAAAGTACGCTTTCTTAAATTTTTCATTTTCTTAAATAACCCATCATTTTCTTATACTCCTAAAACTCTCAGAAGAACAGAACACATTTCCTCTGCAATTCTCCTACTTACCTTTCATCTTTTCTCTGTCTGACTTTATCAGGTAGCATCTGCCTCTGAGCACCTTAACATCACCTCTTACTAATTTTCTGCTCAAATCTGCACCCTTAGACAATGGTTTGTTAGGGGTCTTTTCTTCTTTCTGAACCCTGTTAAGTCGTTTGATGTTGTCCCCTTAATCACACCAACACAAGTATTCTCCATTCTCTGCTGATGACTCTGTGTATCAAGAATAATAAAGGACTCAGAGTCTGATATTGGGGTTGAAGCTGATGCTCAAATAATCAAAGTGTACAGTCACTAGCTCTTACCTCTACCTATGCTCAGACCAAAGGGGTGATCCTCAGACTGTTTCTGAATTCACTGTTCCTTAAAGTCACTCAGGCTGATATTCCCTCCTCAACATAGCTGAAGACTATTTCCTAAGACTGACTTTGTTTCTTCTTTTTAGGCCTTTAACCAGGGATTAAAGGCGTGTGATCCCAAATGCTGAGATTACTTTGTGTGAGCTGTTTCTCTTTAGGACTGTGTCAATTTTGTGTAACTCTTTGTGGCTTTGACCTAACAGAGATTCATCTGCTTGTCTCTTGAGTCTTGGGATGAAAGGTGTGTGCCACCTCTGCCTGTCTCTATGGCTTGCTACTATGGCTGCCTGGAATAAAGGTGTGTACCACCACTGCGTGGTTCTGTAGATCCAGGCTAGCTTTGTTGTCTGTAACCTCAGGCAAGGTTTATTAAATCATAATTCACTATGACTCTATATGTGAGTAATGTATGGAGAGTGTTGTGAAGTAAGAATGTAATGGTAGCTTAGTCCATTTCTTTAGGTTATGATCAACTGAATGTAATCCTAAGAATATAGCATTATTAAAATGAGGGTAAAAATCAATACTCTTTACACATTTTCCATGCCGGTGGAGTGATAATGATCCAGGTTTTTGAGAGTAATGAATAATTTTAAAGCCTAGTTGTGTATGACTCAAGGAAATAAGGTGTTAGGTTTTGGATACTCACAGTTACCAAGGATTGACCAGGAACAGGCATCCACATTTGCTGACTTGATTTGAAAAAGATAAAGGATGCAGTGTCAGGAGAATATCCAAAGTAGAAAGAGGCTTTTATTAGGGATTATTATACCCCAGTGAGAACGCTCCGAGAAGTGAGAAAGTAAAGAAAACTGAGTGAAAAAAATGTTCCCAAGTTGGATGGGACATCACATTTCCTTTGTTCAGTATCTTTGAGGGCTGTGACAGAAACTTTAGGCTAAGTTAGTCTGTATTCATATTGGTTAATTCTTTGGGCTGTCTTAGTTCAGTCTAAGGCAATTGATGGTCAACATCTACTTTATATGTCCCCAAGGCAAAAGCAGGGGGATGCTCACATGCTGCTGATATTTTGGTCGTGTTCATCTCTTACTCTGTTTTCATAAGTTGTTGCCTATATTCTTGCTGTTTGTGGCTGACTTCGGCTCTATACTGACTGCTTGTTTCCTAAACAGAATTACTGCATTTAGATTCTGCAATTGTATTGATAATTGTAGGTTTCAAGTGTTAACTATACTGAAGTTTTTTTTTTCCTCACATCAACAAAGGAATGGCTTCCATGTTGTAATTTCTCTTTCTATGAGAACTTCTCTTGTCCATTTCCTGAAATATTAACAGACTAATTAGGAGTCATCCTTGTTTACATTTTTGTATACTATGAGTATCTGCATTAGAAGCGATGTGTTAAAGCAGCTATAGAATAAGCTGTATGGTTAGCATGTTTTTCTCAAAAGAACAAGATCTCATGGAAATCTGGTAGACTGCCCACTATCACTGGGTTCCTTATTTAGAGATGCTTATCTTTCATCAGGTCTTCTTTTTTCTGTAAAATCCTTATTTATTCCATACACTTCAGTGTATATTGCAGTATATATGTCAGTCATTTCAAGGTGAAACTATAATGAATCATCAGTAAATTATGCCATGCCCTAAAATGAAATATCTGTAATAATCCCATATAAAGCATTCTGCAAATAGACAGCCTGTGCAAGGCATTTCTCTTTGTTTTAAGAAGTTTCAAAGACTAGTTTGACAATAGGATTATTGCTGTGAGTAATGTGCAGTGACTTTTCTTCTTATAACTACAGTACCATAAGACTGTTTCCCTGCTTCTACTATAGTTGCTCTAATTGATACATGTGGAAGTTTAGAAAATGTTTTC
This sequence comes from Mesocricetus auratus, assembly GCF_017639785.1. Classification (NCBI taxonomy): domain Eukaryota; kingdom Metazoa; phylum Chordata; class Mammalia; order Rodentia; family Cricetidae; genus Mesocricetus; species Mesocricetus auratus. The sequence goes on along the minus strand of NW_024429266.1, from coordinate 74,634,340 downwards.
CATGAAAGTACAAACTATGAATGGCCAAAAGAGGTGTACAAAGGGAATTCAGCATAATAAAATTGATATAATTCAGAATCAAATCAGCAATTTACATGGCATTTATCAGTGCAAATAAAATAGTTAATGTGAGAGGTGAAAAGTAGAATTTAAATGTCATGAGATGCAAGAAAGCCATTGCACATTTATCCTATACTTTACTATCACCCCTGCCCTTGTTTAAAACTCCTGACTACAATATTTAGACTGTGGTATGACATACCACATAGTGTAAGACTCTGACCTCAATTGTTTTCATAGATATTTCTATTTGTTCTCCATATTTCAAAATCAACATCACAACATGTGATTGTTAATTTTGTCCAAACTTTGAATGCTGTCTCCATGCTGAAGTTTGAGAAATGGCATTAGTAAATGATTTACCTGCCATTTGATCCAGGAAACTTCAAATATACCCTCCTTCACAGAACTCTTTATCCTAGTCAACAAGTAAATGTCACAGATTCTGTGATTCCTTTGTAAAACTGTTTGCACCTACTGCTACCTGACATCTTACAATGTGCCCGGTGTGCTAAGATATTCAACACCAATAATTCCATAGCACAGTATAGGAATTCTATGATGTGGGAAACATAGATAATGTTATCTCCACCAGACAGATTGGCAAGCTAGGGTTCACAGGACTGATGTGCTTAACCTCAGGATAAATTAACACAGTATTTTAACACTATGCACTCCCTTGGACATTTGGGATCTCTCATCCATTTCATAGAATAATTTAAATATTATTGGACACAAATTCATTGAGCAATGGACATATTTGTTCAATTGTCTTGAATCTTTCTTTTGCTAATTAAATTCTTTATCAAACAACATCATAATAAGTAAAATACATTGTGGGTGCTCTGTCAATCCTCCTCCTCCTTATTTTTTCCATTTCAGGTAACTATATCTTTTGTTTTGTTTTCTGACCCATTGAGTTTAACCAGGTCATTTGTGTGGGCATTGGTTTGGGGCCATGAGTAGGCCCATCAGTGTTTTACAAATGGAAGTGATGGCTATGCCTCCACCAGAATCTACCAGTAATTCTCAGATGTCAGGCTAGCCTTTCTGAACAAACCTCATTGCTTTCTTTACCTTTCCTGAAAGCTATGCTTTTGGCTCTGGAAGAATGACACATCCAAGCATTTTATGTGGTTTTTAACCTCCTTTTACCTAATTTATCCTTTCAATCAGGTAATTTTATCAATATTTAAAAGTTTTACAATGAATCTAGACTTTCATAGAAAGAAATTCACACTGAACTTATTAGGATAAAAATAAACAAAAATCCCTTAATCTGAGATATTTCTTTCCTGCTTATGTTCAAACAATATTTCTGCTGCTGGTAAGTCTTTAGTTTGAGAACCTAGAGATTTTAACTTTCAGGAAGGAATGGAAGTAGATGTGCAGGAACAAGTGAATTCCATTCTGTCTGGTAACTTTATTTTCTAGGTAACAGTGGGCAAAATTTTCTGTCATAAGGGAACCTACTGAGCACATTTCAGGGTACATAATCCTCAAAGAAAAACATGATTAAATTTGATTTACATTTAAACTATGCACCTCTCCTCCATGCTCAGTGAAAATACATTGTATGCTTTTCAACTTTACCTCATTTGGAAGAGGTCAATCTTAGAAAAACATATTTTAGGAAGTCATTTCTGGAGAGTTGCCTTAGTAAGCTATGTTTATGTATGTAATCATGAGGTGCTTTATTTGGATCCCTAGAACCCATGTAGAAGCCACTGCTTGCATAAGTGTGTGACATAAGTACTGGGACAGATGGTGAGAATTAGCTTCCTGAAACTCAACAAGCCACCTGGTGAGCAGAGGATTCTGTGAAAGACCATATGTCCAAAGACAATAGTGGAAAACAGTGGATGTCCACCACAGGAATCTACATGTACACATACACACACATACATGTTGACATATGCGTATATGTATTGACATGTACACACAGACGTTCAAACACTAAAATGCATAGTTAAGAAAATAATAGCTTGTGGAAGAAGGAAAAAATGAAATCTTTACATACAAACTAAATATATGAGAGATATTAGAAGTTAATGTTAACTCACTTTAATTTAAACATTAGAAGTGAGAGGCCAAACAGACTACTGGTTACACTGCTCTACTAAGAGAAATAAAATTGTGATGCATTATCTTAGCAAGAAATTATTATCCAGAGTTATTCTGATTTTTTACATTGAGATGACTTCATAAATGAAAATATAACATAGAGGAGCAATGATAAAATATTGACACTGACTCCTTTAGCCTTCATTGAAATGCTTTCTAAAAGAACATATTTTGTGGGAGAAGGAGTTGGAATTGACATGTGAAGCAATCTTGCTTCTAATTTAAATTTAAAAATAAAAAAGACAAAAATAGAACATATTTTGATTTCAGTTAGAAAGTACATGCTTTTTACAAAGTATAAAAAACAACAACAAAAAACCCTAAACAAAATTGTGTGGAGATATCTCATGAAGGTAGAAAAAGCCCAGTTAAGTCTACTATGCAGATGCCAATATAAATGATGGTGTCATTTTACAGGAAATGGGAAACAGGAACACGTTTTGAGAATGACAAATTTCTGGGATAAATTTACAGTGTCATCCCTTAGATCACACCCCTGAGCAAGTATGCTTATCTCCCATTGGCTCTGCCTCATCGTTCCCAGATGATTGGCATTGCGTCAAAGAGGCTTATCAAATCATGTAAGTAGGAAAATGCCCCTCTAAACAGGCCTTCCAGGTAAAACAAAATCAGAGAACAAACATACAAATAACCTAAGTGAAGAAAAGTTTAGGCAGAGTAAGCACACACCCAAATATTTCTGTAACTAAGTCTAAGGGGAAGGGCACATTCATGTCAGGTAAGTCATATCCAACTCTCCCCATTGTTCTGCCAAGTATTTTCCAAAATTTTATCAAAAAAGTTCTTGGGAGTGTCCAAACACTTGATCCATCCTAAATGATGGAGAGCATAATGCCTGTTAATCTCACTTGATGATGCCAACTTTCACCAGACCAGCCTCCCCATGATTCAACTTCAGGTACCAAAAGAGAACAAACACTGTTTGCTTTGTGCTGCAAGACTTAAGGCATTATCACAATTTGCCTGAGAAAGTGTTAACTCTCTCAAACTGTGCCTCTCCCTAACCCTCATAGTGTCTCTTCTCAAAATGTTTTCTTTCATCTCATCTTGTTCCGTGGTCTCTACCATTCCTAGATACTTCCAGGAGACCAGACACTGAACAACACAGAGTTGTTTCCTGTCTATCTTCTGTGCTAACTGATTGTTATTTGATGTCTCATCCTAAGAGATACATCAAATTGTTGCTGTCTTAACAGTGTAAACTACTGAGGAGACTTTGCCTGTATCCTCTAAACTTGTCTAATGCTACTCTTTCCATAGCAGACTTTCTATATCACACCCAGCATCTCTGTCTTCTTTCTTTTTAAAAAAATGATTTTGATCGTGTGTGTGTGCATGTGTGTTCAAGTGTAGATGGATACACATACGTGGATTATGCTTGCATGTGGAGGCTGGAAGTCAGCCTCAGCTGTAAAGGCACTATTCACCTTGTTTGTTTGTTTGAGACCAGGATCATTTAGTGGCCTGGAAATCACTGGTACTGATTCTACGAGTCTGGCTGCCCATGGAACCAAGGGATCTGCCTACCTCTGCCTCTCTAGTTCTATAATTGTAAATGCATACCAGTAGACTGGAGCTTTCATATGAGCTCTGAGCATCAATCTCATGTGTTCATGCTTACATGGCACACACTTTACAACTGAGGTATCCCTTCAGATCCACCACCTTTGGTGTAATTTTCCTTGGAGTCTTCATTGGTAAATCTGTCTCTGGTACTCTGGGCTATTAGATCATTTTTGTTTCTGAACTGCCCCTTCTTCACAATGCCTTTACTGTGTTTATCTGAGGCATTTCAGTAATTTGTACATATGACTTACTCTCTAAAAACTTTGAAAAAATTTATGAATAAATGTAGTTGTAAACCTCACCAATAAGGAGATCAAGGGGACTGGCATAAAGCAAAATAATAGAGACCAGCTTTATCTCTGTCCTTCCTCATTGCTAACTGCACATTCTATCCACACCCCACAGCTCACAATTTTGAAGCAATCAGTGCCATTCTCCCTGGCTAGATAATGCCAGTATGACTGCAGGTCAGAGTTGCTGCAGGAAAGAGCTCATCGAAGTTGGTTTTAGAAAGATGATAGGAGAAAAACTTTAGCCTCATTTCTACCAGAAATTAGGGCACCAGAAGAAATGACAAGTCCAGCAGCAGAACCTCTTAAGGTCATCATTTTGTCCCTGAAAAGACATGGACAGATAACCATTTATGTGGTATATGGAGCATGCATTGAACAGCCAGAATATGTATGGAAATACACCTTTGAATCCCTGGAGCCACATTACATAGGTGAGAAATAGTTCTATCATTTATTTGAACACAGTTAATTTCAGAAAACATGCATACACACACACACACACACACACACACAAACACACGAAAATGAAAGAGAGACAGGTACCCATGTATTGGTATCTGAGATGTCAAACTAATTCAACTTAGTGAGGTATTTCTAATGTTGTTTAAACAAAACAAATGTATATACATGAAGTGCTGAGGGCTCCTTAATTTTTTCAAGGGAGACAAAGGAGAAACTTACATGAAAGCAGCCTAGGAAATGCCCTCCCAAAGAAGCTCCTAGCACTGGCCTCTGGCCTGAATTTACCCGTGTTCTTCCCTCCACAATTACTAGACCAGTGACTACAGATTTATCTGCTTTTGCACCGTGGAAGATTCCAGGGATTCATCTTTTATTTCCCTTCACAAATTAGATGCTCAAATCCCAGGTGCCTCCCAATCAAAAGTAGTCTTCTTTACACATCATTAGGAGAACAATTCAATTTAAACGTTTCTGCAATACTTCTTGCTTTGGGAATGACCTTGGGGCTTTCTGTTGCAGGTTGGAATTAAATGATTACAACGTTGCTCATTTTTTTTTAATTTAAGGTTGTTTTGTTTTCTTTTCCTTTTTTATTAGACTCTTGTTATTTTCTTTTTTGTTTTGAAGTTATAAAATAATTCCATCATTTGTCCCTTCTCTTTCCTCCCCTAAAAGCACCCAGACACCCTTCCTGATGTACTTTAACTAATTTCATAACCTCTTTTTTTCACTCATTGTTATTGCTTGCATATATGTACATGTATGTATATGTATACATATATATTACTGAATATAACCTGTTCAGTTGTGTAATGCTACCCGTATGTATGCTTTCAGAACTTGTTTTAGCACTGGAAAGCCAGTTGATTTGCTCTTCCCTGGACAAAATTACTTCTCTAAGTCCCTGCTTTCCTTAGTGTCTTATTGTTCTTTGATTATGGTTGAGTCGCCGTGGGCTTTACCCTGTGCAGTTTGGCATATTAATTGGTCTCATCCTTATTCAGCTAAGATTCAGGTACTCTTGTTGGTGAGACTTTACAGGTGTAGCTTCTGACACTACTAGCAGACACAATCTCACAGCAAACTCCCTGATCGTCCGGCTTACTACAAACTTTCTGCCCCCTCTTCCATATTAGTTCCTGAGGCATAGATGCAGGGGTGTTACACCCAGTAAAACACTTAGAAAGGAAAAGAGGCAGAAAGTTACCCAAAGAGACTGGACCAAAAGAACTGAATGCAGTAGAACAGAGGGCGGATCTAGATACTTGCCTATTACATCTAAGGATTCTCCTGGAGCTAAAGACCCTCTCAATTCTGGCAATACACGACTCTGCTTATTTTCAGAGAATGAATAAGACAGTAATATACTATCTTTCATTTAAAATGTCACAAATCCTGTATGAAAACCCAGATGATGTGAGTTCATTGTTCAAATAGCTTAAATTTAGCTCACCCAGAATGTCTCTTCACTCATCACAGGAAATAGAAGACCAATTTGATGCTATTTTTAATGGATTGATAATAAAATTAACTCATGTTAAATAGACTAGGGGAAATTAAATCCAGTTTGTTCTTTAACCAATTATGTAATCTTGTAGTAAAGACATGGTTCAATGGTTAACAGCACTAGTTGCTCTTCCAAAAGAGCTAAGCTCAGGTTCGAGCACCTCAGGCAAGTGGCTTACAACCACGTACAACTTCAAAACAGAGATCTTATGTCCTCTTCTTCCCTAAGTAGCACCTATAGATATGTAGCACACAGAGACAGAGAGAAAGAGACACAGAGAGACACACAGAGAGAAGGGAAAAATTATTGAGAAAGAGTGAGACAGGAATATAGGAGCAGGTATATAGAAAGAAGTAAAGAGAAAAATAAAAATATAGAATAATAACCTAAAAGCCATATTTGAAATTACATCAAGAAATAACTTATTTGCTAAAATACTTTAATTGTTAGAAGAAATATGAGAAGATTGTACTAAATCTCAAGGAAGGCACGCTCTACACTTTGGGTAAATGTAGAATTTTTCTAGGCAATTGATCCCTTTTTACTCGTTTCTCTCTATGACCCTCACTTTTTTTACACCAGTCTATTCAAGGCATTTCATTCAGATGGATTGTCCCATATGTTTGTCTCTTTCATGAAAAAGGAGGAAAATATTGCTTCTGAGTCTAAGAGCTGTGCTTCCTCCAATTTTTTAAAGTGGCTTCTTTTTTTAATTTTTTTTGTTATTTATTACATTTTTTATTTTTAAGTTTAAATTTAGATTAGAAAAAAGGTTGCTTCACAAGTCAGTTCCAGGTCCCTCTCCCTTTCCCTCCCCTCCTCCCGTACCCTCCCCTCTACACCCCCCCATTACCCCTCATTTCCCTAGGGAGGGTGAGGCCTTCCATGGGGATGTCCATAGTCTGTCATTTCAGCCAGGGCAGGGCCTATACCCACCCCCAAGAGTTCAGAGTGAGAGTGCATCTCACATTGTTGGATGGGAGTCCAAAGTGAATGTGTATACTCGGGATGAATACAGATCTACTGCCCAAGGCTCAATAGATTACCTAGGCCTCCTCACTGACACACACATTCAGGGGGTCTTGATCAGTCCCATTCTGGCTTCCCAGGCTGATGCCTGGGATTCAAGAGTTAACCTTTGTCAGGTCAGCTGTTTCTGGGGGGTTAAACCAGCCCAGTCTTAATCCCTTTGGTCATCAGTTCTCCCTCTCTGTTACTGGCTTTATTTTTTTTATTTTACTTTCCAGTTTAAATTTAGATAAGAAACAAGGTTGCTTCACAAGTCAGTTCCAGGTCCCTCTCCGTTTCCCTCCCCTCCTCCCATGCCCTCCCCACAACCCCTCCCCCCCTTTATCCCCTCATTCCCCCAGGGAGGGTGAGGCCCTCCATGGGGGTGTCCATAGTCTGTCATTTCATATAGGGCAGGGCCTAGAACCTTCCCCAAGAGTTCAGGGTGAGAGTGCACCTCACATTGTTCTATGGGAGTCCAAAGTCCGTGTGTATACTTGGGATGGGTACTGATCTGCTGCCCAAGGCTCAATAGATTACCTAGGCCTCCTCACTGACACCCAGATTCAAGGGGTCTTGATCAATCCCATACTGGATTCCAAAGCTGATGCCTGGAATTCAAGAGTTAACCTTTGTCTGGTCAGCTGTTTCTGGGGGTTAAACCAGCCCAGTCTTAATCTCTTTGATCATCAGTCCTCCCACTCTGTTACTGGCTTTCTTGAGTTCAGCTCAGTACTTAACCAAGGGAGTCTGCCTCTTCTTCGATCAGCCACTAAATGAAGTTTCTGTTTCCCAGACTCTCTGGCCATAGGATTGTAGGCTGGCACTCCCCAGATCTATGTCTAAAATCCATATATGAGAGAGTACATGCCATGTTTCTCTTTTTGTGACTGGGTTACCTCACTCAGGATGGTTTCTTCTAGTGTCATCCATTTGTCTGCGAATCTCATGATTCCATTATTTTTTTCTGCTGAATAGTACTCCATTGTGTAGATGTACCACATTTTCTCTATCCATTCTTCGGGTGAGGGACATCTAGGTTGCTTCCAAGTTCTGGCTATTACAAATAAAGCTGCTATGAACATAGTGGAACAGACATCTTTGTTATATGAATGGGCATCGTTTGGATATATGCCTAAGAGTGCAGTTGCTGGGTCTTGTGGTAGGTTTATTCCCATTTTTCTGAGGAATCTCCATACTGCTTTCCAAAGTGGCTGAACCAGTTGGCACTCCCACCAGCAATGGAGGAGTGTTCCCCTTTCACCGCATCCTCTCCAGCATAAATTGTCATTGGTGTTTTTGATTTTAGCCATTCTGACAGGAGTGAGATGGTATCTCAGAGTTGCTTTGATTTGCATTTCCCGGATGGCTAAGGATGTTGAGCACTTTCTCAAGTGCCTCTCAGGCATTTTAGACTCCTCTATTGAAAACTCTCTATTTAGTTCTGCAGCCCACTTTTTAATTGGGTCCTTTGATGTTTTGGAGACTTGCTTCTTGAGTTCTTTGTAAATTTTGGAGATCAACCCTCTGTCAGATGTGGAATTAGTGAATAATTTTTCCCATTCTGTGGGCTGCCTTTTTGTCTTGCTGACTGTGTCCTTTGCCTTACAGAAGCTTCTCAGTTTCAGGAGGTCCCATTTATTAATTGTTGATCTCACTGTATGTGCTACTGGTGTTATGTTCAGGAAGCTGTCTCCTGTACCAATTCTTTCAAGGGTACCACCCACTTTCTCTTCTAAGAGGTTCAGTGTGGCTGGATTTATGTTGAGGTCTTTGATCCATTTGGACTTAAGTTTTGTGCATGGCGATAAACATGGATCGATCAGCATTTTTCTACATGCCAGTCTCCAATTATGCCAGCACCATTTGTTGAAGATGCTTTCTTTTTCCATTGTATATTTTTAGCTTCTTTGTCAAAGATCAGATGTTCGTACGTGTGTGGGTTAATACCCGGATTTTCAATTCGATTCCATTGGTCTGCCTGTCTATTTTTGTGCCAATACCAAGCTGTTTTCAGGACTATAGCTCTATAATAGAGCTTGAGGTCAGGGATAGTGATGCCTCCGGATGTTGCCTTGTTGAACAGGGTTGTTTTGGCTATCCTGGGTCTTTTGTTTTTCCATACAAAATTGATTATTGTTCTTTCAAGGTCTGTGAAGAATTGTGCTGGGATTTTAATGGGGATAGCATTGAATCTGTAGATTGCTTTTGGCAGGATTGCCATTTTTACTACATTGATCCTACCTATCCAAGAGCATGGGAGATCTTTCCATTTTCTGAGGGCTTCTTTAATTTCTTTCTTTAAAGTTTCAAAGTTCTTACGATACAGGTCTTTCACTTGTTTGGTTAGCGTTACCCCAAGGTATTTTATGTTGTTTGTGGCAATTGTAAAGGGTGATGTTTCTCTGATTTCTCTTTCAGCCCTTTTATCATCTGTATATAGTAGGGCTACTGACTTTCTTGAGTTGATCTTGTAACCTGCCACTTTGCTGAAGGTGTTAATCAGCTGTAAGAGTTCCCTGGTAGAGTTCTTTGGGTCATTGATGTAAACTATCATATCGTCTGCAAACAGTGAAAGTTTGACTTCTTCCTTCCCAATTTGTATCCCCTTGATCCCCCTTTGTTGTCGTATGGCTATAGCTAGAACTTCAAGTACCATGTTGAAAAGGTATGGAGAGAGTGGACAGCCTTGTTTTGTTCCTGATTTTAGAGGAATTGCGTTGAGTTTCTTTCCATTTAGTTTGATGTTGGCTGTTGGTTTACTGTATATGGCTTTTATTATGTTTAAGTATGTCCCTGTTATCCCAGATCTCTCCAAGACCTTTATCATGAAGGGGTGTTGGATTTTGTCAAAGGCTTTTTCAGCATCTAGTGAGATGATCATGTGATTTTTGTTTTTCAGCTTGTTTATATGGTGGATTACGTTGATGGATTTTCGTATGTTGAACCATCCCTGCATCCCTGGGATGAAACCTACTTGATCGTGGTGAATGACTGTTTTGATGTGTTCTTGGATCCGATTTGCCAGTATTTTATTGAGTATTTTTGCATCAATGTTCATGAGGGATATTGGTCTGAAGTTCTCTTTCTTGGTTGTATCTTTGTGTGGCTTGGGGATCAAGGTTATTGAAGCCTCATAGAAAGAGTTTGGCAGAGACCCTTCTGCTTCTATTGTGTGGAACACTTTGAGAAGAATTGGTATAAGCTGTTCTTTGAATTTGTGGTAGAATTCTGCACTGAGGCCATCTGGACCTGGACTTTTTTGGTTGGGAGACTTTTGATGACAGCTTCTATTTCCATAGGGGTTATAGGTCTATTTAAATTGCTTATCTGTTCTTGATTTAGTTTTGGCAAATGATAGCTGTCCAGGAAGTCATCCATTTCCTTTAAATTTTCGAATTTTGTTGAGTACAGGTTTTCAAAGTATGACCTAATGATTCTCTGGATTTCCTCAGAGTCTGTTGTTATGTCCCCCTTTTCATTTCTGATTTTGTTAATTTGCGTGTTCACTCTCTGCTGTTTGGTAAGTTTGGACAAAGGTTTGTCTATCTTGTTGATTTTCTCAAAGAACCAACTCTTCGTTGCATTGATTCTTTGTATTGTTTTCCTGGTTTCTACTTTGTTGATTTCAGCCCTCAATTTGATTATTTCCTGGCGTCTACTCCTCCTGGGGGAGTTTGCTTCTTTGTGTTCTAGAGCTTTTAGCTGTGATGTTAATTCTCTGGTATAACTGTTTTCCTGTTTCTTCATGTGAGCACTTAATGCTATGAACTTCCCCCGTAGCACTGCTTTCAAAGTGTCCCATAGGTTTGGGTATGTTGTGTCTTCATTCTCATTGAATTCGATGAAGACTTTAATTTCTTTTTTTATTTCCTCTTTGACCCAGGGATGGTGCAGTTGAGCATTATTCAATTTCCATGAGTTTGTAGGTTTTCTGCAATTTGTGTTGTTGTTGAATTCTAATTTTAAAGCATGGTGGTCTGATAAGATGCATGGAGTTATTCCAATTTTTTTGTAGCTGCTGAGGTTTGATATGTTGCCAATTATGTGGTCGATTTTTGAGAAGGTTCCATGTGGTGGTGAGAAGAAGGTATATTCTTTTTTATGTGGATGAAATGTTTTATAGATATCTGTTAATCCCAGTTGGGTCATTACTTCTATTAGACCCTTTGCTTCTTTGTTGAGTTTCTGTCTGGTATTCTTGTCTAGTGGTGAGAGTGGTGTGTTGAAATCTCCCACTATAACTGTGTGGGGCTTTAGATGAGATTTAATTTCTAATAATGTTTCTTTAACGAATGTGGATGCCTTTGTATTGGGGGCATAGATGTTCAGGATAGACACTTCATCTTGGTGGGTTTCACCTGTGATGAGTATGTAATGACCTCCTTCATCTCTTTTGATTGATTTTATTTTAAAGTCTAGTTTGTTAGATATTAGGATTGCTACCCCTGCTTGTTTCTTGGGTCCATTTGATTGAAAAATTTTTTCCCAACCTTTAACTCTCAAGTAATGTCTGTCTTTGAGGGTGAGGTGTGTTTCTTGTATGCAGCAGAAGGAAGGGTTCTGTCTTCTAATCCATTCTGCTAGTCTGTGTCTTTTTATGGGTGAGTTAAGACCGTTAATATTGAGGGATATTAATGACCATTGATTGCTCATCCTTCTTCGATTTGCGATGGTTGTTGTTGGTGGAATTATGGGTGGAATTTCGCCCCTTTGTTCTTTTGGCTGTTGGTAGAGAGGGATTCTCTAATGCTTATGTTTTACTGGTTGTAGTTAGCTTCCTTGGGTTGGAGTTTTCCTTCCAAAATTTTCTGTAGGGCTGGGTTAGTGGACACATATTGGTTGGATCTAGTTTTGTCATGGAATATCTTGTTTTCTCCGTCTATAGTTATTGAGAGCTTTGCCGGGTATAGTAGTCTGGGCAGGCATCCATGGTCTCTTAGTGTAGGTAGAATATCTATCCAGGACCTTCTGGCTTTCAGAGTTTCCATGGAGAAATCAGGTGTAATTCTGATAGGTCTGCCTTTATATGTTACTTGACCTTTTTCCTTAGCTGCTCTTAATATTCTTTCTTTATTCTGTATGTTTGGGGTCTTGATTATTATGTGGCGAGGGAATTTTTTTTTTGTGGTCCACTCTATTTGGTGTTCTGTAGGCTTCTTGTACCTTCATTGGCATGTCTTTCTTAAGGTTGGGAAAGTTTTCTTCTATGATTTTGTTGAATATGCCTTCTGCCCCTTTGAGCTGGATTTCTTCTCCTTCTTCTATACCTATTATTCTTAGCTTTGGTCTTTTCATGGTGTCCCATAATTCCTGTATGTTTTGTGTTAAGGATTTGTTGGATTTAAGGTTTTCTTTGGTTGATAAATCCATTTCTCCTAATGTATCTTCAACACTTGAGATTCTCTCTTCCATCTCTTCTATTCTGTTGGTAATGCTTGTATTGGTAGTGCCTGACTGTTTATCCAGCTTTTCTATTTTCTGACTTTCTTCAGATTGTGTTTTTTTTAGTGTCTCTATTTCAGTTTTCAAACCTTGCAGCGTTTGCATTGCTTCTTGCAATTTTCTGTTTATCTGTTCGTCCGTTTGTTGCCTTTTATGAATTTTTTGGTTTGTTCTTTCTTCCATTTCTTGCATTTTTTGGTTTGCTTTTTGTTCCATTTCTTGGATTTTGTGCTTTGTTTCTTCTTCCATTTCCTGCCTTTTTTGGTTTGTTTCTTCCTCCATTTTTTTCATTTTTTGCTCTGTTTTTTCTACCATTTCTTGCATTTTTTGCTTTGTTTCTTCTTCCATTTCCTGCCTTATTTGGTATGTTTCTTCTTCTAATTCTTGCATTTTTTGCTTTGCTTTTTCTTCCATTTCTTGCATTTTTTGCTTCATTTCTTCTTCCATTTTGTGCCTTTTTTGGTTTGTTTTTTCTTCCATTTCTTGCATTTTTTGGTTTGTTTTTTCTTCCATTTCTTTGAGGGATTTTCCAATATCCTCTTTTAGGGCCTCTATCATTTTCATGAAAGTGCTTTTAAGGTCGTTCTCTTCTGCTTCCTTCGCGTTGGAATATTGGGGTCTTGCTGGTGTGGAGTCTCTAGTATCTGGCGGTGTCATATTTGTTTTTCTGTTGCTGACTGTGTTTTTGTATTGTCTCTTTCCCATCTCTTCTTTTAGTGGGTGCAGAAAGAGCCCCTTCCTGGTCTGGGGACCAGAGTTCCCTTTTGGTGGGTGCTAGTAAGTCCAGTAATCTGGTGGTTCTTCTATGCCTTGTCCAAATGCTGGTCAGTGGGTAGAGAAGAAGAACAGGAATCTGGGGCGCTTAGCCTCCTACCTCGTCCCCTGGACCCTATGCTGGGTCCTGTTGTACCTGATCCGGAACAGCTACTCCCCTGGTCTCCCTGGCTCCTGTAGTTTCCTGGTCTCTTTGGTGGGAGAGAAGATCTGGAGTCTGGGGTGCTTGGCTCCCGCCGGGATTGGGAGCTCTGTGCAGTTCCCAGGCGATCTGCAGGCTCTGGAACACAGGCCGGGAAGCTGGCCTGTTTACCTGATGCTCCCGCCTGGATTGGGAGCTCTGTGCAGTTCCCAGGCGATCTGCAGGCTCTGGAACACAGGCCAGAAAGCTGGCCTGTTTACCTGATGCTCCCGCTGGGATTGGGAGCTCTGTCTAGTTCCCAGGTGATCTGCAGGCTCTGGAACACAGGCCGGGAAGCTGGCCTGTTTACCTGATGATGCCAGAGGGACAGCTACTTCCCTGTGCGCCCAGCCTCCTCTCCTTTCCTGGAATCGTTGGTGGGAGAGAAGATCTGGAGTCTGGGGTGCTTGGCTCCCGCCGGGATTGGGAGCTCTGTGCAGTTCCCAGGCGATCTGCAGGCTCTGGAACACAGGCCAGGAAGCTGGCCTGTTTACCTGATGCTCCCGCCGGGATTGGGAGCTCTGTGCAGTTCCCAGGCGATCTGCAGGCTCTGGAACACAGGCCGGGAAGCTGGTCTATTTACCTGATGCTCCCGCCGGGATTGGGAGCTCTGTCCAGTTCCCAGGCGATCTGCAGTCTCTGGAACACAGGCCAGGGAGCTGGCCTGTTTACCTGATGCTCCCGCCGGGATTGGGAGCTCTGTGCAGTTCCCAGGCGATCTGCAGGCTCTGGAACACAGGCCGGGAAGCTGGCCTGTTTACCTGATGCTCCCGCCTGGATTGGGAGCTCTGTGCAGTTCCCAGGCGATCTGCAGGCTCTGGAACACAGGCCGGGAAGCTGGCCTGTTTACCTGATGATGCCAGAGGGACAGCTACTTCCCTGTGCGCCCAGCCTCCTCTCCTTTCCTGGAATCTTCCTTCCCAATTTGTATCCACTTGATTCCCCCTTTTTTTGTTGTATGTCAAGTACCATGTTGAAAATGCATGGAGAGAGTGGACAGCCTTGTTTTGTTCCTGATTTTAGAGGAATTGCGTTGAGTTTCTGTCCATTTAGTTTGATGTTGGCTGTTGGTTTACTGTATATAGCTTTTATTGTGTTTAAGTATGTCCCTGTTATCCCAGATCTCTCCAAGACCTTTATCATGAAGGGGTGTTGGATTTTGTCAAAGGCTTTTTCAGCATCTAGTGAGATGATCATGTGATTTTTGTTTTTCAACTTGTTTATATGGTGGATTACGTTGATGGATTTTCGTATGTTGAACCATCCCTGCATCCCTGGGATGAAACCTACTTGATCGTGGTGAATGATTGTTTTGATGTGTTCTTGGATCCAATTTTCCAGTATTTTATTGAGTATTTTTGCATCAATGTTCATGAGGGATATTGGTCTGAAGTTCTCTTTCTTTGTTGTATCTTTGTGTGGCTTGGGGATCAAGGTTATTGAAGCTGCATGGAAAGAGTTTGGCAAAGACCCTTCTGCTTCTATTGTGTGGAACACTTTGAGAAGAATTGGTATAAGCTCTTCTTTGAATTTCTGGTAGAATTCTGCACTGAGGCCATGTGGACCTGGACATTTTTTGGTTAGAAGACTTTTGATGGCTGCTTCTATTTCCATATGGGTTATAGGTCTATTTAAATTGCTTATCTGTTCTTGATTTAGTTTTGGCAAGTGATAGCTATCCAGGAAGTCATCCATTTCCTTTAAATATTCGATTTTGTGGAGTACAGGTTTTCAAATTATGACCTAATGATTCTCTGGATTTCCTCAGAGTTATGTCCCCCTTTTCATTTCTGATTTTGTTAATTTACATGTTCACTCTCTGCTGTTTGGTAAGTTTGGGCAAAGGTTTGTCTATCTTGTTGATTTTCTCAAAGAACCAACTCTTTGTTGCATTGATTCTTTGTATTGTTTTCCTGGTTTCTACTTTATTGATTTCAGCCCTCAATTTGATTATTTCCTAGCTTCTAATCCTCCTGAGGGAGTTGCTTCTTTGTGTTCTAGAGCTTTCAGCTGTGATGTTAATTCTCTGGTATAACCATTCTCCTGTTTCCCCATGTGAGCACTTAGCGCTATGAACTTCCCCCGTAGCACTGCTTTCAAAGTGTCCCATAGGTTTGGGTATGTTGTGTCTTCATTCTCATTGAATTCGATGAAGACTTTAATTTCTTTTTTTATTTCCTCTTTGACCCAGGGATGGTGCAGTTGAGCATTATTCAATTTCCATGAGTTTGTAGGTTTTCTGCAATTTGTGTTGTTGTTGAATTCTAATTTTAAAGCATGATGGTCTGATAAGATGCATGGAGTTATTCCAATTTTTTTGTAGCTACTGAGGTTTGATATGTTGCCAAGTATGTGGTCGATTTTTGAGAAGGTTCCATGTGGTGGTGAGAAGAAGGTATATTCTTTTTTATGTGGATTTAATATTCTATAGATATCTGTTAATCCCAGTTGGGTCATTACTTCTATTAGACCCCTCGCTTCTCTGTTGAGTTTCTGTCTGTTATTCCTGTCTAGTGGTGAGAGTGGTGTGATGAAATTTCCCACTATAACTGTGTGGGGCTTTAGATGAGATTTAAGTTCTAATAATGTTTCTTTAACAAATGTGAATGCCTTTGTATTTGGGGCATAGATGTTCAGGATAGACACTTCATCTTGGTGGGTTTCACCTGTGATGAGTATGTAATGACCTCCTTCATCTCTTTTGATTGATTTTATTTTAAAGTCCAGTTTGTTAGATATTAGGATTGCTACCCCTGCTTGTTTCTTGGGTCCATTTGATTGAAAAAATTTTTCCCAACCTTTAACTCTCAGGTAATATCTGTCTTTGAGGGTGAGGTGTGTTTCTTGTATGCAGCAGAAGGAAGGGTTCTGTCTTCGAATCCATTCTGCTAGTCTGTGTCTTTTTATGGGTGAGTTAAGGCCATTAATATTGAGGGATATTAATGACCATTGATTGCTCATCATTCTTCGATTTGCAATGGTTGTTGTTGGTGGAATTATGTGTGGAATTTCACCCCTTTGTTCTTTTGGCTGTTGGTAGAGAGGGATTCTCTAATGCCTATGTTTTTCTGGTTGTAGTTAGCTTCCTTGGGTTGGAGTTTTCCTTCCAAAATTTTCTGTAGGGCTGGGTTAGTGGACACATATTGCTTGAATCTAGTTTTGTCATGGAATATCTTGTTTTCTCCGTCTATAGTGATTGAGAGCTTTGCCAGGTATAATAGTCTGGGCTGGCATCCATGGTCTCTTAGTGTAGGTAGAATATCTATCCAGGACCTTCTGGCTTTCAGAGTTTCCATGGAGAAATCAGGTGTAATTCTGATAGGTCTGCCTTTATATGTTACTTGACCTTTTTCCTTAGCTGCTCTTAATATTCTTTCTTTATTCTGTATGTTTGGGGTCTTGATTATTATGTGGCAAGGGGATTTTTTTGTGGTCCACTCTATTTGTTGTTCTGTAGGCTTCTTGTACCTTCATTGGCATGTCTTTCTTAAGGTTGGGAAAATTTTCTTCTATGATTTTGTTGAATATGCCTTCTGCCCCTTTGAGCTGGATTTCTTCTCCTTCTTCTATACCTATTATTCTTAGCTTTGGTCTTTTCATGATGTCCCATATTTCCTGGATGTTTTGTGTTAAGGATTTGTTGGACTTAAGGTTTTCTTTGGTTGATAAATCCATTTCTCCTTGTGTATCTTCAACACTTGAAATTCTCTCTTCCATCTCTTCTATTCTGTTGGTAATGCTTCTATTGGTAGTACCTGACCATTTGCCCAGCTTTTCTATTTTCTGCCTTTCTTCAGATTGTATTTTTTTTAATGTCTCTATTTCAGTTTTCAACCCTTGCAGTGTTTGCATTGCTTCTTGCAATTTTCTGTTTATCTTTTCTTTCATTTGTTGCCTTTTATGAATTTTTTGGTTTGTTCTTTCTTCCATTTCTTGCATTTTTTGGTTTGCTTTTTGTTCCATTTCTCGCATTTTGTGCTTTGTTTCTTCTTCCATTTCCTGCCTTTTTTGGTTTGTTTCTTCTTCCATTTTTTTTAATTTTTTGCTTTGTTTTTTCCTACCATTTCTTGCATTTTTTGCTTTGTTTCTTCTTCCATTTCCTGCCTTTTTTGGTATGTTTTTTCTTCCATTTCTTGAATTTTTTCTTTGTTTCTTCTTCCATTTCCTGCCTTTTTTGGTTTGTTTTTTCTTCCAATTCTTGCATTTTTGTTTTGTTTTTTCTTCCATTTCTTGCATTTTTGGTTTGTTTTTTCTTCCATTTCTTTGAGGGATTTTCCTATATCCTCTTTTAGGGCCTCTATCATTTTCATGAAAGTGCTTTTAAGGTCATTCTCTTCTGCTTCATTTGCATATTTGCTTTTCTGTTGCTGAATGTGTTTTTGTATTGTCTCTTTCCCATCTCTTCTTCTAGTGGGTGCAGAAAGAGTCGCTTACTGGTCTGGGGACCAGAGTTCCCTTTTGGTGGGTGCTAGCAAGTCCAATAATCTGGTGGTTCTTCTATTCCTTGTCCAAATGCTGGCCCCGTGGGTGGGGAAGAAGAACAGGAATCTGGGGTGCTTAGCCTCCTGCCTTGTCCCCTGGACCCTATGCTGGGTCCTGTTTTACCTGATCCAGAACAGCTACTCCCCTGGTCTCCCTGGCTCCTCTGGTTTCCTGGACTCATTGGTGGGAGAGAAGATCTGGAGTCTGGGGTGCTTGGCTCCCGCCGTGATTGGGAGCTCGGTGCAGGTCCCAGGTGATCTGCAGGTACTAGAACACAGGCCAGGAAGCCGGCCAGTTTACCTGATCCTGCTCCAGGAACAGCTCCTTCCCTGGACTTCCAGCCTGCTCTGGTTTCCTGGTCTCGTTGGTGGGAGAGAAGATCTGGAGTCTGGTGTGCTTGGCTCCTGCCGGGATTGGGAGCTCGGTGCAGTTCCCAGGCAATCTGCAGGCACTGGACCACAGGCCGCAAAGCCAGCCTATTTGCCTGATGCTGCCAGAGGAACAGCTGCTTCCCTGGACTCCCGTTACTGGCTTTCTTGAGTTCAGCTCAGTACTTAACCATGGGAGTCTGAGTCTTCTTCCATCAGCCACTGAATGAAGTTTCTGTTTCCATACTCTCTACTAGGCCTCTTCTCCAAAGAAGCCAATAGCTGCCCTCATTTTGCCACAATGCACAAGTTGCAACAGATTCTCACTGAGGAATGTGAAAGGGATGGCATTGAGGCAAGCAGAAAGCAAATTGCCTGAGAAGAATCAAGGATGATGAATAGGGCCCTGGAATTATTTCAATTTAGCTGATATGTTTGCAAACTCTAAAGAGAAAAGGTCATTGTTTTAATATAGTTGTGATTTTTTTCAGTTCTTTATCAATTGAAAATTTAAATACTGAGCATTGAGACAGCTAGCCAAGTATGTGTTGGAGTAAATGAACAAAGGATATACTCAATGACAATAAACTTGTCAGGATGAATTATTTTTGTATGTGTGTTTGTGTCTCTGTATCTGTTACCATTTCCATCAGTTTCATAAGAAACTGCAATGATGACAATTGAGAGAAACAACAAAAGTAAGACAAAAAAGAATGGAGCTTTCAGTAAATAAATGGCTACAGTGCACACAGAAAATCCATTTAAGTGGTATACTAGCCCAGAGTAAGAATTTTGACCAAAAGACACATAGACATGACAGTATTTTACTCAGTATTCTATTGCTGAACAGATACATAATGAGCATGGCAACTCTTTTCAAAAAAATCTTTTAATTGACAGTTAAAGATGTTTAGTCCGTTATCATCAAGGGAGCATGGGAGAACACAGACAAACATGGTGCTGGAGAAGCCGACTGAGAGTTGTACATCCATATCTACATGTAGCAGGAAGAAAGTTACTGGGAGATTGGAATGGGCTTTTTGAAAATTCAAAGCCAACCCCTATAACACACTTGATCCAACAAGTTCATACCAAATTCGACAAGGGCACATGTAATCTTTTCAAACAGTGCCACTCCTTGGCAATCAAGCATTCAAGACTATGGGCCTTTTGGGGGCCATTCTCATGCAAACGACCACAGTCTGAGAACAGGAATGACATGTTGAGGATCTTAGGGTATCTAAAAGAAAAAGTGTAGCCGGAAAATAAAGTGTATAGCCAGGCAGAATGTATTTGTCAACCGAGTTCCCTTCTTTCCATACTAGAAAGGACTATAGAATTAATGCCCAGGAGAACAAAAGAAAACAGACAATTACATATCAACAGAACACTGGCTTTTACTCTGAGTGAATTGCATATGCTCAGAAGACTCAAAAGTGCATCCCCAAGGTGAATGAAGCCAAACTGCCAGAAAATAGATTTTTTTATGTGTAGGAGCCTTTTGTGTTTATTTTCTTTTCTAGAAAACCATACCAGGGGACCAGAGTGACCAGTAAGATACTTTCATGAGGAACTGAACTCTATCCTGAAAGTCTCAAACACTGCTTTCCATATTTCCTATTTGTCCTGTGAATAGCACTTGGGCTTGTGACAGACTCTTTGAAAGTCTTCACCAACAGGAGCGTTACATATTCCTTTGGCTTTTCATGCCTAAGGCAAACTCTCTGTCCAGTTCCATTCATTTGCACTCTATTGCTGATTTCTCTCCTTGCATTTGGTCCTTGCATACTCACCACCTCCAGTTTCACACAGACCTATTGTCTCTATTATATGATCTTAACACCTCCGGTACCAAGACTGATTCCTGTAATCATTTATCCTTTTGTAAGTCTCAGAACATGAAAGCATAATAGGAATTAAGTACAAGATTTTTACAACTGTTAAATCTTTTTGAGGACCAGGGAAAGAGATAGGTTTAGTCTGATATCAGGCATTGCTTTGGGGTTGATGAAAGTTAGGGGACTGGTTTGTCTTCCCCACAAAGAGTTTTACTTCATGTTTATAATCATACTATGCCAAACCCAGATGTGGACAATAAATGGCTCTTTTAAGTGTAAACACTGCTCAAGATAATTTGAATTCTAAGTAATTTCTCAGCTCTCTATAATTAATGAAGTTATGCTCATCCAGTCACCCTTGTAAAGTGATTAAAATACACATATATATGGTATAAATGCTCCCCCCAAAATTTTGGTTCACAAAAGACAGTCATCATATATTGGTTTGTATTGTTTTTCAGAAAATCTGAAGTGAATATAGGGCTCAAGGTAAATCAATTAGCATGCAAGTATGAGGACCTGAGTTCATATCCTCAGAACCCTCATAAAAACTGTCATTAAATATCTGTAATCTCAGTTTTCCTAAAAGAAAAACAGAGGCAGAGACAAGACAATCCTACAAAGCTTATGGCCCTATCATGGTCTGCTGAGTGACAAACAAGGGGAGAGACCCTGTCTTAAAGCAGAGGGTGAGGATTTATCTCTGGTACACACACACACACACACACACACACACACACACACACACACACACACACAACCTACATACTTATATATACACACAAACATTAAAACCACAAAATAAATACTTCAGTGAATTGAGAGTCTTCATCTTTACATCAGTCACTGTGTAGGGTGTGAAAGGATTCAGGATAAAAGGAAATGAAAGTGACCCTGCTCTTAATGGAAGCTGTAGATGGAATCATTCATGAAGCATTCTTAAATTGGAAAGCTGACAAATTATATTGTGTAAAAAATCAATTTCGCATCTGTTCTCTGATAAAATATGAAGTAATATTCCTTTGTCCCAGCTTAGGTACACATTTTAAAGCAGATTGTTAATGATGTACTAATTTTAGTATCTTTTGTTTTAATATGACAAACCTTATAAAGCAACCCTTTGACTGGTTTACATAATCCCATTTAAGGGCATCTGCTTTGTCTGCAAATATTGTCTAATATAAAACTCATGCAGGGAAGATAGAAGAGAGCAAGTTCTATTCAGAACTATTTCCCATTAAAGGATCAATTAATAATTCATTCATTATGTCAGCATGAAGCTGGTTTAGATAAATTATTAATGAATAACTGTCTTTCTCTTGGATATGTAAAAGCTGTCTCCAGCAATTACAAAATATAACAGTTCTATTGTTAGTTATAGGGAAAGGCCACATGGGATAAGAGTTAATGGTAGAATGTATGTATATAAATGTCATAGAAAACTTTTATTAAATAGTTAGTTCAGTATGACAACACACATGAAAAACAAAAAACCTTATGGTGTTCTTAAGAATTGGAAGCAAAATAGTCACTGGGAGTTGCTGCCACTCAGTAAACACTTTTTTCATACTACCACAAATACTCCTCTACAATAGAAACAGACATGTGTCCTACATTCACTAAAGTTCCTAGTAGGCCTGTGGTGCTCCTGGGATACAGTCAGGCCTTAAGGAAATAGAACCTAGTATGATGCTCAACCACCATCTGTCTACCATGTTAGACTGCCACATTATAGGCCTCCAATTAGTGGGGCCAGATACATGTGAACTAGAACTTCTCAAATCATGAACCTAAATAAGTATTTCCTACTCATAAGCTGTTTATCTGAGATTAGTTTGTCATAGCAATGGGAAAGTGAATAAACACATCAATTGTGAGATAGAAAAAAATATTCAATAGCTACAGAATTGTATAAATATTAATGTCAGTCCTACCTCCTTAGCCAGGTCTATCTGTGCCTTAAAAATGTTATGGTTATTGTGATGAAACACTGTGACCAAAACAACTTGGAGAGGAAAGGCCTTAGAACTTCAAGGTAACAACCCTTCACTGGGGAAAGTCAAGACAGAAACTCAAGCATGGCAGAAACCTAGAGACAGAAGCTATTGCAGAGGCCATGGAGAGGTGCTACTTATTCGCTTGAATATCATAGTTTACTTAGGCTGCTCTCTTGAAGAATCTAAGAAAACGAACCCTGATACAGCACCAACCACATTAGGTTTGCCTTCCCATATCAATTACGAATTACAAAAATGCTCTATAACCTGATTTCCTGGAAGGATTTTCTACATAGTGGTTCCCTTATTTTAGATAATATTAGCTTGTGTTTAGTTGACAGAAAACTGTCTAGAAGCAGGAAAAAACCTTTAGTGTTGGCTACAGCACTATACAGTAAACCCATAGTTAAAATCAAATTAAATGGAGAGAAACTTAATGCAATTTCTCTAAAATCAGGAACAAGACAAGGCTGTCCTTTCCATATCTCTCCGACATTGTGTTTGAAATTCTAGCTAGAGCAATAGGACAGTGGCAGGATACAAGGCTAACTCAATTTAATTATTTGGGGATAAAGCTAACCAAACAAGTGAAAGACCTATACAACAAGAACTCTGAGACTTTAAAGAAAGAAATTAAAGAAGATACCAGAAAATGGCAAGAACTCCCATGCTCTTGGATTGGTAAGATTACCATAGTAAAAATGGCTATCTTGCCAAAAGCAATCTACAGATTCAACTCAATCCCCCAAAAAATACCAGCACAATACTTCACAGGCCTTGAAAAAACAATACGCAACTTTATATGAAGAAACAAAAGACCCAGAATAATCAAAACATCTACGTACAATAAAGGAACTTCTGGAGGCATCACCATTCCTGACTTCAAGCTCTATTATAGAGATATAGTCCTGAAAACAGCTTGGTATTGGCACAAAAATAGACTGGTAGACCAATGGAATCTAATTGAAAACCCTGATACTAACCCACACACCTTCAAATACTTGATTTTTGACAATAGAGCTAAAATTACACATTGTACAAAAGATAGCAACTGCAACAAATGGTGCTGGCATAACTGATTATTGGCATGTAGAAGACTGCATATAGATCCATGTTGGTTACCTTGAACACACGTTAAGTTCAAGTGGATCAAGCCCGCAACATAAATCCAGCCATACTGAAACTCTTAGAAGAGAAATTGGGAGGTACCCTTGAACAAATTGGTACAGGAGACACCTTCCTGAACATACCATCAGCAACACAGACACTGAGATCTACAATTACCAAATTGGGACCTCCTGAAACTGGAGCTCCTGTAATGCAAAGGACAAAGTCAACAACACAAAAAGACAGGCCACAGAATAGGAAAAGATATTCACTAACCCCGCATCTGACAGAGTTCTGATCTCCAAAATTTACAAAGAACTCGAGAAGCAAGTCTCTAAAACACCAAAGGATCCAATTAAAAAGTGGGGAACAGAACTAAATAGAGAATTATCAATAAAGGAGTTTAAAATGACTAAGAGACACTGGAGAATGTGCTCAACATCCTTTGCTATCAGGGAAATGCAAATCAAAACAACTCTGAGATACCATGTTACTCCTATCAGAATGGCTAAAATCAAACACCAAGGACAATTTATGCTGGAAAGGAGGTGGGGAGAGGGGAACACTCCTCCATTACTGGTGAGAGTGACAACTCATACAACCACTTTGGAAATCAGTATGGAGATTCCTCAGGAAAATGGGAATCAGTCTACCACAAGATCCAGCAATTCCACTCTTAGACATTTACCCAAAAGATGCACATTCATACTACAAGGGCATCCATTTAACGATGTTCATAGCAGCATTATTTGTAATAGCCTGAACGTGGAAGCAACCTAGATGCCCCTCAACTGAAGAGTGGATAGAGAAAATGTGGTCCATTTACACAATGGAGAACTACTCTGTGGAAAAGAAACAGTGGAATCTTAAAATTTGTCAGCAAGTGGATGGCACTAGAGGAGTCCATCCTGAGTGAAGTAACCCAGTCACAATAAGAAAAGCATCATATGTATTCACTCATATATGGATTTTAGGCATGAAACAGGGTAATGCCAATCTTTAATCCCGCAGTCAGCAAGTCTGGGAGACAGGTAGGACCCTAAGAGAGATATTTATGGTAACCCAGAGAAGTGGAACAGGATAAAACCTTCTGAGGGGATTGAGAGCACAGGGAAAGGGGAAGAGGTGAGGAAGCTAGGAGAATGAAAGGGGGTGAGGAGGAAGGGAAAGGGTACATTGGGGAGCAGGAAAGTTGAGTCGGGGGAAGAATAGAGGAGAGAAGGACAGGAGATACCATAGTAGAATTAGCCATTATATGTTTGAAGAGAGATCTGGCATTGTTAGATGTCCTGAGGCCTACAAGGATGACACCAACTGGCACTGTAACCAATAGTGGAGAGGTTACCTTAAATGCCCTTCCCTGATAACTTGATTGATTACTTCCTTGTGTGCCATCCTACAGCCTTCATCCAGTGGCTGAAGGGAGCAGAGGTAGACACCCACAGCTAAACACTGAACTGAATTCCTGCAACCCAGCTCCAGAGAGGGAAGAGTGATGAGCAAAGGGGTTAGGCCTTGACAGGGGAAATCCACAGAAACAGCTGACCTGAGCAAGGGGGAGCTCATAGACACCAGACTGATAGCTGAGATGCCAGAATGGGATTGATCCAGACCCCCTAAATGTGGGTGTCAGTGAGAAAGCCTCAGCATTCTTTGGGGCCTCAGGCAATAGATCAGCATTTATCCCTGTCATTCAAATGGACTTTGGGAGTCTATTCCACGTGGAGGAATGCTATCTTTATCTGGACACATGGGGGAGGGCCTAGGCCCTGCCCAGAATTATATGACAGACTTTCCGAGATCCTTGTGAAGGTCCTCACACTCCTTAAAGAGTATAGTGGGGTTGGAGGAGAGTTTAAGGGGAACAGGAGAATAAGGGAGGGAGAGGGAGCTGGGATTGACATATGAAACAAACTTGTTTTTAATTTAAATTAAATTAAATTTTAAAAAGGAAAAGGAAAAAGCTCAAGCCAGACCTAGAAATTTTTTTCGTGCTGCCTGCAGATCCAGAAGTACAACTCTCAGACACCTCTCCAGCACCATCTGCATATATTCCACTGTGCTCCTTGCCATGATAATGAGCTAAACCTCTGAACTGTAAGCCAGCCCCAATTAAATGTTTTCCTCTGTAAGACTTATTGTGGTCATAATGTTACTTCACAGCAATAAAACCTAATTAACACACACACACACACACACACCATGAATTCCACCATTGAGAGAGAGTTTACAAAACCTTTAATTATAACAAGGTGTAAATATCCATTGTTAATAGATTGGCATGGCCAAGTCTGGAGAAATAGAAGTAAAAAGAGTAAGAAAAAAAGCATCTGGAAGGATGTGGGAATGTTTACAGTTTTGGGAATGTTTACAGTTTCGGGTATAGGAGTAGAGAGCTATTTGCTCTCTACAGTCTTGGGAATTAAGAGAAGACAATGAGCAATGCTAAAACAAAGCAAAAGAAAAACTTCCTTCTCTTAGAAATAGAGAATTCTCTCATTGAGAACATTGGCTTTTCAAATGCTAAAGTTGAACAATTTTAACCTCCAAGGGACAACACTAGTCTAAGGGAGCATTGGCAGTGCCCCTCAGACAGAAGTCAGAAGACCATGTACCAACACAGCCTCACGGCCTGTATTAGCTACTTTTCTGTCTTTGTGATTAAACACCATGACCCAAAGCAACTCATAAAAGAAAAATTTTATTCTTGGTAATTCTTCTAGACAGATAGTAGTCCATAATGGCAGGGAGACTTGACACCTACTCGCAGGCATGGTGGGGAAATAGGTCTCTGAGACCTCACATTCTGACCTGGAAGCACAAAGCAGAGAGAACAAAAAGAAAGTAGGGCAAATCCTAGTAACTCAAAAAACCAGACTCCAATGGCAAAACATCACCCAAGAAAGCCACACTACCTAAACCTACCAAAGCATTGCTATCAAATATGTGCAATAAGTGCTCCAGTGCCCTAGCCTAGAAAATGTTTAACATTTAAACCACTGCAGGGACAGAGCTGGGAGGTTCTAAGAATTGTCTGATTTTGGATTGTTGGGGTACCCCAAATTGAGGAGGGTCCCCAGGCTGGATTCGTCACCCCAAGAATCAAGAGTCCACGTGCCAATTGATGCAACACGCAAGAGGCTTGAATTAGGCATCTGCAGATGGGCCTCTCGGTCAGCTTTTAGACTGATTGGCTCCGAGGTTCAGTTACAATCAGCTCTTAAAGACAAAAACCACAAGCCTTTGGGAGGGGTCCCTATCTCGTGACGGGGGAAGGGGGTATGAAACCCCTGACCCAGGTAAGTAGGTGTCTTCCTGACCTACATGTTGTAAATTCCTCAAACCTTGGCATGAGTTAATTATCTCTCCCTAAGTAAGTAGTGTTATCTCCTTGTTTCCCACTAGTCTGGTTTGCCCATCTCTGACGCCCTGGCCAGTTCTTCACAGATGGCAGCCCATAATTGGCCTTTTGTGGATTTACAGCCCTTCTGCAATTAAGGTTGCTAAACCATACATTCCATTCTGTGGCGATTTACAGCCCTTCTGCAATTAAGGTCGCTAAACCATACATTCCATTCTGTTGTATGGCCGGTTCCTGGGATGGGGTCCTTTGTTCACATCCCAAGTTCACTAGTGGGGTGCCCTCCCTGTTTAAGCTTATATTTTATTCCTATAAATTCGGGGTCTTACAGGATTTGCCCTATCTTATTTACTTGCTTAATTACATTTATTTATATATGTTTCTGTCTGCTTATCTATCAATCAGCTTTTTATTATCTACCACCTATATATTTATTTGAGTGGAAGTTGAGATAGGGTTTCTCTGTGGAGCCCTCACTGTCCTGGAACTCATTCTCTAGACTAGACTGGTCTGGAACTCACAGTTTCTCCTTCTTCAGCTTCCTGGGTGATTGGATTGAAAGCATGAACTGTCTAGCAGGCATTCATATAAAAACCATTCTATGGATAACGGTGTTTAGGTTTTGGATATGTGGCAGAAGCAGAGGTGGTGCTTTAATGAGTGCCAATAGACATACTCCTGGTTGTTGTGGACAGACTTTGTGTAGGCTCGATTTTATTTTCTAGGTGGAAGTTATAATCACTTTAACATTATCATAGTAAATGAATTACTTTAAATGCGGCGTAGAAGTGGGGAAATACTCTTTGTTTCAGAGTAACCAGAGAGAAGGAATGGAGCTGTCTGCTTTGTACACAGGGATAGAAAGCATCTGTTAATACAGAGTGATAAGAAGTATCTATTTGGTAAAGAGGGACAGAAAGTTTCTACTTATCTCAAAGGGACAGAAAATATCTATATGCTATTCAGGGATGGGAAGTGTTCATTTGTCTGCAGCTGTTACCGGACTTTAGTGTGTGTCCTTGGCTAGAAATTAAAATCAAAAAGCAAGCAGATATATAAGCTGAATCTCCATATGCTAAAGAGATACTTGAACAAACGGTTCCGCATGTGGTACCATTGTTATCTTTGCCCCAGGCCCTGTCTGATAATTCTGGAACTCTGTATTGTTTCTTCTCTTTGAAGTAACATAAAGGTTGATTCCAATATGTTGATTGTGGAAAGAGTTTTGGTACTTGCTGTGGTCTTAGGATGCCTTCTGTCTGATGGAGAAAAGCTACAGGAAGCAAGTTTACCAAGGACACTGCCTCATCAATATCAGCCCCAGGCTCCAAAGCCTTTACACATTCATCTCTTTGTGTTCTGTGTCAATTTCTATAGTGGGCCTTACCCTGGGGCTGGAAGAGACACAAGTTTGAAATGAATCAATGCCCTATAAGCCAATTATTACTCAACATGCTGTCCCTGTCTTTTCTCAAGGACAAGCAGAATTGAATCCATCACAGCCCTGCCATTTAAGATGTGCTTTAAACAGCAGTGGCTCTGCTGCACAGTCATCCTTCATTCAGACTTGGTACCCCTCATCCAAGATGGACAATTAGTATCAAGAAAACTGAAGAGACAAGTGATTTAGTCTAAAATATAAACTGAGTCAGGGATGACATTGCTCTTGGGAAGTAAATAAAAATTTCCTGAAAACATCACCAGCGTTTTCTTGTCTTTTAGATTCTTTACTCTTTCCTCAGAGAGGAAGAGGTTTAGATAGATAGTAAGAGGATAGATGGATAGATAGATAGATAGATAGATAGATAGATAGATAGATAGATATATAGATAGATAATGGATGATGGATAGGTGGATGGATGGATAGATAGAAAACTTGTTGTGCAAGTTTTCTGGAGTATATAAGAAAACAGGCTGAGCAAACCTCTAGAATAAACTGGTAAGTGGTGTTCTTCCATGGCCTTTGCTTCTGTTCCAGCCCTTAGGTTCCTGCCTTCAGTTATTGCCCTGACTTCTCTGGATGATGGCCTACAAGCTGTTAGGTTAAATAAACTTCTTGTTCCCCAAGTTGTTTTTCGTCTTGGCAGTAAAAGAAACTAACAAAGGTGGAAATTTGTTTCATATCCATGGGACATTTCTGTGAGACTTGACCCTGTGTTTGGGAAGGATAGTGGTGGCATTGGCTGCAAAAGCCATTGAGTGCTTAGATCCCAGGGGGATATCCCTTGGGAACTTGGAAGTTAAAGAGTATGGAGGAAAGTCAGGGCAATAAAGGGCTAGTTTGAGATGCTTTGAAGAGAAGTTTTAATAATTCCTTAAAGACTCATTGGAGCAGTCTATTATTCCAAATTAAGAATTTATGGTTCTAAAAACATGTAAAAATTTGTGGTTCTGATCACACAGTACTGAAGTATTGGTTGTTTGTAACAGGAGAACAAGAATCGCTATAAAGAAACCTTTGCTTTAACCAGCTAAGCCCAAGAAGCTAAAACTGTACAATGGAAAAAAGAAAGCATCCTCAATAAATGGTGCTGGCATAACTGGGTACTGGTATGCAGAAGACTGCAGAGAGATAAATGTTTATTGCCTTGTACAAAACTTAAGTCCAAATGGATCAAAGAGCTAAACATAAATCCAGCCACACTGAAACTTTTAGAATAGAAAGTGGGAGATACTCTTCAATGAGTTGGTACAGGAGACCACTTCCTAAACATAACACCAGTGGCACAGGCACTGAGATCAACAATTAACAAATGGGACTTCCTGAAACTAAAAAGCTTCTTTAAGGCAAAGGACACAGTCAACAAGACACAAAGTCAGTCCACAGAAAGGGAAAAGATATTCACTAACCCCACATCTGACAGAGGGATAATCTCCAAAATTTACAAAGAACTCAAGAAACAAGTCTCCAAAACACCAAAGGATCCAATTAAAAGGTGGGGTACAGAACTAAATAGAGAATTCTCAATAGAGGAGGCTAAAATGGACAAGAGACACTTAAGAAAGTGCTCAACATCCTTAGCCATAAGGGAAATGCAAATCGAAACAACTCTGAGATACCATCTTACTCCTGTCAGAATGGCTAAAATCAAAAACACCAAAGGTAATTTATGCTGGAGAGGATGTGGAGAGAGGGGAACACTCCTCCACTGCTGGTGGGAGTGCCGACTCATACAGCATCTTTGGAAATCAGTATGGAGATTCCTCAGGAAAATGGGAATTAATCTACCACTAGACCCAGCAATTCCACTCTTAGGCATATATCCAAATGAGGCAAATTCATACAACAAGGGCATCTGCTCCATTATGTTCATAGCAGCATTATTTGTAATAGCCAGAACATGGAAGCAACCTAGATGCCCCTCAACTGAAGAGTGGATAGAGAAAATGTGGTACATTTACACAATGGAGTATTACTCAGCAGAAAAAAAACACTGGAATCTTGAAATTCGTAGGTAAATGGATAGCACTGGAAGAAACCATCCTGAGTGAGGTAACCCAGTCACAAAAAGACAAACATGGTATGTACTCACTCATATATGGATGTTAGACATGGATCAGGATAGTGCTAGTCTGCACTTCCACTGATAGAGAGTCTGGGAAACAGGAAAGAACCTAAAAGATATGCATATATGCATAGTACCCAAGAGAAGAGGATTGAGACAAGATCCTCTGAATGGATGGGGTGGGGGGTAGTGGGAGCTGGGAAGAAGAGAGGGGGTGAAGAGGAAGAGAGTTGGTCATGGGGGAACAGGAAGTTGAGTGGGTGGGGTTAGAATAGGGGGAAGAGGGAATCATAGGCTAGAAGACAGATCAGGCACCAGAGTGACCTCGAGTGATCTAAAGGGATAACACCAATTGACAAGCTAAGCAATAGTGGAAAGACCACCTTGAATGCCCATTCCTGATAATGAACTTGATGTCTATAACCATCCAGGAGCCTTCATCCTGTGACTGATGGAAGCAGAGGCAAACACACAATTAATCACTGAACTGAACCCAAGGAACCCAATGACAGAGAGAGAGGAGTGATGAGCAAATTGGCAAAGAATGGGCTGGCAAAACCAGCAGAGACAGCTGATCTGAACAGGGGAGAGCTCTTGGACCCCAGAGCGACAGTGGGGAGGCCAGCATGGGACTGATCCGGACCCCCCCAAATGTGAGTGTCAGCGAGAAGGCCTGTGCAACCTATGGGACCCTGAGCTGTGGATCAGTGTCTATCCCTGGAATACAAACAGTCATCATGTGCCTATAGCACAAAGAGTGATGCTCTCTCAGC
Organism: Mesocricetus auratus; assembly: GCF_017639785.1. Taxonomy (NCBI): domain Eukaryota; kingdom Metazoa; phylum Chordata; class Mammalia; order Rodentia; family Cricetidae; genus Mesocricetus; species Mesocricetus auratus. The sequence goes on along the minus strand of NW_024429266.1, from coordinate 74,603,467 downwards.
GTGGACTCTTGGGGGAGTGCCTGGACCCTACCCAGAGTGAAATTACAGACTCTAGATATCCCCTATGTGGAAGGATTTGGCAATAGGGTGGGAGGGTGGGGGAGAAGGGGAGTGCGGGAGGAGGGGAGGGAGAGGGAACTGGGATTGACATGTAAAACAAGCTATTTAAAATTAAAATAAAAAATGATTTAAAAAATTTAAAAAAAGGAAACTTTTGCTTTGCTGTGACATTCAGTACTGGTAAGCTGAGGTCAAAGAATTGGCTGTGATTAAAAGAGATTGACATCTCTGAGGCAAAATCTTCTAGAAAAAAAGCTCTTTGAGCCTTACTCAAGGTTTCCTTCCATGCTGGCAAATGGCATTTTTAACCTGTGAGAATCCCCCAGGAGCTGCTGGCTTTGAAGGACTGAAGGACTCATGGAGAGCAGCCTAGGCTTCCTACTGTGTGACATGGCTGGAGTCTCTACAGAAAGAGCAGGAGAGGCCACTTAGTAAATTTGCAGTCTCAGTTGCAGTAGAAATGCCAGGGTTGAAGGAGTCATGGAGAGAAGTTGAAGTTTCATGCTAGTTCACTTGATCAGGGTCTCAGAATAAGAGTCTGAAAAGGTTGCTCATGAAGTATTCTACCCCCCACTGAAGTTACGACATTTTAAAAACATACAGGTTGGTTTAATTTAGCAGTTTCCATAATCCAATGTCTCTTAGCAGCTGTTATTTTATTGTACATTAGCATTTAAACAACTCAAAGTCAACACAGCATCATATAGGATCTATATGCCCTGTGTATTTTCCATATTTTGTTTTATTTTATTTTGCTTTTGAGACGGGGTTTGTCTGTGTAAGAACAGCAGATTTCCTGGAACTAAATTTGCAGACCAAATTGGCCTCAACCACACACAAATTTGCTTGCTTCTGCCTACCAAGTTATGGGATAAAAGGTGTGTTCCACCACACTCAGCTGGATTTCCCATGATTACATAGCTTTTTTACTTTTATATTACTTTAATCTCTTTAAAGACTCTACTATTTTTAAACTTTGTATTTATGTTTCTATGACTGTCCCTACCATTTTCTTTTCTTTCTTCATTATCTAAGCATACTTTAAAGCACATTATTACCTATTCAGAATTTTTATTGGACTGGACCTTAATTTTTGTGTCTCTGCACCCTTCTCTGGCCATGTGACCTACACCTTAAATGCTAATGGATGACTAGACCCTGTATGTGAGACTTTTCTTAACACATAGGCTGGTGGCTGGCTCGGTTTCTGGCTTGAAGTCAGTATATCCGCCCCAACTCCAGTAGGAATTTCTATCTAGTCTCTTGCCACCAAGTAGTGTGCTGCCTGCTGGCTGTTCATATACCCCACTCAAGTATTTGACAGTAGGGACATCACCTGGCATTTCCCCCATGCCTACATTTCTTCTCCTCTTCATTTATTTCCCCAGGAATCTGCCTATATCACCAAGCCTATCTATTGACCATTTAGCATTTTATTATACCAACCACAGCAAGACACCTTTAGACATTGTTCAAATAAGCCACAAGAACATGACTCATTTTTATACTGCAGCTTCTATAAAGAGATTAATTTTTCCTTTTTTTCTTCATTATTTTCTCTTAAATTTTATTTTATTTTGTCAATGAGCTCTCAAGGTTAGAGCAAGGGTAGGCAGGGATGGGGAAATAAATAGGATTGAGATGCATGATGTGAAAGACACAAAGAATAAAAAGAGATAGTTTTAAAAGGTTGCTATGATTTGTATTGTAATACTGATATAATTTAATAACTTAGGGGTAGATTATGGAAGGAAAGTTAATAGCTTAGTAAGCCATGTGTTTGTATATCTAGTTCACAAGGGGTCATGGTCGATTGAGTTGGTTGGTTTTTGTCAAATCTTGAAATAAAATAAGATATATCTGAGAAGAAGGAAACTTAATTATGAAAGTGTCTACATAGATTGGCCTGTAGGCAAATCTGTCTTAAATAATACATGACACAGAAGGTAGTGCCTCCTCTGGACTATGGGTTGTGCACGGGACAGCAGACTGAGCAATTCATGAAAGTAAGTAGGTAAGCAGAACTCCTTTACGGTTCCTACCTTGAGTTCCTGTCCTGATTTCTCTCAGTGATGGAGTATGAACTAAGATTTGTAAGAAAAGAAAAACAAAAGAAACCAAAAACTCTTTCTTCCATAACCTGAATTTGGCCATAGTTTTATATCACCACAATAGAAACTGATACAATTGCAATGTGGTACCAGGAATATTATGGAAAGATTTTGGGAAACTGTATCTTGATCTCTTTTATGTTCCATTCAATTGGGGATACCCTGGATGCTTCCAACCTTATTAAATGATGAGGATTGTTTTACAGAATGAGTTGTAACATGTGTTCTCCATCTCGTCTCTTTTTAAACATATATTTTGACAAAAAGATAGCAATCTTTTTATCTGAACTCTGACGATTCTCAGTTCATACTTGTTTTATGTTGTCATGTGTTGTGATATTTTACTTTAAAAACTGTTCTGACTAAAAAAGGAAACCTTTTTTCTGTGTTCATTTATTTATTTGTAACCTTTCAACAGTGCACATAGTTAGAATATTGCACACAGATACTGTTGCAGATCATATCATGTATTCTTCATAATTTATATTACAAGAGCCAATTTGTACTTCACGGTGTAAGGAGAAATCTGCAAGTACATTGGTTAAACACATACTTGTTAACTTCGGGGTCACATTAACAAAATAAACTAAAACATTACATACTTTGGGTAGATTAATCCAGAGTGAACGTGTGTCTGAATTCTATGCTCTTCTCCTTATGTCTTCTGTCTGTTTCCTGTGGGATGTCTGAGTCTGATTCTGTGTCTGTCTGCATGCTACCTTGTTTGTCTCTCTGTCTTTCTGTCTCTGTCTCTAACAAAGATGGGTTTATTCTGTGTTTATTTTAACAGAAAAAAGGAAGACATCATGAGGCAATAATGAGGCTTACTTTATAGAAAACTTTAACAGTTTTAAAAGGGATGATATGTTACAGACTCTAACTGACCACAAATAGCTCAAAAATCAAGAAAATCACACCAGTACTATCAAGGAATATATGTATGTTACTTTCCATATTTATGGTGGATAATTTTTTAACTTATTTGCCATCTTCAGCATTTACCACATGCATGCATATGGTTTGCTCTTTGACTACAGAACATAGAAGAATAAATAATTTAAGATTTAACTACACATTATTTTCTGTTTAAATAGTTAATTATATAGGAAATGCAAGGCAAATAAGGTTATTGTTAATTGTTTTCTTAAATGCAGGTTAAACAATGAGATAGAGTATATAGTAGACTATCATTCTTAAGTGATCTTAAGGAACTTTTTAAACTCTGGCTGTGAGGCCCAGAAAAAGATAGTCTCTTAGAATGAAAGAGATATTTTCATCATAGTGCATTTCCACATGCACTTTGTGTGGTGGCTAATTTTATGTCAACTTTACAGAAGGTAGAGTTATCAAAAAGAAAGAAACCTCTTCTGAGAAAATGATTCCATAAGATTGGGATGTAGGACATTTTCTTAATTAATGAATGATGTGGGAGGCACAGCCTTTTGTGGTCAGATACAATTCCTGGATTCTATAATAACTCAGGCTGAGGAAGCCATGGTGAGTAAAAGAGTAAGCCAAACCCCTCCATGGCTTCACAAACAGCACCTGCCTCCAGGTTCCTTCCCTCTTTGAGTTCCTGCGCTCACTGCTTTTGATAATGAATTGCTATATGGAATTGTGAGTGAAATAAGCACTATCTTCCTCAAGCTGCTCTTCGTCATGGTGCTTTACCACAGCAGTATTAACCATGGAGTTTTATTACAGAAGTAGTAACCATGGTGTTTCATTACAGCAGTAGCAACTCTCACTAAGAATGTATACACTGCAGATGGCTGTTTTGGCCATGTTAATCTTAACTATAGATGCTATATATATATCCCAGGAAGTATGTAAGATTCAGTGTCCTTGCTGTGTGTGAAGCATCGCCCTGACAATCAGACACACAGTAATGATGGGAGGCAACTCAGTGACAATGCCTACCTGGCCAGAAGATAAAGAAAAATTCTGAAGACCAACCTAGCCTTCGGATTGAATTGAATTGTTGTTGTTATTCCAGGGAAAGCAGAGTCCATGCAGACTTCCCATATCTCCAAATAAGCAACAAATCAAATTAAAGATTCAATACTGGGGTTTTTTAATGAATGTTCAGCTGTCTGTTTGCAATACTTTGGGGGAATAGAATCTAACCAGAACAGAAAATTGTCAAGACATTGGTACCTGAGCCAGGGATGGAGCATTTCCACTGGGAGGGATCCTGCCTAATCACAGAGGAAGGGCATGTCATGTTCTAAGAACATGGAAAGGAAGTCAAGGAAAAGGTAAGGAACTATGCCCAAGACAATGCTAAACAAACAATTCTTGTGTACCCTCCATTTGGAATAGCTGATCAAAGAGAACTACAGTAAGACATAAGATAAAAGAATGAATATGAGATATAAAAGCTGGAAATGTGAGGTCACAGTCAGAAATTTGGAGAGACAGATGTTTGCATGAGAGATTTTAATGACCCACATTCAGTCTTACTTAAAGGAGGAGCCAGGAAGATGACTCAGTAAGTAAACCTGTTTTTTCCATGAAGACTGATAATCTGACTTTGATCCCAAGAACCCCAAAAGATGGAAGGAAAAAAGGTTTTGTCTGATCTCCATATGTGTTCCATAGCATACATTACCATGAAGACACATTTATGAGCACACACACAACAACAACAACTATAATACACATGCTTAATTGGCTCTTGAGAAATGAAGAAATGATGATCACAAAGGTATCTTTTAAATTTTAGTAATGACTACTTTCACACCAGGAAGTGAAGAAAGTAGAGCCACTGGGGAAATAGTTCAGTGAATAAAGGCACTTGAATTAAGATTCCACAAACCACATAAAGCCAGGCAAACTAATGTACATCTATAATCCCAAAACTTGAATATCACAGTGGGAGGTTTGACAGACTAGGTGGTCTAGCATATATGTAGTCCAGGCACAAAAAGTGACCATTTCAAACAAGATGGAAAATGAGGACAGAGGATGTCTTCTGACCTTCACACTTGCACTGTGGCACAGGTATAGCTGCACACACACACACACACACACACACACACACACACACACTTAAATAAAAAATACAGAAAGACAGGGTCTGTATAGTTGCTTCTTATGTATGCCTTGGGCATGTTGGTAGACCAGTTTTCAACTAAAAGAAGACAAATGGCCCCTTTTTGCACTAAGCTGTTTAAGACAGAAAATCCTAGGGATGCATTGGCTATCTTTTATCTAACAAATGCTTAATATTCTCTCTCCTTTTCAAATGTATTTGCCATAGGTCATTAGACTTAGACACTTATTTTAAAGCAACAAGGAACAGGCTCTTACTGGCATTTCAAAGACAATGGTATAACTTACAGTATTTTTCTTTTGCTGGACTGTCAGTAGAATTAACATCACACGATGCAGTTACCAGAAAAGTCTCATGGTGTTATGCATCATAATCAAAGAATTGTGATACAAATGCTGGCTTGATCATCTCATCATGGGCAGCTGGGATGAGCATCCATGGTATTAAACAGCACCCAATCAGTGTTAAGGGATATGCCAGGGGTTTGTACTATTAGACCATCTATGATGTGTCGGCAGAACATCTTACAGTAAGTCTCTGACATGGCCTGAGGTTTCTATGCAGGTTGCTAGAAGGTTCTATGCATACTAAAGACAAGCCATTCCAGAACAAACTATGTTCTCTGCTTTTAAAGGATACTCAGAAGACTATAATTTGCCTTCTTCTGAAGCAGTATTCTCCCAAAGTAGATGAGCTACTTAAAATACCTATAAATATTTTACAGCTCAGTGATGGATCTGCAAATGATCTCCTCAAGGTGTCAAATATAAAAAAATTAGGGACATATGGAAAGGCATCAAGCAAAGAAATTACAATCACTATTTAATGTTAACTGTTCTTTGAATTTAAGCAAATCACATTTTAGCTAATGTATGTTTGTAATTTATTTACAAATGGTAAATAATATATGTAGGTATTAGACTTTTAATGCACCTGTATGTTTGCAACTTTTTAGATTGACCTGCTTTCATCTTAATTGTCCAACATCATATAACCTTGAAAATCCAGCACCAATAGTCATAATGGAAATGAGTGTCAAAGAATCAATGTAGGGAGAATACTGGACATGTATTCACCCATAGCTATTTTCAAAGAACTGTCATTTGGGGCTGTCTGAGTAATCCCATAAAGAACTTGTGTTAAAGATATCTTAAATAGGGATGGGTAGAGACTCACCTAATGAGAACAGCGTTTTCCATAAAAATATAAGTAAAAGAAGTTGCTCAACATAGCAGTTACCTTAGGCAATATAAAACTGTTTAATAAATATATATATACATATATATATTGTGTGTAACTATAGAGTTTAAACAGCATTTTATATAGTCATGTGTGTGTGCGTGTGTGTGTGTGTTTGTGCATGCATGCGTGTGTGTGTGCGTGTGTGTGTGTGTTTGTGCTTGTACACAGGAATCGCTACATACCCAGACTGGGCATGTCATCAGAAAACATCTCATATCAAAACAATCTTCCATGTCTGCTAATTTTGAGTATCTACACAAACAGTAAGAAAGATGTAAGGTAGATTTTTCAATTAACTAGCATAGTGGTAACAGCCTGTGCTAGCACATACATGTAGGTTATCTATGAATATCTGGAGATAAATTATATTCAAGAAGTAAAAGAAATGTTTAAGACATAGATAACCACAATGATAAGCATAGACAAAGTCATTCAACAAGTAACAATAACAAAACAATTTTCAATAGTCTGTGTCCACAAAGACGAATATTTTTTCCAAAATTGAGTTGGATTCTTGATAAAGCTTGATTTTTGACAGAAAGACATTAAATGGCACACGGAAAAGCTATAAATACAGGAAAAATCACTCCACAAATCAAGGTTGTATGGCCATTGCAGGCAAAGACACAAAAACACTAACATAGAAATTTTCCTTTAGGAAACACAGACCTTGAAATTGTTAGCAGAAAAATGTAATCAGTCATTGTCGATACGCTTGATCAAGATAAATGAAGAAAAAAAGAATTAAGCAAAATGAATGTAATTGTAAAAGTCTATTGGACCATTAATTTAAATAATATTATATAATGGAGCTCAATGACTGTGGGAAAGAGAAAATGAAGGTAGCTAAGAGATAGACATAATAGATGGATTTTTGATGACAGATACATGATAAATAAATTCATGATAGAAGTAGATATGAAGTTGAGAGGTTTGATGATGGATAAGTGATAACATTTTGGCAGATCTTAGATGAGTAGACAGATAGACTCACAGACAGACAGAGAGAAAAATAGATTCTAAATGGGGCTTACCCATAACAGACAAAAGTGCCCCTACTGGTTCCCAGTGTCAATAAAATAAAATAAAGTAAAGAGCTCAATGACAGGAATTGATTATCTATACAGGGTCTTTTGCCAGTGATGTATCACTGCCTCATTGGCCATTGGCACAACAGTGTTTTACTTATCAACCAATAAGAGAAGCATGTACAGAAGACAACCCCATCACCCAACTTCACTGAGGAATCACATGTTGGATGACTAATTTTGGGGGGCAGTATGGGCATGCCATCATAATTGGCATAAGAACTAATTTATCTAGAATGTACTGTAACCCACATGGCAACCATAATATTTGCAGACTTCAGTGACTGGGGAGATGCCTCAATATCCAGTTTATTTTACTCATGAAACCATGTAAAAATTAGTTTTGTACTTCAAGACCCAAGAGTTTCAGGGTTAGAAGCAGATGTAAGAAATATCACAGTCTACTGGGCGGTGGTGGCACATGCCTATAATCCCAGCACTCAGGAGTTCGAGTCCGGCCTGGACCGACAGCCTCCAAAACAATACAGAGAAACCCTGTCTCTCGTAAAACCAAAAAAAAAAAATCACAGTCAAGCAGAAAATCTGGTTTAAAATTTATTTCCTTTTTCTTCACCAGAATTAATGTCTGTGAGTATATATATGTGTGTGCTAGTGGAAAATATAAATAATTTCACGCCCAATGTGATTTAGTTAATAAAGTCTAGTGGTTTGGAATGGTTAGAAAAGAGAGTAGATACAATATGCTTTTTAGACAATACGAGGTTAAAAATAGCAAGATATTTTTCCTTATCTTTCTACCATGGCTTATTTTCTCCTTTCTGATTGTTATAAGAAAACTCTCTCTGCTTGGCCAGTTATACTGAAAATGGTAGATGAACTTTAGTTTGAAGACAAGAAATAAAGCATCTTTTATACAAGGAGGAGCTTATCTGGTGACTTAGTTTTCTTTTATGTTGCCCTGATAAAATACTCTGACAAAAGCAACTTGCAGGAGAAATGATTTCTTTTGAAGCACAATTCCAGGTTATACAAAATTGCAGTTTATATGCCATTGTGGTCAGGAAGTCACAGTAGCAGGAATCTTAGTGAGCTGGTGCCAATACTTCTTCAGTCAGAAGAAAGAGCAATGAATGAATGAATGAACATATGACATATTCCAGCTCAGGTTCTAATGATTCCACACATAATTAAGAGATCTTCCCACATCATTTAATATAATCAAGAGAATCCCTAAAAGGCAAGTCCAGAAGTTTGTTTCCCAGGTGCTTCTTAGACTTTGTCACATTGACAATTAGCAATCACCATTACAAATCCTCAGTTTTTTGGCACTCAAATCACATTACTTTTGAGTGGCACCCTTTCATTCAATGTATTAAGGCCATCTTATAATGTATTTTCAGTCCAAATCTAAAATTTTGCAAATATCAACAGTACCAGCCCTTTCAAATTCAGTCCAATAGAATTAGAGCTAGATGTTACCATATTGTAATGGCAACAAGGAAGCACTCCTATTTAAAAAGAGAATATCTGAGCCAATAAGCAAACACAGCTGTCTTAATTAGGGTTTTGATTTGTGTGAAGAGACAATATGACTACAGCAACTTGAATAAAGGAAAGACATTTACTTGAGGTGGCTTTCATTATCAGATTTAGTCCATTTTTATCAGGGTGAGACATGGAGGCAGGTAGGTAGTTTTGGTGCTAGAGCTAAAACTCCTACATCTTGATCGGCAGGCAACAGGACTGAAACTGAGACACTGGGCATGACATGAACGTATGAGACTTCAAACCCTACCCCTACAGGGATACACTTCTTCCAACAAGGCCATAGTTCCTAATAGTGCCATTTCCTATGAGAGTATCGGCGGCAATTACATTCAAGCTACCACAACACCAAAACACGAAAAACAGCAACAACCACCACAACAATAACAAAAATGCCTCACAGCAAAAGAGCAAAAGAAGTCAAAGAGAGAATTTACCATGTCAGGGAAGTCACTAAGGCAAGTACCTGAAGGAGCCAGTCCTGTTATTTTAACAGAAGAAAATTAAAGTGAATACACTTCAGCTCACTTTTAACTTATGTAGCTCAGGTTCCAGAAAAATGAAGAAATGCCTTCCTACATCAATTAATGAAATCAAAAGAATCCCCTAAAGTATGTTGAGATCAGTTTCACTGGTGATTCTAGGAAGGATTAAGTAGCAATTACTACTAAGAATCACAGTTATCAAAATTTTACCCACCTGGCAATCATGTTTAATTACTGTAGTGGATCTGGTTCAGGAGCACTTGGAATTCCCCATTGTTTTTCAGTAAACATTACTAAGAGAACATATTGATTGTAAAGAACAGTTGCAACAGCATGAGTGCACATAGGTGTGTGATTATATCTGAATGAATATATATTCATAGACATATGTACAATAAATATATTTTATCATGTTTCAGATAATTTGCTTTAAAATGCTTGTGACTATTATTGATGTAATTTTGAATCGAAACAGTCAAAACTTTATTGCATTTAGTATTACCATCTAAATACAATTCTATATATTCCTATGGTTGTGTTTCCATAAATGAAGAGAGAACACAGGTCCCAAAATTGAACTGTACATTCCAATGGACTTAATGTTCCTAATATGACACAATATGATAAAGCTACTTCATGTTCCTTATACTATGAATTTTCCATCATGATACACTATAGCCTCATAAATTGTGATACAGAACAAATCCAGCCTTGCTAGTATTGCATTTGATGAGTATTTTGTCACAATAATGAATAAAACAATTAACACATTGGGTCAAAGAAATACAATTTCTGAATGCTGAATATTGAAACGTTTCTGTCATGCAAATCCCATTTATTTATTTGTATGTTTGTTTACTTATTTATATATTAAGTAGAATTTCAACAACACTGCTATGGGTTGCATTTGGTTTTGCTTTTCTTTTTCTATAATAACAGAGAACGTATTGGGTCCATAAGTACTACAAAGTAAATACTCTGTTTAGAATATGTTAAAAACAGACTGTAGTAAAATATTCTCACATGTGTCTACTTCCAGAGCACGTGAGCATTAGCCCATAATTCAGTATTGGTTGAGTTTTAGGGTAGACAGAGCCATGCTTTTTCCTGTTGTGACCAGAGACTTTGTACATAATACACAAAAATTTAGAACAAAGCAAAATGAAGAAAACCTTTTTGTCTAAAAGACATGGTCTAGAATGGCCCAGTTTAAGGATGCTTCTTTCATTTCATCTTTTATGCCAGAAAGAGAAGTAGCCTTGCCACACATTTTCTATTGCTCAAAGCCTTTTTGAGACAATTTCTATTTTAATACTTGCTCAACTATTTTGGTGATTTTAATCTTATACATCAATGGAAGATGTTTATATATTGCTTAGCAATTACAAAGAAGGCATCTTTTTTATTTGGTTTTATGAGACAGGGTTTCTCTGTATTGTTTTGAAGGCTGTCGGTCCAGCCTAGCCTCGAACTCACAGAAATCCACCTGTCTCTGCCTCCCGAGTGCTGGGATTAAAGGCATGTGTTACTACCGCCCGGTTCAAAGAAGGCATCTTTATCATCCTTACTGAATAAAACTAAAGTAAGTAAGAGTTTCTGGTATTTGGAACATCATTTGTATAAACTGGTTGATTTTGAACATCTCCAATTTGATGTAACCTAGAATCCCTTAAAATAATAAATCTAACATTGAATTCTCAGGAAAGTAATTCTTAAAAATTTGAAACTCATTTCCTATTAGAGTGTATCCTTAGTTCTGTATTGTGTGTGAAGGTATCTATGCAGGTGTGTGTATGCTTTAATGTACCAGTGCTTCTGAAGGTTACAGGTCAAAGTTTGGTTGTCCTCCATAGATCTTCCAATCACCACATTCTTTTTTTTGAACATTTTCCCTTGTTTTAAAATTTTGTTTTGTGTTTCTGTTTTTCTGTTTTTTTGTTTTGAAACATGGACTCTCACATGAAACTAAAACTCACAGAGTTTGCCAGTCTGACTGACCAGTGAACTCCAGGAACATGTACTTCTGGAATTACAAACAGATATTAGTGTGCTAAGGCTCTAAAACCATCCTTATTCTTGCACAGTAAGCACTCCAACAACAAAGCCGTACCTCACTCCTATCTTATATATCTTCTTAAGAGTTACATAAAATTTGACTTTGGAATTTCAAACAAAATTTTAATGCTAAGTCATGACTCTCTATTAACAAAAAGAGCAGAGAGTCACTTGTTTCTGTTGCACAAATACAGGTGAAATATTTTTTTGAAAATGCCACTGCATGATAGTAAGCCTTTCCAAGTTTCGCCCATTAGATACAAGTGTACAAAGTAATTTGTTGTAAATTGCACTATTGTAGAGATTAGTTCAGTTTATGCAAGTTGGCTGAAGGTTGCCTATGGACAAGAGAAATGCATTAGTAAATCTATTAAGACAAGAATATCTGCTTCTATTTATATATTTATATGTATTATCCATGTATCCCTTTGATTATATATTTATAGGGTAATATCAAACCAAGATATGAAAAAAACAAGGAAAGCAACAAATCCAAGCACAGACAAACAACTTACTTCATGCCCTTATCCAGTGAACTGTGGCACTTAATATACTCCCATGCAAGTAGAATATTCAAAGCCTTTTAGAAACAACTGAGGCAATAATTCTGAATAGTAGTTCAGGGGAATTTAGGTGTAAATGTATCTATAATGTTACATAAAGACACTGATTTAGTTAAAGATTCCTATTTGGTAGATGTTAACATCAGTACCCTAGGGGTAGAAAGCTTAAATATGGAACACATGGTATGGATGAGGCAAATATTATCCATACACACTTGCACAGTGTTTTCTGGGTTGAACTGTAGCAACTCACTACCACAATTAGACATATTAATTAACTTATCCAATTCATTACATTGCTTACTATAGGAAATTGCCATAATCTCTGTTCTAGAATACCAGAGACTCCAGGAAAACAGACTCCAAATAACCTTGTTAAATTTTGATCATAACCTTCCCAATGACATTGAACCAAATGCCTCCTTTTATTGTCATATGACCGAACCATTGTTTAAGAATATGATGGCTAATTGTGGTTGTCAACTCAATCAGATTGATGTGGGATCAGTAAAGACCACATAAAGGTGTGTCTTTGAAGATATTTATGTAGATAATTGACATGTGCATTAGCAAACTGAATTTGACAGACCTACTAGACAAGAAAAGCCATTCTATTAGCAGCTACCCAGGTGGAATGACATTCTGAAAGGATGGATACATGTTTCTTGCATGACTGGCCTTGTATGACCAGCTATGTTGCTGCTGCTACTACCACCTATAAGTCAGACTTCAGACTCTTCAGATTCTGAGTATGGGACACTTGATACCTATATCATGAAGGATAACTATAAGCAATCTATTCTCAGAGAATTCTTCTCTCAAGAAATTTTAATGCAATGGCCCAAAAGGAATGGCAGATAATTGTGTGTAGAATTAGGAAGTGTGATAGAGAAAGGGAGTGCATGGCATGATTTCTTATGAAATTCTTATGAATTTCTCATGCTTGTAAATGACTGTCCACATCAGTTCACATGATAAACTATGAAATACAGATTAAATGGGCATACTTTGTATTGTATATGAGCTATATCTCCATAAAGCAAAATTTTTATGGTTTTCTGTTTGTTTTATTTTGTTCTTTCTTAATTTAAATTTATTTAGTATTTCAGGTATAAGTACTGTATTTGCATCATTTCTAACCTTCTCTTCTAAATGTTCTATGTCCCTAATTCCTCTCAAGTTTATCACCTCAAATTATTATTCACACACACACACACACACACACACACACACACACACACACTTGCATGCTCCTCGCAGGTAATTATTGAAATTCCGCTGATATCATTTTATTTATTTATTCAAATATACCAGTGCCTACTGTTTCCCATGTACTTTGTTAACACTGGAACTAATGAACAGTGCCATACTAGAACTGACTTCATCTCCTGAGGACAAGCTGTACCTCTTTCTGCTTCATAAAGAATGAAATGCCTATATCAAATCAACAGAGACATGGTGAATATTAGTTGTTCATCTAATACTATCGAATCAGGGATCCATACTCTCAACACAGCTAAGTCATTCATCCTGAAAGTCACCAAGTAAGCTGCTATGCCTGGCCAATTGACCACAAAGATTTCTCTTCTGTGGAATTTATATGTGCATAGCACCACACCGAGCTTTTTCAAATTGTACAAACGTTCTGGAGATCAGAGTCAAGTCCTCATTACTAAATTTTGCTCAGAGTCTGTGCCCATGCATGTTGGGCCCCAGCCCCACGGGGTCTCTGTGAGTTGCTGGTCAGCCTACAAGTGCAACTTGTTTCCAGTCCAAGTGCTTCCTGTTTTCTAGTCCTGGCTTACTGCCCAGGCCTTGACCCTCTGACATCAATATTCAGCAGGAGGAAAACAATGATCTCTTCTACCTGGGGTTTTTCTACTGTGCTGTAAACTTGTATATAAAGCTCCTCCCTCTTACAAGAGGGAGAGCTCTTAGCATTTGTAATGAAGACACACACATACACACACACAAACATACACACACACACACTCTCTCTCTCTCTCTCTCTCTCTCTCTCTCTCTCCTGACAATAAAGACAGCACATGTATTCTCTTAGTACAAACAGTTTGTAAGTCTGGTCTCTCTATTCCTGATACCTTGGAGTGGTTTGTGGTGCGGGGGGCACAGCACGAGCTGCCTTTGGTGCCTGACTCATCTCATCCAGCTTTAGAAGAAACACATGATTCCGACAATAGGGGATATGGATTCCATACTTGCCTTCTTCCTTAACCAGGGAGAATGTTCAGTGGAGGGATTGGAACAGCATCAACCCAGCAATGAAGTCTTGGACCTATAATTTGTCTTGTTTACAAGATGTGCTGAGATAAAGGTTGAACAGAGATTGTGGGAATGGCCAACCAATGACTGGCTCAGTTTGAGATCCATACCACGAGAGCGAGAGTGCTTATCCCTCATGACCAGGACCCAAAGAAAGGCAGGATAGTCCACAGACCTAGAATAAAACTCATAAATGTCAGTGACATGATTCCTAATGATAGTCTGTCATGCTCATGAATTGATACCTAGCCCAATTGTCACCAGAGAGGCTTCACACAGACAGTGACATAAGTAGATGCATAGACCCGCAGCCTAACATCAGGAAGATCTCAGGGAATCCTGTGGAAAAGGGGAAGGAATGATTGGAGGAGCCAGTAGGATCAAGGGCACCACAGAGACACCCACAGAATTAACTAACCTGAACTCATAAAGGCTCAAAGAGCCCCTGTGATACCTAGGTCCCATGTGTGGAACTGATCTAGGCCCTCTACATATACGTTACACATCAATTACTTGGTCTTCTTGTAGTACTCTTAGCAGAGGGAGCAGAGGCTATCTCTGACTCTGTTGCCTGCTTTTGGGATAGGTTCCTCCTTCTGGATTACTTCATCCAGCCTTAATGTAAGAGAAATTAGCTAGTCTCACTGAAACTTGATGAAAAATGTCTGACTGATATTGATGGAAAAGCCTACCATTTTCTGAACAGAAATAAAATAGGAGAAGTGGATGGAGGCAGCATAGAGGAGGTATTGGGGAGGGACTGCAAGGAGGAGGAGAAACTTTGGTTGGCATGTAAAAACAAAAAATAAATAAACAACAAAAATAAATCTAAAACAAGCAAGAAGAAAGAAAGGATGAAAGAAAGAAAGGGTGAAATAAAGAAAGGAAGGAAGGGAAAGAAATAAGAAAGAATGAAGGGAAGGAAGAAAGGAAGGAATAGAAATAAATATATAAGAAAGAAAAAAAGAAAGAGTGAAAGAGAGAAACACAAGCCCTAGAGTCTTTGAGGCTTGGCCCTTCTTCCACCCTCTTCTTTCCTGTGTGTTCAGAAAAGAGCAAGCAGGTGAGAGTGATTTTGCAGAGTAAAACAACCAAGAACAGACTTCTTTGATTACCTGGTAAGTGACCAGTGGAGAAAAATCTGACAGGGCTGGGCTATTTCATTCTGAGGGGAACAAATAGCTTAGCCATCAGGTTAAGAAGAACAACTAAGATATATAGAACTCATGGATTTCAAAGCACCTCCACCTACATCACTCTGCTCTCTGCCTGATATTGGTGATGGCCCTGAATTCTACAGTGAGTAGGTTCTCAAAGTTTTCTCACAGACCTTCTGGGAGCCCTGTCTTTTTGCAACCCCAATCTGTAGTAAATATGAACCAGTTTCTAAATCTCCGTATGTGTGGGATGCTGTGTTCTCAGCTGGCAAGAGTGTTTCCTCACAGTAAAATCTTCAGATGCGCGTCTTACTCATGACTCCTGTGGAGGATGCTGAAACTCATGAGCAAGCAATGTGCCCAAGGTCATGACCACAAAGCCTCATTCCCAAAGCCAACAGTCATTAAACTATGTCTTCAAGTATGACACAAACAGAAATGTATCCTTTTACCTTGCAGCATGTTGTTTCAAATAATCAAGGTCAAAGTTACTGCTATAGATCCCTAAATTTGCAAAACTACTGAAATAATTGAAAAATATAGTAAATTGAGAAATTTGCTCATTTTTCTCCAAATTACACAAACTTCCCTAAATTCAAGGAGGTTTTTCAAGGTTATTATGTAATTATAGTAATATTATGTAATTATAGAGAAAGATAAAATAAATGCCAATATGCCTCACGAAAGTTACTCTGGTCAATTTGATGAGTCCTAAAATCACCAAGAGGCAGTTTTCTAGCAAAGTCTGCTGCAAAAGACTTTCTAGATTAGGTTAATAGAGAATGTGGAAGTCCTAGACTGAATGAAAACTATGAACAGAGATTAGTAGCAGCATTCATTTCGCTTTGCTTCCTGACTGTGAATGTCATGTTACCAGCTGTTGCAGCTTTCTATCTCCAAGCCATCCTTTATATAAGAAACTGTATTCCTGAACTGGAAACTAAAATAAAGTTTCCACCTTTAAATTGTTTTTGTGGACAGTTTGTCACAGCCCTGAGAAAAGTAGCTAATAAACGTAATTAAGAGTGATATGCATACACAAAGAGTATGTATGCAGTCATTAACATTCTGCATGATGACACATCACAGCCAGGTTAAACTGGGTTCAATAAATTTACATTTAAGTAGCTGTGAATATAACTGTTCAGAGCAAGAACAGTTAGTGACAAATACTCACCTTAAGAGGAAATAGCTGGAGCTGTCTTTGTGTCAGACATAGTGAGTGCTCTTGTCTGCAGAGGCAGAATTATGAAGGGTTAGGATAACTGAAATTCTGAAGACCTTTGGTAATGCCTCTGATAATCCTTAGGCTTGATTTTCTAAGGTGCTTACATGTTGAGATGTAGTAAAAAAAAAAAGGTGACTGGCCAGAGAGAAGAAGCCACAGACTTAATATTAACACAAGTCCTCTGAGAGTTAAATCAGCACTTTTCTTGCCTTCAGCATGTATTTGAAAACTGCTCACACAACCCAGTAAATTTAAACAAGAAAGGAAAGGTTCTCTCCTAGGACGGCATAATATATAAAGACAAAAACATCAACTATAAATCAATGCATATTGATTTAAGTAAATAGATTCATTGCCCTCTGGCAAACCTGTCTCAGAGGTGAGCAGTGTAGAGTCACTTCCTTAAAAACTCTTTGGCTTTGAATTTCTTAGCAAAATCTCAAAGGAAGAGTCCTTCAAAGTTACATTGCATGAATTATCTTATAGGTTCAGAATTTATCAAGTACTGTGCATGTCCAGAACCAAGCTTAATGAAGAATTTTCTGGGAGGCATTATTTTCTGCCATGTGTCTGAATGTAGCTTTGATGAGATCCTTCCACTATGAAGAGCCAAGACAGCTGCCCTCAAGAATTAGAATTGTATGCTGCCTTCGAAATGGCCTCAACATGAGTTGCCAGTCTTATTCAGGCATCATGGTAGGCTCATAGCTGAGGGAGTTGTAGCATGGGAACCTTGATTTTACCAAGATCAGTGTTACTCCTTAGCATCATTACTTCCATGATCTGCTGTCAGATATTTATATGCTCTTTGGCAAGTTCATGTTTACTTTTGGGCCAAAGACACTTTGTTTTGTGTTGTGTTTAGAATTCTACCCAGTCTAGCCTAGTGAACAAGTATTATTCTGTTTACTTACATAGTAAGCACAGCAAAATGTTATTTCTGAAAGTGCGTGTAACTTAAGAGGAACTACATCCCATCCTCCATCCATGAGGGAGCATTAGTGGGCTCAGAAGAACTGGGAAAAGTAGGTATTTTTGAGTATGAGGAAGGCTATCTCCACTCAAATGAATATAACTTGGGGTGGCTAGAGTCTCTGGTAATTAATGGCCACCAACTCATCTCAGTCCAGTAGCTTCTGAAAACTTTGATAAACTCAAATAATGAATTTCATGGGACAATAAGGGAAAGTTTTACAGATAGCTTTTATTAAAAGATTATAGATTAATTTAAGAGAATAGAGAATAGCTCCTTTATAACAAGAGTAGATTACAACAAATGGGCAGGATTGCAGATCTCTTCTCAGGGTCCAGGAGAATTAAGGTGTGGAGAGTGAGCTGGTTAGTGTAGTTTCAGCTGCTCCACATACAAGGCCTTAGTGTACCTCTCCATATCAGGTGTCTGGACAGAATTTTTGTTCATATCCTCACATAGTATTTGTTGGAAGTAATGCTTGTTTGTGCTTTGTGTAAGTTAAGAAAGCGAAAAACAGAAGCATGAACCAGTGGACCTAAACATTTCTGGCTTTGGGAGGGGAAGAAATTGAAACAAACAAACAAACACAATGATACTATGAATTTCTGGCCATGGATAAGAGGCAGAAATGATCATTTTGGGGGTCCTCTCCATAATACAGTGTGACTCGTTCCCTTCTTCATTCTCATCACAATAATTCAGGTAATCTCCTGGTAATCACAGATACTGAGTGTTCAAAAAGATAACTGGGGCTACATGTTTGTTCAAATTTAATTATGAACTTTTATGAACCCCAATTCTCCAGTAGCCAGTTTAATTTAATTTGTTAAAAGGTCAATATCCCATGTAAGTCAGGCATTTGGGATTTGGGAGTGAAACACTGACTCACATGTGTCCTTCCTGTTTCCCAGACAAAGGAATGTAACCACTCTGTCATTCTCTGTGTGCATTCTGGGCCCGAAAGAAAGCTGGCAAATTTGCTAGATCATGCATTCAGGCAAGGCACTTCATGGTTGATTTGAGTTTCAAAGGAGGGGTTCTTTGAAGGAAAAATGTCAGAGAAAAGCCTTGATCCTTTCTAACATCGCATACTAGGGCAAGAAATGTCTAGCTGTCCCACTGCATGGGGATTTTTGTCACAGTTGCCACAGTTGCCACTGTTGTAACTGGGATGGTTCGTGTTAACTGTTGTTGTTTCACTGATGTGAGGAGACTCATCTTAACGGTGGGTAGGACCATTCTTTTGAGAAAGAATGTTAATTTCTACAAATCGTCAGAAGTGAGTTGAGGACTGGCAGGCATTCATTACTCTCTTCTTTCCAGTTGCGAATGAAATGTGATCAGCTGTCTTCAATCCCTGTTGATTTTATTTCTTTACGAATGTAGATTCTACCCTTGAATTATGATCTGGAAGGAACCCCTACTAACTTAAATTTCTTGTATCAGACTAGCAGAAGAGAAACTAAGACAGGTGTTTATACAAAACAGAGCAACTAGAACTTAGCAGTCTTTCCCTTAAGAAGAACCACTACCTGCATGATCACCTTGAAGTGACCAAGAACTCTCAATGCATGGGACAACAAATTAGAAACTGCTGGTCCCAAGACCCCACCTTAGTCAAACACCTGCCAATCAGTGCTACCTCATTTTACTCTAAAATGGACCTTTTCAATTGCCTTTGTGATACTGTGGGGAAAAAAGAAGAGGCCAGATAAAGTTATGCACAAATGTCAAGGATTAAATGAATATTCATAAGCTTGTAAATACATATCCCCAGGTTTATAAATGAATACTTACAGATTTATTAATAAGTAGCTGCTGCATGAATAAATAAATCCTGCAATTTTCTTTCACATTATTTTGTCTCTGGCAGATGTAAAGGTTTTAGCAGGCAGATTGTCCAGTCTGGGAATGTGAGCTCTATCCAGAGGTCTATTATTTTAAATCTGTTTATGATAACATCAGTTAAAATTTTGGATATATCATGATTAATAGGGTTGTGATCACAATGTGGTTTCTTGTTTCTCAGTGTGACCAAGTTATCTAAATTATGAGTGTGGTCATTGGTGCCTGGTTAAATTAATGACATGCCCCAGTTATGGTTATCATGGGCACTAATTGGTAATCTAAGCTAAGCCAGATTCTTACCTAGCCACTCCTGTCAGTGACTACATTGAAAGAATCAAACCCCAGGTTCAGTTTCACAATTTCATTTCCTTTTGCAAAATAAGAGAGCTGCTTAGGCTCAGGTCTTTGTCTATGGTGGCAGGACTCATGCACAATGAAAACAGGTTCCATAAGCAGTCCCACAGATGAGATATGCAGGGTATCAGCAATTGTCTACTTTATCCTTTAGACCTTTTTTTTTTAATTCATACAAATCAACTTGTGAGTCTCTAGTGTTTTCCTATGTTCCAGAATTTGTTCACTGTCATTGTTAAGCCAAAAATTTACCTTTCATGCAAATCACAATGTATAATGAATTCTATCCAGGCATTCATTTTTATAGACTTTTAACACAAACATACTGCAGTGGTGTTGCAGATTGTGTCTTATAAATCACAATGCCAGGCTGATGGTTTCCAAAACACTTTGTCTTTCCTTATATCTTTACCATTCTTATTAAATCAAGCAAATGTTTACACATTTTGATAGAAACAGCATGAAAAATACAACATTCTTTTGTGTCTGCTATGGGTTGCCTAAATAAATTATTAAGTTCCAGCCTTGTAGACACATTTCAACTTCAGAAAGATACTAAGGAAAGATAAAGTTCAGAATATACATATGTAGATTATGCAAATAAGTTTCCACTGTGTAAATAGTGTTATTGAAGTCATAAAAGGTTAAATACTATTTGTTTAATTTGATTCTCAAAATGGATATTTCATTGCTTTGTGGGAAGTTTCAGCCTATTTTCTAATTTTCGAATTTTAGATGTTATGCTCAGAAGGTGGAGTCAATTGTATTTGTTAATAAGACCTTCTCAGTTTTCCTTGGTTCATTTCTTTGCACAGCACAAACACATCAATACAAGCAAGACTTTCAAAAGACAGATGAAAAGGAAAGCAATACAGTTCTGAAAGAGGAATATTGTTGTATTGTCAGTACAGAAAACAGTGGGATTTCACTATTAAACAACAAGGAGTTGTGACAGGAAGAGATAACTGTCTGGAAGCAGACTTGCAGCATTTCCCAAAGGTCAAGGTTTATAGTTTATTTGAAATGTATTGCGATGTCATGAGAGTTGTATAAATCAAATTTTCAGTAGGAAAATAAGCACACATAAAATTATTCAACTCAAAAAACATTTAACAGATTATTTCAAAAGCATAAACTGTGAGCCTAGGAGGAGAAGGTATTGTTGAGGATTCAGGAAGTAGCAATGATTGAAAGTTATATCCCTCTTGGCATGAAAGTATAAAAGTATGATAGAAGTTAACATACGAAATTATCAGGAGTTTGGGAAGTAACTCGGCCAAACAGAACTGTACAGCTAAGGACACATAGCAAACATGAGAACAAAGAAATAAGAAAGAGAAGAAAGTTACTCCTAGCCTTCCTTTTCACTTTTTTATGGAGGCTGATGATGTAGCTGGTATGGGTCAATATTATAGGCTGAAGAAGACAAAGTAAAAGGGACAGTGTATGCATTCTACCATGTGTGTTTGTGTGGTGTGTTTGATATATAAGAAGAAAGCAAATAATGATAAATAATATTAACATCTAAAACAACTAAATTTGATAACCAATATGAATTTATGAGGAAATGAAGGTTTATTTGATACTAAGCATTTAAGTTAATCCAGAGTAAATAAGTTAAATGAAAATACAATTAAGCAATCATATGACTTGATCATAAGTATGGTTTGATAAAATTATGCATGATGACAAATATTGTGTCATTCTAAATGTGAGAGACAGAATTTCATGGGCTGAGAACCTGAACTGAATATAAAAGAAAATAATAGTTGAGAGACAGTAACTATATCTGCTTCGTCACTGAAATATGTAATGAGATGTCATATGCCTGTGTCTTTTGGCTCCCCTGTATTGATGGATTATAATTTGTAACTTGAGACAAAAAATGAAGCTTTTGCTCATTAAGTTGCTTTTTCAGGTAATTTATCACATCAATGATGGAAGTGAATTATGACAGAGGGGAACTTCCTTAATATGACAATGGTAAAATTTTTTCAAACACCATCTTGAAGAGTTATGGTGACTAATTAGATTATTCATCTAAGCTAAAGAAAAGTTTGGAAAACATACAGTGTTTGTCGTAAAGGCTGGGTTTCCTTCATCATTCAAGGATTACTTTTTTTTCAGTCTCCATCTGTTTTTCCAGAAAATGTCACTTTCTTAACATCTAAATAATATTCTATTGTGTATTTGAACTATATTTTCATTATCCATTCAACATTTGATATACTTTTAAACTGTTTCCAATTTTCTGACTACCATGAGTAGACTAGAAATGAACATGGATAAGCAATACCTCTGCAGTATTAAATATAGTCCTTTTGGTGTTTTACTGTGTTAGTTAGAATGTAATTGGTCCCCATAATCTCATAGGAAGTGGTACTATAGGAGAAGATGGTGCTTTGTTGGAGTGGGAAAGCCCTTGTTGGAAGAAGTGTTTCACTGTAAGGGTAGGCTTTGAAGTTTCTTGTGCTCAGGATATCACTGAGTCTCAGTTAACTTTGTTTAGCCTGCAAGATGTAGGACTGTCAGCTACACCTCAGTACTCTCTCATCATCATGCTTCCTGACATGATGATAATGAAATGAACCTTTGAAAATATAAAGGAGATGCCCCAATTAAATATTTTCTTTGTAAGAGTTACTGTGGCCATGCTGTCTCTTCACAGAAATAGAACACCTAACTAAGCTAGCAGTTAGTACCAGGGACTGGGTTAATTGCTGTGATAGGCTTAACCATGTGTTTGCTTGGAATAATATAGATTTGGGGAGTTTGAGTTAGGAAAGCTGTGATTGCTTTAAGCACTTCTTTGGTCCATACTGGTGGGAGCATGGAGGACAGTGATGTTGAAAGTGATTTGATGAACTGTGGGGATCAAGTTTCAGAGAAGAACGTTAGTTTGTGGCCTAGAAACTGATCATGTGAAGAAAGAGGCTATATTGCCGTTGTCCAGAGTCTTCTTAGTGACTATAGAGATGAGTTTTGGATAAATTTCGTTGGCAGAAGCAATCTCAAAATAACCTTATATGGACTTTTTCATGAAGTTATTATTGGTATCTCTATTGAAGATTTATAATTAAAAGGAGGAGGCTGACCAGGATAAATTATAGATGCAGAGATCCACAGCCAAGCACTGGGTCAAGCTCCAGGGGTCCAGTTTATGTTGGGGGGGTTTATGGATTTACTAGAAAAGAGGGTCAAGATCATGATGGGGGAATCAACAGAGACAGCTGACCTGAGCAAATGGAGCTCACAGACTTGGACTGACTTTGGAAAGTCTGTGTGGGACCAACCTAGGCCCAGTGCATTTGAATGACAGTCGTAAAACTTTTTCTGTGGAGCACCTAGCAGTGGGAATATGACCCATCCCTAGCATAAGAGCTGGCTTTTTGGAACTTATTCCCACTGCAAGGATGCCTTGCTTAGCCTTGATGTTGGAGCAGGAGATTGGTTCTGTCTTAATTACATGATTTGTTGATTTCTGTGGGAGGCCTGCCCCTTACTCAACAGAGCAGAAAGTGGATGGGTGTATACACATGAGGTAAGGGTAAGGAATGGGAAGAGCGGAGGGAAGGGAGACTGTGGTTGATATGTAAGATAAATAAAAAAGTTTAACAAAGAAAAACAAGAAATGCAAAATATAAATTTTAAGTAAAAAAAGAATACCAGAGAGTGAAATAAAGTTAAATCCTGTCTTTAAGGAGATACATGGACTAAGAAAAGAATAAAAAGAGTGGTGACCTAAGGACAAGGTAACACCCAGCTAAAT
Organism: Mesocricetus auratus; assembly: GCF_017639785.1. NCBI lineage: Eukaryota > Metazoa > Chordata > Mammalia > Rodentia > Cricetidae > Mesocricetus > Mesocricetus auratus. Next base: position 74,579,693 of record NW_024429266.1, on the reverse strand, counting down.
TTCCAACTCGTGAATTAAAGAAAAGCTTACTCCATGGTATGATGGTATAAACATCTAATCCCAGTACTGGGAAGGAAGAGGCTGGTGGATCTCTGAGTTTAAAGTCAGCCTGGTCTACAGAGAAAGTTTCAGGACAGCCAAGCTTAAGCAGTGAAGGACAGAATGATGGCAGAGATATAACTGAATGAGAGGTCGATGTTCCTGTCCTAGTAAGCAGTAGAATCTGGCAGCTTTGGCCATGGGGTTCTGTCTTTAAAGTTAAGGATAGCAGAAATGGGTTATGGAATTTACCTCAGTGCCTAAAGAAAGCTGCTAAGGCCAGGCATGTGTCATGGGTATCCTGGAATGGAAGTCTAGTAGGGAGGCCATGTGCGAAGATGTGAAGTTGAAGCCTGCACTGCCTTGGAAAATGCAAAATGTTAGAGATGTCAGAGTCATGTGATACCCACAGTGGAGAGCTGCTAACAGGGAGTAGAACCAACCCAAGAGTAATAAGTGTGTTGCAGCCAAGAGAGTTGGAGATCTGAAGAGTATTTTGACATCTGTCATAGAGATGCAAAGCAGTATTTGGAGTTTGCCAAGCTGGTTTTCGGTCTTTCTTTGTCCCTGTATTTCCTCCCTTCTTGTATTTTAGAATGGCAAAGTACACCCTGTGGCAGTATTTGTTGGAAGTTTGTGATCTGCTTTTTAATTTTTATTTTTACAGGTGCTTACAGTTAAGGCATTGTATGAACCTCAGAAAGATTTGAAACTCTGGTCTAATGTTTTTGAGACTACAGGAGTCTAATGTTGTGATAGACTACAGAAGCTTTTAAAGTTGCACTAAATGAATTTTGCCTTATAATATTGTTACAACATTATGGGAACCATGGAGTGGAATGTGGTAGACTGAATGTAATTGGCCCTCATAAGCTCATAGGGAGTAACACTATTAGAAGATGTGGCTTTTATTTGAGTAGGTATGATCCTGTTAGAGAAGTGTGTCACTTGAGCAGTGGGCTTTGAAGTTTTCTTTGCTAATAAAACTGTCAAGAGTCTCAGTTGACTTTTTGTTGCCTGCAAGATTTTCAGATACTAATCTAGCACCTTGTCTGCCTGCCAGTCACCAAGACACCCAAATTAAATGTTTTCTGTATATGAGTTGCAAACGTCATGGTATCTCTTCACGACAATAAAACCCTAAGACAATTCCCAAGAGTGATATAGCTGGATCTTGATATACATTTATTCCCAGTTTGCTGAGGAATGACCACACTGATTTCCTCCCTGGCTATATAAATTTCTACTTCCACCAGTCATGAAGAAGTATTCGCCTTTAACTGAATCCTTGCCAGCATGCAATGTCATTGTTTTATTGGATTGGGCACTCTCACTGGCTCAGTATTGGTACAAGTTGTAGAAGCAACAAACCACTTTTTATAACTTGGATATAATGTCCACTCCATGTAAGGAAACTCACACCTGAAACTGTAAAACTGGCTAAGAATCAGTGAACAGTAGGTCACAGGACTAGGGAAATTTTTATACCATTTTGTGCTAAGGGAATATATTAATAAAATGACTCTTAGTGACATATTGCTACACGCATTGATCAACAATTTATTTTACGCTTACTTCTCTCTAACACTGAATTTAAAAACTCAGCTACTGTGCAAAGATTAAAAAGTAATAAAATATGTATAATAGGATTGTAAATATAAAGACATTTGACTATCATAAATAATTTATTTATGAATGGTATTGTTGTTTATACAAGTCAACAACAAAAACAAGCAAACAACCAAAATTCCTTAACAAATAGATGACAAAATATGCTTGGAATGAACAAATACATAAAAATAGTAGGAAGTTAGTGTACATCTCTATAGTCAATGAGAAATCAAGAAAAACATCTGTATATAAACAATATATATCTGATAAAGGTGAAGATTAAACAAAGTAAAATTTTAACAAATGACAGTGAAAATTTTATAATTTTAAATGATTATTTCTTTGAGTGTATAAATGTGTGGGAATGCCCTGGTATATATGTGGAGGTTATAGGACAATCATTTCTCTTTTTAAACCATGTGAGTCCAGGGAATGGAACTCAGGTTGTCAGGCTTGATAGCAGGAACTATTAGCCACTGAGATATCACTTTTATTTTAATGATGTATATTTTTATTTTTTTAGAATATGGTTTGTTTTTATCTATGAACTTTTATGTATCATCCATGTATGTGTCTTCCATGTTTGTAAAGGTAGACATAGAGACAAAGAGGGTGTTTGATCCCTTGGTTTTCGAGTTAAACATAGTTACACTATACCTGACAGTGTGCTTGGAATTTAACTTGGTTTCTCTAGAAGGACAACAAGGATTTTTAACTGAACCATCTTGTACATCTGTAGCATCTATACTTTAAAACTTAGGAGTAGTGTATGTATCTATTTCAAGACAAATATTCAAATAAAACAACACAGGATGTTAAATGTTCAGATAAAAATGCAAAAGGAAAAATCCAACTCAACTCTGAGTTGATAAGTTAATATAGAGGGTTTATGTATCATTAAGGAAATTTCAGTTGTTTAATCTTTCTTAAACATCTTTGGTATGTGAAAATCACTCTTAAGAGATCACAAACACATGCTGTCTTTCACAAACTGGCACATCAAGCAGCTATAAATGTTCATCTCTTTATTGAGAAAATAAAAATTTAGCAGGAATTGACAGAAAATTCATGCTTCAAAGTCTAGAAGCAGTGAAAGATTTAGAGGAACCCAAAATAGTGCTGATCAAATAAAAAGCAAAATGAATTGTGTAGAAAGTTTTATGACATTTTCTCCATATAGTATAACAAAAGTATATTCTTAGCCTCCCCAAGTTTTACAAAGAACAATACCCTATATGCACAGCTTAGGATCCTAATTATTGGTTTTGGAGCAGTTCTTATCACAAATGATTGTATTTGTTCTAATGTGTTCAGTGTTTATTCTAAGAGGGGGGTCGTGAATTGTCTTCACAGGACTTTGTCTTCACAATACAATAAAATATTCTTAAATACCACTTGTAAAAACAACAGCAAAGCAAATACAAGGCATAAAAATAAACAATAAATTGGTTGTTATCCAAGAATCAAAATCGATCTATTTTTAAAAATAATACAGCTACTAAGATGGCCTATTGGGTAAATGTGATTGTGGCATAAATCTGAGAACTAGAATCTACCCTTGGAACATATATGAGAGTGGAATGAGAGTAAAACAATTCTAAAGTTGTTCTGTTCTCTGATTTCCAAACATGTGCCATGGCAGCATGTCACTCTCTCTCTCTCTTTCTCTCTTTCTCTCTCTCTCTCTCTCTCTCTCTCTCTCTCTCTCTCTCTCTCTCTCTCTCTCTCTCTCTCTCTCTCTCTCACAGACACACACACACATACAAACCACACAACTAATAACAGTAATTTCTAATAATCTAATAAGTTTATTATTAATAGCAAATGTTTAATAAACAACATCCAGAGCTCTTTGGAAAATAATATAAGTAAACTATTTAATACCCTCTAAATACTGAAGCCAAATACATACAACTATGTGGAGAAAGAAAACAGATGTCTTAAAAAAACCTGTGTATCGCATTTTACAATGTATATTATAAGAGGAATCAAACAGACCTACTGGATTTGAGAAGTTATCATTTAAATGTCAAAAAGGCAAATGGAAGAATTCAATTGTAGTTTTGCCCTTTTAGCAAAACAAATAATCTCTCGCTTATAATGTTTGGTATATAATATAAATATGCAAAGCAAATTATGAAACAATAAATAGAATTGCACAGAACCTAGACATGATCTGGGATACCATCATGGAGAAAACTATGAAAATGGAAATTCCAGAAGCAGATGAAGAAGCCAAAAGACAAAAATAATGTGTGAAGACATGAAGGATGAAATTTTCCCTTTTTGATGAATGAAATGAAGAGTCCTAAGACAATGTTATACCAAAACATAATATTATTGAACATGGAGAGAAGCAATTCATGGCATTCGAGTGACAACCAACTTCTCAGAAACCATGAAAACAGCAGTAGATATTACGATAAACAGAAGAAAGAACACAAACTAACCCAAAATCATAAAATCTGTCAACCAGGACTTATAATCAGCTTCTTTGAATATTGAGTGTTAAAAAATTAACATTTCTATGAGGTAAACATAAGCTGAAGTATATTGATCACAAAACCTAATATACAAAGAGGGACTGACAGATGATAAAGAAGAGACCTTAGTTCTAAATTTAAAACCACAATAATTTGAAGTAAAGATAAGAAAGATGAGTGCGTGGAAGAATTGCTAGTTAGTTTGCAAATAAAACAATACTCTCTGCATTAACTAAAATTAAGATGCAGAAAATTAAAGAGTCCAGGCCAGGCATGATACCCCATATTCAACTTCCTAGCACATAGGAGGCTGAGAAAGGAGAACAAAATGTTTTGAGACTGAGTCGCAGCCTGCAGACTATACTTTCCAATAAATCTGTCTCATAAATAAACAAGCAAAACAAAACAATTCAAAAAACCCTGAAACAGCTACTACTTTACTAATGATACAACATATAAAATATAATCTGAGGAAAGTGTTATAGAAAGGAAGAATAAGGTGATGATGTTGAGACAATTTATATTCAATTAAATTTGTATGGCTATTAATTTCATTTGATCATTATGATTAAGAATGGTAATATGACCCATTTTTATGACTTGTTCATTTTCCACAAGAATTTCAATTTTACTCCCTCAGAAAGAACACTGTCAGCAATAGATGTTATTTTAATATCTACACAGAAAAGAAAATACTTGTACATTTACCTACATCACAGGCACACAAAAAGGAGAGAAATAAATAGAGCACATTCTCTTAATTACCTTCTCATAAATGTTGTCATAAAATGTATTAACACAATCAACGTACAGGATAAAGGGGTTGTTTCAGTTGGTAATTCATGGTAAGACTCTGTCACAAAAATAACTGATTTGGTGGTGAAGACACAACAGCAGACAGATAAGACATGGCAGCAGGAGCAGGAGGCTGCCTGGTCACATTGCATCTACACTCAGGAAGTAGAGACTGAATAGGAAGTAGGGCAGAGCTACAGAGCTTCAAAGCCCAACCAACGGGGAATTTCCCCTATCAAAATTAAACTCTTAAGGATTCAACAACTTTCCTAAAGAATACAAACAGCTGTAGATCCAATGTTCAAACATGTCATCATGTGGGAGAAATTTTGTATTTCAAGGAAAACACAAACAAACATGGGGAAAAACCCTAGAAATGCTAAAATAAATGGGAAGAATAGATTTTTATGACATTCAACAAGGCTCAGCAAATTTAGCAGCAAATTCTTATGCTTGATATTAGAAACATAAACATTATAAGATGGAAGACATTAATTGTATTCATCAAAAGAAAAAGCCACCAAGAGGATATTGCAATTCTAAACAGTTATGCATCAAATTCAAGGGCATCAAAGTTCATAAATGAAACACTATGACAGCTAAAATCACATTCTTATAACACACTCTCTCCATTAAACAGGTCAAAATGACAAAAACTAAATAAAGAAATGTTGAAGTTAGCTTCCTTTATAAAATAAATGTTCCCAGCAGAAATTTACAAAACATTTTACCTAACAAACCATAATATACATTTTTCTATGCATCTGATGGATTTTCCCCAAAACTGATTGAATACTCAGAAATGAATAAAATCTCAACAGATACAAGAAATTGAAATAGCACCCTGAATTTGATCTGATCACTGTTGATTAAAGGTGTGTATCAATACTGTAAAGGGGTGATGGCAAGAAATAATCAGAGAGCTTAAATCAGTAAAGAAGCCAACAAACTACCAATGCAAGGAATGAATGAACACAGAATTGGTTCTATGGTGAAATTTTAGTCAAATCAACTAAAAGGGAGAGAATAAACACTCTAATTAATAAAATTAGAAACAAAAATTATAACATAATAAATAAAAAGGAAATCCAGTAAATCATAAGGACATAATTTGAAACCTCATACCAAACCAAATAGGAAAATCTAAAAGACATGGATAATTTGACTGATATACAACACCTAACAAAATTCAGTAAAGAATCAGCCATTCAAACAGACCTATAAGACCTATGGAAATAGAAGCAATAATTAAGAGTCTTCCCAAAGATGCTCAATAATATCAAAGGACAATTCCTCAATTAAGTCCATAGCAGCTCTATTTGTAATATCCAGAATCTGGAAACATCCTAGATGTCCCTTAACTGAAAAAGCGATAAAGAAAAGTGGTACATTTACTCAGCTCACCTGTGTAAATTTATATATTACTCAGCTGTTACAAGCAATTACACCTTGAAGTTCAAAGGCAAATGGATGCAAATAGGGAAAAAATCATCCTGAGTGAGGTAACCCAGACCCAGAAAGATAAACCTGGTTATGTATTCATGTATATTTGTATATTATTCATAATACAGGATAACTGTGCTACAATCCAGACACTCAGAAAGGATAGGTAACAAGGAGGTTCCAAGGGGGACACTTGAATCACTTTGGCATGGGGAAATGGAAGAGATTTTGTGGGTGGATTGGGGTGAGTGAGGATGGGAACATGAGGGATTAGATGGACGAAAGAGTTCTGACTGAGTCTTTTGGAAAAGGGAGCCATTTAGGTGTCAGAAACCTGGTGCAAGGTCAACTCCCAGGATTCTACAAGGATGACCCCAGATAAGACTAATAGCAACTGTATATATGTAAACTGAACTGGTTATCTTCTGTAACCAGGAAAGAATTCCAGTGGAGGGACTGTAACACCAATATGGTCACCTAGTCTTTGTATACATTCTGTCCTGCCTATGAGATATGCTGGAGTAAGGATGTTGCAGATTGTGGGAATGGTCATTCAATGACTGGACCTGCCTGAGACCCATACCATGAGAGTAAATCTACCATTGACACTCATGGAACACCAGGATCCAGAGGCTAGATGGTCCAGATACCTAGGATAGAACCAAACATGACTGGAGAAATAAACATTCAATGTAATGATGGCTAACAATATTGTGCTATAGTCAAATATTGGTCCTAGACCAGTTGTATTCAGAGATGTTCCATCCAGTAAATGGTGAAAACAGACACAGGGACACACAGTCAAACATTAGGGCAAGCTTTGGGAAATATGCTGAAGAGAGAGAAGAATTTTCGGATTTAGAGAGAACATGAACATCACAATAAAACCCATAGAATCAATTAACTTGGGCTCATGGAAAGTCACAGAAAGTTAATAGACAACCTAAAGAAATTTCATCGGACTGACCTTGCACTATGCACATATGTAATAGTTGTATAGCTTTGTCTTCTTTTGTGACTCTTAACAGTAGGAGCAATGGCTGTCTCTGACTCCATTACTAGCATTTGGGACACTATTCCTCATACTTGGTTACCTTAATACAAGGCTAGGTATTTAGTCTTACTACAACTTGATATGGCATGTTTTGTTGATATCAATGGGAGATTTGCCTTTTTGTTAGTAAAAACATAGGAGTGGATGAGGGGATGGTAGAAGGGAGAGGAGGAGAGGGATTGGGAGAAGAGGAGGGACAGGAAACTGTATTCAGGGTGTATAACTTAAAAACAAATATCCCAACTATGTAAACCACTGGGCAGATATTTTCAAAGAAGAATTACATTCAAAGAATAATTAATGCCAATACTACTCAAATTATTATCCAAAAAGAAACAGAAGGAACATTGTCTAACTCTTTTTTATGAGACCAGGATCATCCTGATGCTCGAACTTCATAAAAACCCAAGCAATCTACAGATTCAATGCAATCCCATTCACAATTCTGACACTATTATTCACAGAAGTTGAAAGGACAATTTTCTGATTCTCATGAAAAACAAGTGTAAAAGTAAAACAAGAACAAAACAAAAGATGGGACAACTAAACTGCTAGAGGTCTTGCCATCTCTGGTTTCAAATTGCACTACAAAGATATAGTAATTAAAATCGCATATTATGGGCATAAAAACAGACATGCTGGGGAGAGGGACCTCGTACTGACTTGTGAAGCAACCTTGTTTCTTATCTAAATTTAAAATGGAAAATAAAAAAAAACTTTAATAAAAAAAACAGACATGCTGATTAATGGCATCAAATTGAAGATACAGCCATAAACTCAAGCACTCATGGATACCTGAAGTTTTATAAAGAAGGCAGAGGTAAACAATGGAAAAGAAGACAACACCTTAATCAAATGATTTTGGTCCAACTAGATGGCTGCATGTAGAAAAACACAAATAGATCCATATATATATATATCGTCGGACAAAAATCAGGTCCAATCAGATCAAAGACTTCAACATCAGGCCAGATACTCTGAATCTAATACAAGACGAAATGGGAAAAATAGTCTTTTACTCATTGTCACATGAAGACTTTCTGAACAGAACATGAATACCATAGGTACTATGATCAACAATTTATAAATGAGACATCATGAAATTGAAAATCACTGTCATTCAGAATAATTGGCTGGGTTCAGAATGAGAAAGATTTTTTAATTTAAATTTAAATTAGAAACAAGGTTGCTTCACATGTTGATTCCAGGTCCCTCTTCCTTTCCCTCCCCTCCTCCCTCACCCTCCCACCAACCCACCCATTATCCCCTCATTTTCCCAGGAAGGGAGAGGCCCTCCATGGGGGTGTCCATAGTTTGTCATTACACTACACATCTGAAAGATCACTAATACTTAAAATAAGACTCCAGAAACTGAACATGAAGAAAACAAGAAACCCAATTAAAAACTTGTCAAAATATAAAACACAACTGGCTGAGAACCACTTAAAGAAATGTTCAATATCCTTAGTCATCAGGGCAATGCTAACCAAAACTTTCATCTTTCATCAATCACAATGGATAAGAGTAAATTTTTTTGGTTTTACAAGACAGGGTTTCTCTGTATTGCTTTGGAGGCTCTTGGTCCAGCCCGGCCTCGAACTCACGGAGATCTGCCTGCCTCTGCCTCCCGAGTGCTGGGATTAAAGGTGTGTGCCACCACTGCCCGGCCAAGAGAAAATTTTTTAATAATGACAGATTGTGTTGGCAAGGATTCAGACTAAGGGATTGAATAATTGTATAACAAATATGGAAATCAGTGTGGTAGTTCCTTAAGCTGCTGTATATTCTTGTATCTGTGTCTATATCTGTATCTGTATCTGCTTCTATATCTATATCTAATCAAGATCCTGCTAGGCCACTCTTTGTCAAATACTCAAAAGACCCTACATTGTGATACAGAGACACTTGCTCAATCATATTCATTGCTGGTCTGGTTATAGTAGCCAGAAATTGGAAAGAGAATAGATGTCTGTCAATGGAAGAATGGATAAAAAGTGATATATTTATACAATGGAATATTACAGTTTTTTAAAATGAAATTCACATGTAAATGTATATATCTATAAAAAATCATCAAGAGTATGTTAATCCAGACCTGAAAAGACAAATACAGTGTATATTTGCTTGTATGTAGATGATAGCTGTTAAGTCTTTGATAAGCAGGCTACAATTTGGATAACCACAGAGGTTAGGGTTGGAGTAAGGAACTAGAGGTGGAGATAAATCTCCCTAGGAAAATATAATAGAATAGTGATCGATAGGTGGGTGATAGGGGGAAATAGAACATGAGTACAAATGAGGATTGGATTATAAATGTGTAATGGAAAGGGATTTCTAAAAGCAATGCCATTTGAAGGGTCATATGGAATCTATTTCAGTAGAAGCTTCTTAAAATAAAAACACCAATGAAAATTTATGCTGCAGAGGATGTGGTGAAAGAGGGACACTCCTCCATTGCTGGTGGGAGTGCCAACTGGTTCAGCCACTTTGGAAATCAGTATGGGATTCCTCAGAAAATGGAAATAAACCTACCACAAGACCCAGCAACTCCACTCTTATGCATATATCCAAAAGATGCCCATTCATACAACAAAGATGTCTGTTCCACTATGTTCATAGCGCTTTATTTGTAATAGCCAGAACTTGGAAGCAACCTAGATGTCCCTCAACCGAAGAGTGGATTGAGAAAATGTGGTACATCTACACAATGGAGTACTATTCAGCAGAAAAAAGTAATGGAATCTTGAGATTCGCAGGCAAATGGATGACACTAGAAGAAACCATCCTGAGTGAGGTAACCCAGTCACAAAAAGAGAAACATGGCGTGTACTCTCTCATATATGGATTTTAGACATAGATCTGGGGAGTGCCAGCCTACAATCCTATGGCCAGAGAGTCTGGGAAACAGAAACTTCATTTAGCGGCTGATCGAAGAAGAGGCAGACTCCCTTGGTTAAGTACTGAGCTGAACTCAAGAAAGCCAGTAACAGAGAGGTGTCGCACCTGCTGTGCAGCCTGCATCTGAGAATGTAGCGAGGTGGTTGGGATAGCTGACACAGAGACTGGTTGGTTGCTTTAAGAAAACTTTATGCTTCCCAAGTCAGTTTAGGAGGAGACTCCAAGTCTGCATAGGAGAGAGCTCTCAGGAGAAGTCTCTCCAAGAAAAAAAAGCTCCCCTTTTTAAGGACTTCTGTCATCCATCTACATACAATTCTTTCCAGACTTCTCACCCTCCTGTCTGGTGGTTTAATCTCAGGCCCCAGAATCGGGGAGACACAGCAGGGGAACAGGAAGAGGCATCTAGCCATAGGCAGTGTGAAAGTCAAGGTATCTCAGCGAGTGAGCCCTTATCTGAGCCCTATCAAGAGCTTTATAGCACTGAATTGTTTTCAGTAAACATTACACAGCTGCCTGCTCCCAGGCCAAAGGGGAAGTAGGTTTCTGCTCAAGGTCTGGTGTCCCCACAATTCACCCCTTTTTATTTTTAAATGAGGCACTCCTGGCTTAGGTCAAGTAGGGTCACCCTCTCTGGCCCGTCTTTGGGGGACCTTGAACCCCGGTCTTAGGTGGGAGGGGACTTCCCCACAGGTTTCCATCAACAGAGCGCCCCAATCTTAGAATCTTCTGTAATAAGGCTTTATGGCTATCAGTATTACCATGGGCTAAGGCACTTTGAACTCAGCATGAAACCAGAATGCCTACTGCCACTGTTACCATTCCTAGGACCCCCACTGACATAGCGCCTCTCTGTCACCTGCCCATCCCCCGATCTGGGCCGTAGCATTTTACCACCAGTCTTTTTTTGCTAAGAGGGTGATTTATAGTTACAATTTGACGGTTAAAACAGTGATAAAGTTTACAATCATTTTAAGATCTACTTAGGAAAGTGTCCCGCGCCACAGTCTCGCCAGCAAGAACAACACAGGACACTCGGATCCTTCTGCAGTAAAGCTTTAATGCATCTTGAGAGATAGATGATCAGCTTCTGAGAGGGAGACCCCAAGCTAAGAAACCCAGCCCCTTATATAAGCCTAGGAGCTCTGAGTGAGACGTGTAGAGCCGGGATTGGTGGTTTGCTCATCACCCCAGATGATGCCACGGGAGAGGCACAGCTTAAACGGTGAACTCCAACTGACAGCGGATGTCAGCGCCATCTTCTAATGGCGATAGCGAGGGTGGCTCCTCACAGGAAAGCATTAGATAGTGCACTTGCACAGATACATTAGGAACAATCATTGATGTTACACATGTAGCATTATAAAAAATATGAACAAGAGGCTTGTTTCACTGTTTACAGAGTACCAATTTGTTCCTGTGGTGATGTAGTCTGTCGATTTAATGTCAGTAGTATCAGCTGAACATGTAACCTGAGTCAAAGTCTTTTTGTTGCACCAGGACAAACCACATTTCTCTAGAAAAACACACTGGCATAGGTGTGATTCCAGAAACAGGAACTACCATGTCTGATATTTTAAGTGACCATGTCCTGTTTAAATACTGAAAAGAGGCTTTTGCCACTCATCACAGTCCATACCAATGTCCAAATGTTTTAAATGGGTCCTTTTTTTCCGGAAGGTTGATGTAGCAGGTCTGTTGAGAAACTGGAAATCTCAAACCGACTGTTTTCTTTCTTTCTTGGGCTGTAGATTTGATGACATCAAGGGTCAGGAACACTGATTTAGGAGATCTCGAACTGGCTTGAGCAGGCTCCCACAGTCTCAGGTCCAGTTTTCTCTGCTCCATGCATCTAACCAAATGTTGTGACAGCTACTGAAGCTTTATTCTTTTCCTGTAAGAAAACACAAACATGCCCTTGATCCCAAATTAGGGTCTTCTCCACTGTCTAGTGTATGGATGTTTCCATTTGACCTGAGTAATAGTTGTTTAATTTTCATTATGTCAGAATCTGTCTGAAGCAGATTCCACACTGGCATTTACATTTAAAAATTTTTTAAATGAGGAGTGGATTATTTAATGAATCATGTGGGGACTGGGGACATTACTCCCCCCTTTATTTTTAAATTTTGTTTGAACTGTTGAAGTTGGACCAGAACAGTAGAAGGATTTGTCTACCCTCCTTAGTCAACTGTCTATGTGAATTGGGATCATTATTTAAAGTATTAGTAGATGTCCTTTAAAAGGGACATAACCATTAAGTACCTTTGAGAATCATTTAAGGATTGTAAACTATACTATGTCCCAAATAGTCCCTTTTTTTTTTAACCTGTAGCTCTCACTAGCTGACAAGGCCTCATTTGCATCTGAACTGACAAGGCCTAATTTGCATCTACACAGACACCTTTGGGGGTGGGGGCCTGCCAAAGTGGCAGGACAGTTCCCTGAAAAAACCTCTCTTTCTCCCTCTGACTGGCTCTGAGGGCTTAACTTGAATTTTTTGTTAAAATATTAACCAACTGACTGGATGTTTCTTTTGGCTATATCTAAATTGATTTAGGTAGTTTTTAACTGTTTGAAGGGATTTAAGTATCCCTTTAATCATATCCAAGGCAATTAGAACAGTTGCTTTTGTCAACATTTACGCATTTACATTTTACACTTCATACATACTGAGGTGACCACGTCCATACATACAGACCATGCATACATATCTCTCCTTTTGCCTAGGTTATGATTAGTTTGTTGAACTGAAACTTCTTTAACAGAACAACTCCAGTCAATCTTTGAATTAAAACAAAAGGTTGAAAAAGTCCTGTATGTCCCTCATTATTTCTTTATTAGAGAAGTTTTGAGCTACACTCAGGGGCTACAGCCATACCCACTTCTTGTAATTCTGTAGATGTAAAGTGGAAAGGCCAGGCTTTTGCCAAAAGTTTTTAGAGATGACTCACAAAATTGACCTTAAATTTGTATCAATAACCTATCCCATATAAATGTAACCAAACATTTTTATTTTATATACCTTTGTCTTTTTCTTTACTGAATACTAATACCTCATTTATTAACTTTACAAATTTTTTTAATTTTACCCATCTTTAATCTATCCTTCCATTGAGGATGATCCTCCAATCCACCCTCCAACTGAGGGCAACTTCTTAGGTTTCGCTTTTCTTTTTTGACCTTTGTCAGGCAAAGGCCTAGACATTTAATCTGGTACCCCTAGCTTGGTACCCTCTTTTAAATACATACTTATAGCCTTACTTGTTGGCTATTCTTTTAGATCACTGAGTTATTCTTTACTTTCCTGACCTCAGTGGATCAGGTGAAAGACTGGAGATTTTTCTCATTTTACCCTCTTTTTTTTTTGACTAGGTTTCTCTCTATCCTTTTGGAGGCTGTCCTGGAACTCGCTCTATATACAAGGATGGCCTCCATCCTACCTACCTCTGTTTCTTGAGTGTTGGGATTAAAGGCATATGCCACCAACACCCGACTCTAAAGATCATAGCGAACATCCTTCCAATCTGGGACATTTAAGCCTTCCCCAGTAATGAACCATGGGCTCGCACGTTCAATCCATTTTAAAAGGCCTTCCAAGGTTTTAGACTTTACTGTAGTCCCATGTCCTTCAAGTAACTTTTTAACTTGATACTGTAATTCAATCTTACCAGAACTATTCCCCATGGTTTCTTTTCTTTTTTCCCCAATCTGTCCCTGGCTAGAAAAAGAGATGAACCCGCTCACTTACCTCGCTTTCACAATCTCGGTGGGATCCTCCAATTGTCGCACCTGCTGTGCGGCCTGCATCCTACAATGTAGCGAGGTGGTCGGGATAGATGACACAGAGACCTGTCGGTTGCTTTAAGAAAACTTTATGCTTCCCAAGTCAGCTTAGGAGGAGACTCCAAGTCTGCTTAGGAGAGAGCTCTCAGAAGTCTCTCCAAGAAAAAAGAGCTTCCCTTTTTAAGTACTTCTGTCATCCATCTACACACAATTCTTTCCAGACTTCTCACCCTCCTGTCTGGTGGTTTAATCTCAGGCCCCAGAATCGGGGAGACACAGCAGGGGAGCAGGAAGAGGCATCTAGCCATAGGCAGTGTGAAAGTCAAGGTATCTCAGCGAGTGAGCCCTTATCTGAGCCCTATCAAGAGCTTTATAGCACTGAATAGTTTTCAGTAAACATTACACAGCTGCCTGCTCCCAGGCCAAAGGGGAAGTGGGTTTCTGCTCAATGTCTGGTGTCTCTGTGGGGAGCCGCCCCCACATTCTCCGTTACAAGATGGCGCCGACACCCGTTGTCAGTTGGAGTAAACAACCTTGGTGCGCACGTGCCTCTGACCTGTCCTCTGTCTTTTTTTGGGAAAAGGGAAAAAATACAGTAGGTAACCCTTATGTAGGACAACATGTCTCTCAGAGGAAAATATCTCTCTGTGTGATGCCTTTGCTCAACACCCCTCTTGGGAGGCCAGACTAAACACTCTACCCTGTGTAATGAACCTAAGTTTTGGGTGTGTAGGAGTTGTTTAGTCGGCAGCCTATTGCTTAAGCATAGTCAACCAGATAACGGTTGACGCCCCTTGCTCGAGTGTAGCCAGTGTTTGTGTTATGACCACCTTATCTCTTTTGGTTTGGGTTTTGAGCTTGTAGACCAGTCAGAGAATAAACACTATTTTGTAGCATAGGACTGCTCCAAATAATCCCACTCCCACCCATTCTTTGAAATATGAAACAGCTGAAGAAATTTACGAAGACAATCCCTCCATGAAGGACAGGTCAACTCAAATTTATAGGTCCAATTTATTGTACGGGAATATGTCTCGTCATCCTTTTGCTCCATAACGGTTTTGGTGAGTTGTTTTGGGACCCAAAAGGGATTTTTTTTATTTTGTGGAAAAACACAAACAGCTCTCCTGGATCTTATTAGAATAGGATCCGGGCCTTTTTATTTATTAGTTAGTACATCTTTTTATTTTATAAATTTTTTGGGTCTTTGTGGATCCGAGTAATGTCTTGTTGTTGTATTTTGACCCTTATTATCTAGATTTTTAAAAATTTATAGTAAACAATGTTATGGCAATAGCCACTCTTGGTGTTGGGGGCAACTCCTTTATAATTTTTTCTTTTTGTTTTATTAGGTAAGACTTAAGTGTACGATGTGCTCGCTCCACGATGCCTTGTCCCTGAGGATTGTAGGGCAGGCCTGTAGTATGTGTGACTTGTATTTGTGTAAGCTTTTAGTTTTTGAAAAGGGTATAAGCCTTTTCCCCTTTTTTGTTTACCTTTTAATGTCCCTCTTGGGGACTGTAAGGGCTCTCCCTTATCCTTAAATTTACCGGGTGGGGGGGTTATCTTTTTTAGTTATAACCGGTTTTTTTTTACGTGTACCTAACCTCTCACTACGCTCGGTTTTTGACATGCTAGACAGATTGAGAGGAGCCATGATAAAAATAAACACCTGTGGCTCAAATGAAACAAAAGTAACGACCGCGCACAGCTCTTTTATCTACAAGAGACTAAAGCACATAGTCAGGCACTGCCGCTTATCCTAACAATTGTAACGATGTAACAATTGTAACAGAGGCTCCAATCCAAAATCCCAGAATAGCATACCTCTCCCAGCGTAGTCACCTGCAGTTCTGAATCCTCCTTGAATCCAAGGGGTCTCTGATGGTGCTGACGATGATGAGGTCTGAGTTCCCGGGTTTCGGCACCAGATGTCCCGCGCTACTGTCTCGCCAGCAAGAACGATGCGGCACACTTAGGATCCTTCTGCAGAACAGCTTTAATGCATCTTGAGAGGGAGAGCATAAGCTTACAGAGCAGAGACCCGGGGAGCGAAAAGTCCAACCCTTATATAGCTCAGCAGTCCCTGCCTCGGACGTGTCATCTCCTGACTGGCTCCTGCTCGTCAGCCCATATGACGCCACGGGAGAGGCAGAGAGTAAGGGATGGAAAAATAGCAGGCAGGTGCGCACCAAGGTTGTTTACTCCAACTGACAACGGGTGTCGGCGCCATCTTGTAACGGAGAATGTGGGGGGCGGCTCCCCACAGTGTCCCCACAGAGAGGGAGGACTGATGATCAAAGGGATTAAGACTGGGCTGGTTTAACCCCCAGAAACAGCTGACCAGACAAAGGTTAACTCTTGAATCCCAGGGAATCAGCCTGGGAATCCAGCATGGGACCGATCAAGATCCCCTGAATCTGGGAGTCAGTGAGGAGGCCTAGGTAATCTATTGAGCCTTGGGCAGCAGATCAGTACCCATCCCAAGTATACACACGGACTTTGGACTCCCATAGAACAATGTGAGGTGCACTCTCACCCTGAACTCTTGGGGAAGGGTCTAGGCCCTGCCCTATATGAAATGACAGACTATGGACACCCCCATGGAGGGCCTCACTCTCCCTGGGGGAATGAGGGGATAACGGGGGGGGGGGGGTTTGGGGGGAGGGCACGGGAGGAGGGGAGGGAAAGGGAGAGGGACCTGGAACTGACTTGTGAGGCAACCTTGTTTCTTATCTAAATTTAAACTGGAAAATAAAATAAAAAAAGAATCAAATCACATTATATTATATCTCTTTGGAGGTAATTAATAGTAAGGAAAATTAATTGAGAAACTTATTAATTGGAAATAAAAAAGATCAAAGTTGAAAAAAAAAATATATATATTTACATGTATAAGAAATCACCAAATTACTTGAACACAAAATTTCAACTAGACACCTTTTGTTATAAAGTGAAACCTCCATGTAAAGCAATTGGTTATGTATAATCAAGTTGTAGGACAAAGTAGACACCCCAAGCAACCCAGGATATTACCAAAAATATTGGTTGCTTTCCACAATATAATGGTGAGAACAATTTCTTAAAAAAAGAGCTATATAATTCAATGACTATGGAGAAGCCAAACTGGTGCATGTCAAAGATTCCACTACTACTGACTTGAACGTGATATGTACACTACCAGAGTAGACAGGCATACAAACTCAACTAGACACCCTTCTATTCACATTAGTTATCAAACTGCAATACATACTGATGCAATAGTGGCACAAAGCTTGTGGGGGTGACCAACCAGTATCTAATTGTATTTAAGGCCCACTCCAAGGGATGGAACCCATACCTGACACTGCTCAAGGGGGTAAGAACCCAAGACTAGATAAGCCAAGGTCCTGGAGGAAAGCAAATCCTTTCATTTTGGTAAAGGAACATAGTAATATAATGACATTCTACTTTGAGCCTGTAAGACTCACTTTATGTGAATTTTTCTCTAATTAATGACTGTATATTCTTTGTGAAATAATTGTGTAATTAGATAATGTAACAGAACAGCTCTAAATCAAGAGGTTGTTAAGTTGAGGATGCCAAAACTCTGATTATCAATAAGTGTTAAATTTTAATACAATCATGTCCTACATAGTATTCTGTTCAATGAGGTCAATTGTGCAGATAGGTGCTGTAATACTGCCATGGAGCTGAAGAATCCCCTTCTCTTATCTCCACGCTAATGCTGTGCTGGATGTTTGTACCATTCTGCTCTGGACAAAAACCCAGGGCTGCCAAACACAGAGGATGACATCAAAACATTTGCATGTTATAGGGTGTGAATATCCCTACACATATGTACAGTTCCTAATTATAGAGCCTGGAGAGTCAGCTTAGTGCTTAAGAGCACAGGATGCTTTTCCATAGGAAGAAAAGACACAAAATAAAATCAATCAAAGAAACCTTCCCTAGAATGCTGCCTGAATATCTGGGGTTATTGGGTTAGGACTGTAATTCCGGAAGCAGAAGCATACATAATAAGCATAGACTACATAGACACCATTTCTTTTTCTTTTTCTTTTTTTGGTTTTTGAGACAGGGTTTCTCTGTGGCCTTGGAACCTGTTCTCGATCTAGCTCTTGTAGACCAGGCTGGTCTTGAACTCACAGAGATCCACCTTCCTCTGCCTCCCGAGTGCTGGGATTAAAGGCATGCACCACCAATGCCTGGCTGCATAGACACTATTTCAAAACCAAAACAAATCAAACCTAAACAAATCAAACAAATACAAAACAAATTAAAAGAAATGAAGAGAAAATAATACACCGATAGCATGAAACACACACACACACACACATACACACACACACACACACACACACACACACCAGTAGCACTATTAAAACTTCACGAATAGGCTTTTCATGAGATACCCAAGATGATAATTGCTACTATAGTTGACAGCTGCTTTTTGCGCCTGCCCCAATGGACCTGTTAATGGCACAAAATGTGTAGAAAAAGAGGTCATGAGGATGTTGATGTTTAGTCAGTCTGTGCTGATGTTTCTATGTGATGTGTTTTACTTCAAAAAAAAGTTTTGTGTTTTGTGTACAGTGAAGCCTTTTCCTTGTCAGCCCCTTTGGTTTTTCCCCACCAGTAACCTGGGCTCTGCCATGTTGTAGTCCCCAAATAACACACAAGACACTTTATTAATTATGAAGCTTTTGGCCTTGCTTGCTTCTTACTGGCTAGCTCTGACTTAAGTATTTACCCTATAACTGTTAATCTAAGTATTTCTCTTACCAGAGAATGGGTCTGGACTTCTTATCCCTATGGCAGCTACATCGTGACTCCCTGTGTTGTTCCTACCCATGGTCATCTTTGACTCCTAGTCCCACCTATCTTGCTTCCCTGATGGCCAACAGTGCTTATTGACATATACACAGGACTTCCCCATAATCTTGGAATTTGAAAAATATACAGACAGAAATGTTTGTCTAATGAAGATGAAAATAGTTTCTGTAATTGTTAAATGTTTTTGTATTTTGAGGCAGTGCAAGTACAAAACAAATTTAAGGGTTTATAAGTAAAGGGGGCATGATTATTATTTTTATCTGTGTGGATACCTAATGTGTACAGTTGTCCATGAAAGGCAGAAGAGCGTGTCAGGTCCACAGTAGCTGAAATTGCAGGCTATTGTTAACAGTGAAACATAAGAAGACAGGCCCAAACACCATTCCTCTAGAAAAGCAACAAGAACACCCGGTTACTTCATCACCTCTTCTTCCTCAAGTGTCAGAATTTTCTAAAGGAATGTATTAAAGTAAGTTGGGACAGCGTCAAATGATACTAAATATCCTACTTTGTGATAATTTCCTGGTTTTATGTTCACCCCAAATAGCTTGCCCAGGAAAGCTCTCAGTCAACTAGCTTCCCGAACAGTAAGCAGTATATATTGGTGTGGTTCCCCCCCCCCTCTCTCTCTCTCTCTCTCTCTCTCTCTCTTTTACTACAGTCTATGCCTTATTTTTGCTACATTCCCTGTTAGGTCCATATATCAGTTGGTTTCATTTGCCTGGAATTTTCTTTATAGAAACAGACTTGTAGCTTAAAGCAGAAGAGCTCACCATATGGCTTCAATATCTAGCATAATGTACCATTTGGTTTTGTGTATATATACTCTATGATATTTGGTTAGTGACATATTGTCTAAAGATGAATTTCTTGGAATGGGTCTCCATTTTTTAATGATAGATGGTGGTAAAATATGTTGATTATAATATATAAATGACTCAATACAAAATAATACAAAGATACTTGTAAATATTTGGCTGTCAAACTATTGAGGAGGAAATTGATCAATAAATCATATGAAATAGAAAACTAAAAAGGGATAAGAATATAGAAAATACTGGCACAAAGAAACCTACTAGTCAATTAGTAAAGCAAAAGTCAAATGCATCCCTCAAAGACAATCTATACTCCAAAGAATATGAAAATCAGGTTGGATCAATGATAATCTATACTCCAGTGAATATGAAAATCAACCAGGAAAAGAAGCACAAGCTAGGTACAAACAATGTGGTGTTATTGCAATACAATAAATACACATGTGTAAGGATTACAAAAATAATGTGATAATAAAATCCGTCTTGCAAAAGTAATACAAAAAAAGCTGATAATAATGAGTAGAAATGGTACCTTTTGCCAAGAAACAATACTAAATGTAAAGAATGGCATTTCAGATTTGTGTGGTCACACACCCCTGTAATTCCATAATTTAGATGACTGAGGCAGAGGGATTGTGAGTTTTATATCAGTCTTTGACAAATGATATCTTCCAGGTCAGCTTGAAGAACATAGCAAAGCTATGGATGAAAAAAGGGTTAACATGTTCACCCATGTCCTCCTCTATCCTCCTCTTCTCTTCCTCTCTTATTCCAAGTTCCATCACCCCTACCCCATACTCACAATCTGTTCAGGAGATTCTGTTATATTCCCCTCCTCTCTGGTACCATGCATATCTCTCTTAGTATTCTCCCTGCTTCATAGATTCTCTGGCAGTGGGATTGTAGGCTGGCACCCTACTGATCCATGTCTAAATTTCATATATGACAACACATTACATTTCAAGAAAACAATACAAACATGTCATCTATCACTCAGATTACTCCAAAAATAATTTTCTAAAAGTTAATGGCAATTAATCATATTTTATCAAAAGTGACATAAAAGAAATTATATTTGTTCATTAATGCTTTCTTGATTAATTTCAATGGTCAATTTGATGGACTCTTGAATTAACTGGGAGAGGTGACTGTATGTTCTTGTGAGGAATTCTCTTAATTAGGAAAATTGAGGTAAAACTATGAGCCAACTGTCATTGGTAGTACTCCCTGTGATTAGTTACAGAACTGTATAAAAAGTAGAACATGAACTGGGCAACATCAGCTTTCATCTATCCCTGATTTCTTCACTTTGGATGCTATGTGACCAGTGTCCTTGAGCTTGCTGCTATAGCTTCACCACTGAGATGAACTGCAACTTCAAACTATAATGTAAAACAAACCCTGTCTCCCTGAAGTTGATTGTATCAGGGTATTTTCCCACAACAGCATGAAAGGAGTGAGAACAAATGTCTTCAAAGCAAGAGCTGTACATTGAACTTCAAGGTTTACATTAAACTACTCTGGAGAAATAAAATGAAATGGATGAAAGGTATTATTACCTTTATTAAAATCCAATCAGAATTGTCTGCTTTGGGCAAGGAAAGTCCCTCCCTAGGATAAGTCTTTGCTCTTCAGACATGAGAACCCAAGTTCAGATCCAAAGCATCCAAAGATGCCATAGCAAGCATTGTAATCCCAGAATTCCTGTAGCAAGATGGGAGACTGTGACAGGAGAATCTCCTGCAGCTCACAAACCATCTATATCCAAGTACACAGTTGTAGCAAGAGAGCCTGTCTCACCAATGATACAATTAAAGACCTACACTGAATTTGTCCTTGGAACTCCACTCACACACCCTGGCATATGACTTTACATACACACAATAGAACATGCATGCACATCCTATCTATGGAAAAACAACAAGAATGTACCAAAAAGCTATAGATTGCTAAATAAGAATATAATACAGATTAAAAATATAAGGATTAGAAAGGTAAAATTATAGTTTTGTTATTCTTAAATATAAAAAGTTAGTATAAAAAGGAAATAGATAATTTGGAGGACATACCAAAGCCTACTAGGCAACTATTGATTAAGAATGTATGTTAAGTGAGAGCTCTCCTGATAAGTCAGACAATGCCTTGCTCCAGTAATGATGGTCTTGTAATAATAACTAAATACCATTTATCAAGACATATCAATGGTGGCAATGCATTATTTCTCCAAGACTCAAATTAATGTCTCAGTTTTGTATTAATCAAGTGATGTCTGTAGACTTTCTGGATAGCTACACATAAAATCCTAGAGAATTGTAAAAAATATTAAGGAAATCATGAACCTGGTAGAAAGTAGACACTTCCTGCATTTTATTTTTTCATCTTATTTTTGAATCTTTTAATTGAACTTTTTGTTTTGTAATAAAATTTCAATATAGAATGTTGTCAAATGAAAGGGAAACCAAGTTCTCTGGTTTTTTGCCTATGAAACATCTTGTGTAATTGAAAAACAAGTGTGTGCTTTAGAATTGAGTCTTAGGTAATAGAGTGAAGGTTCACCAGTTAGGACTTCCTGATGTTGTAGAACTCAATCCCACCACAGTGTAGAGAGCCTACACGAACATATTAAGCCGGACTCTAAGCAATCTGCCTCTGATAACATTTTCTATGCTCTGAGATGATTGCAGTCACATAAATGTAACACATACACATACACACACACACACACACACACACACAGATTAAAACTTGGAAAAGAACAGAAGTAACTGTGTCTTATATTTAACTAAAGGTGCATTCAAACATGGAACAGAAATAACTGGGTATTTTATATTTGCTTGGAGTTGTATTCAAAGATTCACAGAAAATATTTTCACTTTTTTAGTAAAGAAGATTACTGTATGTATTCAGTTGCTTGACACACAAACAAGAAACAAACTATTATCATTTTATTCATTTATGGCATGAGCAAATTAAATCTGGAATAACTAATGTGATCACACAGTCACTTTTCTATAAATAATTCAGCATCAATTAATATTTTTTCACTTTCATAGGACAGAGTAAATGTGCTATAAACACTTAATATTATCAGTTAATTATCACCAATCTATATATTACTCTAGTGAATTTTCATATTGCAGTTACATTCATTTTGAAATCTCTCATTTATATGCATCCAAAATTTGCTTTTTGTGTGAAATATTTACATTGTCTAATTTGTACTATAAGGTTGGGCTATTAATGTTCACTTTTACCAATTATAAGGAAAGCACATTTAAATTAAGATTACATTTAAGACTATGATCTCAAAATACTACTTACTAGGTATACAAATGTGTTTATGTAACAAACATATGTAAATAAAAGATGTTTAAGTTATCATATATTACATTCAATTTCATAAAAATGAAGAACTATTAAAAAATTTAATAAGAACATAAAGAACTGGGGTGGGATGTTTTAGAAGGACAATGTTCTATTGAGTTTAATGCCCTAGTACATAAACTGGTGGTAGGTGCATTGGAGGCTCTCATTAAATATTTAATAAAGAATGGTCATATTTCTCCTGAATCCAGGCTCCTCTTTCATATTCATTGCTCCTGAAAAAAGAAGTGATTTAACCTTTTAACCATTATTTTAATACATTTTATGAGACATACAGCTATTGGTAAGTAGAAATTTTGTTCTGTGGAAAACCTGTGTGTTCACACATCAAACAGAGAGCTCTAGGGGTCCTGATCACATTACCCTTGTCAGAATGGGAATGGGCAAGAGCAATTAGCAGGAAGTCTAGGCAAAGATAACAAGGCAAGAAGATTAAAAAGTAAGAGGAGAGTATTCGTCTGAGATTGACTTCACTAAAGAAAGAGTGGAAGGTGTTGGAGAGTTGGTTGAGCAGTTAAGAATATTTTTTGCTGTATCAAAGGACCCAGGTTCAATGCTCACCACTCAACAACAATCTGTAACTCTAGTCCCAAGATACCCAACCCCCTCTTCTGACCTCAGCAGATCCTGAGCATGCTCAGAATGTATATACATGCAGGCACTGATAATACACATAAAATAATAAAAGACATTTTTAAAATGAGGGGCTACTGCGTATTTTCTCCTATATACTCCACAGACAAGCTCCTTGTCATAATACCCTCTCATAGCTATGATAACACAACTGGTGGTAATCCATTCACAGAGTGGGTCTACTGGCCTTTTGAGCATTTATAGGCATACTGATGGAATCACAGAGTTACATAAACCCTAGGTTAGAGATGAAAGAGACTTTAAAATATTCTCAGATATTGTCTCCATATGTATAGAAAACAAATCAAGTGCCTATGGCACCGTAATTATTATTTCCACTTCTCCAAATGTGTTTTCATGTTGTGGGAAAACATTTTTGAGGGTGAATATTTGACTATCTCCTATTGATTCACAATATGGTATAGCTCTCATTTATCCACTTACGTTACTGATTACAAATGTTCTGAATAATTCTGAAGTTAGCAGAAACAATATAGTCCAAGATAAACAATTCTAATGCAGTTGTTCCATCCTCAATGAATGTTCAAATGTACTGTTTCTTAATTATGAAGCATTCTTAAATGCAATGGATGTTTGGGTAATTTCTGTATAAGATATGTAACAATTATTGGAAGAGAATGCAGACAGGTGTGAAATACAAAGAGGTATGGAGAAAGGAGTGTTCTACAAGAATGTTGGAACTGATTTCATAAAACATGGAATTCTAGCTTCAAGTTGCCAAGCAAACAGCCTCAACAGAACAATGCAAAAGGATTCACTGTTCCTGAACTTGATTTTTAACTGGAGAATCACATAACAAAGTGCTCATACAAAAATACATATGTAAATTAATGAAATAGAGTAGAACACTAGAAGAAGTAAACCCAGACAGATAGAGCAATTGAATTTTAATAAATGTATCAATGATATATATCCAAAGAAATGTTAGCCTCTTCAAATAATGATACTGGGAAAATAGATGTTGACATGTGAAGAATGAAATTAGATCTGTATTTATCACCCTGAACAAAATAATTTCTTAGTGAAACAATGACCTTCTTATTATGACCTGATAAGTGGAGAGTCCTAGAGGAAAACTTATGGAAAATACTTCAAATTGTACCAAGAGATAAAATAGATATGACATAACTCAAGTAACATAGCAAATTGGATTACATCAAAATAAAATGTTGTGTACTGCAAAGGAGACAATCACCAGAATGAAGAGGTACAATACAAGAATTGGAGAACATCTTTTCAAATGTATTTTCCACAGGGAAATTAATAATATTGAACAAAAATCCCTACTTCTCCCAGTAATAATTAATGGAATATACACATCTGAAAAGAATAAACAAAGGGGTTTAGAAGGATGGCCCAGCACATAAGGGGCAATGGCTGTTCATCCAAAGGACTCAGATTTAATTTCCGTCTTCAATAGGACAGCTCACAAATGTCTGTAAACCCAGTTCCAGGTGACTATAATAGTCCTCAGGCCCCATTGACATTAGACAAGTGCATGATATACAGATATACCTACAGACAAAATGTATACACACACAAAATAAAATAATAAACAATTTTAAAGACAAGAAAAACATAATTAATAAATACTTTGAAACATTGTCTAATATATTTAACTATCAGCAAAATATGAAAATTAATATTAATTTGAGAGTATTAACACATGTCAGAAGATGGAACATCAAGAAGACAAGTGGTATCCAACACTGGTTAGGTTGTATGCAGAAAGAACCTCTGAATATTATAGGTGGGAATTTAAGCTTGCACAGACACGAAAATTATAATGGAAATTTTTTCATCAAATGAAAAATATCACAAGCATATGGCCCAGGCTTACTACTCCAAAGCATATACCCAAAGGACTATACATCTTACTACAGAGATATTTGCACATCCATGTTTATTGCTGCTATTCATAGTAGCAAAGGAATTGAACTAGCCCAGATGTCTATTGACAAATGAATAAACACAGAAAATATAAACACATAGTGAAATTTTATTCAGCCATAAAATAAAATTAAATTATAACATGTGCAGGATAATGAATGAAAGTGGAGTGTACTATATTAAGTTACTAATCTAGATTCAGAAAAGGAAAATCCCATATGTTTTCTCTCTTATAGATAACTTAGATCTGTGTTTACATGTGCATGCATACATCCTCCTGCTGAAGCAAGAGAAGAAACCTTTGATGGAATAAGATTCCTTAAGGATGAGGAGTAAAGAAAGAGGAAAATGAAGCATGGCATAAGAACAAAAGTAGGGTTATAGAAGTGAAAATGCAACTAGTAAGCTAAGTTGAAAGGACAAGGACAAGAGATGAGCAAAAAGAAAAGAGGACAGTCCCATGTTAGATTCCGAGCCTGATGCCTGGGATTAAAGAGATAACCTTTATCAGGTCAGCTGTTTCTGGGGGTTAAACCAGCCCAGTCTTAATCCCTTTAGTCATCAGTCCTCCCTCTCTGTTACTGGCTTTCTTGTGTTCAGCTCAGTACTTAACCAAGGGAGTCTGCCTCTTCTTTGATCAGTCACTGAATGAAGAGTCTGTTTCCCAGACTCTCTGGCCATGGGATTGTAGGCTGGCACTCCCCAGATCTATGTCTAAAATCCCTATATAAGAGAGTACATGCCATGTTTCTCTTTTTGTGACTAGGTTACCTCACTCAGGATGGTTTCTTCTAGTGTCATCCATTTGCCTGCGAATCTCAGGATTCCATTGTTTTTTTCTGTTGAATAGTACTCCATTGTGTAAATGTACCACATTTTCTCTATCCACTCTTCGGTTGAGGGACATCTAGGTTGCTTCCAAGTTCTGGCTATTTCAAATAATGCTGCTATGAACATAGTGGAACAGAAATCTTTGTTGTATGAATGGGCATCTTTTGGATATATGCCTAAGAGTGGAGTTGCTGGGTCTTGTGGTAGGTTTATTCCCATTTTTCTGAGGAATCTCCATACTGATTTCCAAAGTGGCTGAACCAGTTGGCACTCCCACCAGCAATGGAGGAGTGTCCCCCTTTCACCACATCCTCTCCAGCATAAATTGTCGTTGGTGTTTTTGATTTTAGCCATTTTGACAGGAGTGAGATGGTATCTCAGAGTTGTTTTGATTGGCATTTCCCGGATGGCTAAGGATGTTGAGCACTTTCTCAAGACCCCTTGAATGTGGGTGTCAGTGAGGAGGCCTAGGTAATCTATTGAGCCTTGGGCAACAGATCAGTACCCATCCCGAGTATTCACACAGACTTCGGACTCCAATCCAACAATGTGAGGTGCACTCTCACCCTGAACTCTTGGGGAAGTGTCTGGGCCCTGCCCTATATGAAATGACAGACTATGGACACCCCCATGGAGGGCCTCACCCTCCCTGGGGAAATGAGGGGATAATGGGGGGGTTGGGGGCAGGGTACGGGAGGAGGGGAGGGAAAGGGAGAGGGACCTGGAACTGACTTGTGAAGCAACCTTGTTTCTTATCTAAATTTAAACTGAAAAATAAATAAAAAAATAAAAAATAAAAAAAAATAAAAGAGGACAACAACGAGCAAATTATGTGGCTGTAGACATGGCTAGTGTTTAAGAGTATTTAAGACGCATTATTGCCTGAGTTCAAATTCATGGGACCTTAGTACACAGGTGAGATGGACTGAATAAACTGGGAAGCCCAGAAAAATTGGGCGTAACTAGCATGTTTCCCACCAGACTGGTTCAAGAGCCGCGTCAATCTCAAATGAACACACAATACTAATTTTGAAGCTGTTGACCATTTGCTATGGTTTCTTGTTGACTAGCTCTGACTTAATTATTAACACATAACTGCAAATATATATATTTTTTTTTCTATAAGGTCTTTTCTTACCTAGGATGCCAGCCTCATGCGTCCTCTCTTCCCAGAGTCATATGGTGACTCCGTACTATTGACTGCATTTCCCAGACTCCTCCTTGACTCCTCATCCCAACCATTTTGTTTCCCTATTGGCCAACAGTGCTTTTTCAACCAATAAGACAAACATATACACATAAGTACTTACCCCATCATATGAGGAAGCGGTAGATATGATCATGGGGCTTTTCTGGGGTGAGTCTTGCTCTAGATTCAGTGAAAGACCTAGAATCAAGAATAAGGTAGAGATTTATAGAATAGGACAGCCAGTGTTGTTCTCTTGCTTCTCTGTGCCTGCATAGGTACATGAAAATGTATATTTACATGTGCATATAAAAGAACACATATAAATCATTCATGAAACATGTTATATTAAAACTAGTTATTCTGTATGCTACCGTAAGCTAATGATAAATAATAAATAAATGTGACACACCACCGCATGTGAAAGAAAATGAGAAATTTTAAATTATTTAAATTTCTATGGGAGAAATTAGTATCTGAAATAAGTGCACAATATAGTGACAATGCATAAAATTATGATTTAAAAGATTTTACCAAACTACTTTCTATTTTTGTGTGAACATATAGTAATTTATGTTTCACACCAGCTTCAAAAGAATGAAAGTAAATGTCTAAATATTGCAGAAATGTAACAGATAATTCCTACCTGGTAGAAGACAGAAAAACAGGTGTAATTGAAAGAAATTTAATAATCTGTGGCAAATACAGCACAAAGATAATTATTGCCATCATATTGGGAAAGACTTGGTTGAGAAATTTTCTTTATTTTAATTGAAACTAAGAGTTTAAACTGCATTATTCTGTGTGTTTTTTATCTCTCATTTGTTTTGCATCTCTTTGTGTGTGAACATGTGCACATATGTATACAACTTATATATATATGTGTGTGTGTGTATGGGTGCACATTTGTGGGTATGTGTATGTAGGCAGAGAGAGACAGGGTATTTTCATCAACTTCTAATCACCTTATAAATTCCTTCTCTGTCCCTAACTGCTATATGATGGGCTATGACATTGTCGTTACGTTAAATGGGTGATAAGAATAAAAACGCTCCTCCTTATAAAGTGCTCTATTCACTAAGCCATCTCTCCAGCCACTTCTTTTATCTTCCCAGGAAATATGAAGTCATATGAGCTAGAGAATTATGGTATAATTCTGATACCTTAGGCAAATCATCCATCCACAGAGATTTCAGAAAGATTAAACACTGGAGAGCTGCTATCCTTAAGGCAGACACTTCCAACTTTTGTCAGTGAATTACCCTGAGAACTATGCATTAGCACAGAGGGATTGTCTTCGTAAGTAATACTCCAATTATTTGGCTCAGAAGCACTTAATTGTCTTTGTACTATTTGTGGAAATGCACCACGAAGCATTATGCCTCTAGGAACAACTTTATGAACAGAAAAGGTGAGTTTTATAAACTCATTTCCTAGTAAATATATTCTGTAAGCCAAATATGTGTAAGGTACTTTAGGAGACTTTGGCAACATGGCAGAAACAATTCCTGTAATCTGATTCATATGCCAATGGATGCATGCCCCACAATGTTATTGTATAAAAATTTATAACATTTATGAATGATACTTTCTAATGTTTGCCATTCATATTTCCATCATAGTATTCAATCTACACAGTGAATAAAGAACAATCCCACTGAAAAGAAATATTATGGAGGAAGAACACATTTAGAAATTAATTATGAGTGACATTGAATGAGGGGCAGTAGTGCCCATCTTTAATACTAGCATTTAGGAGCTAGAGACAGGTGGATCTTTGTGAATTTGAAGCCAGCCTGGTCTACAGAGATATTTCCTGGAAAACTAGGGCTACACAGAGATTCTCTGTCTTGAAAAACAAAAATAAACACAAAAAAGAGAACACAAAAGAGTGACATTGGAATGTTATATTGGGGAAGTTTATCTTGTTGATGTTTTTCTTTTTCATTACTACAGGAAAGACTGATATTACTAGATTATATATTTTGGATCCTTACACTGGCAAGAAGTAGCATCTTTGAAATCTCCCAAATAAGAAAGACCAAGAGCAGTCAACTTAGCTTGATGAGTAAGAGTCTCAGACACTAGAAACAATTAGAAGATCAGAGTGTAGTAAGAAATTCTTGCAAGGAAAACCCACAGCCAAGGTATTTCCTGGAGGCTATCTTTCTTTCCTTCCTTCCTTCCTATCTATCATGTATCCATCTGTCTATCTATCTATCATCTATGTAGCATCTATCTATCACCTATCTATCTATCTATCTATCTATCTATCTATCTATCTATCTATCTATCTATCTATCATCTATCTATCTACCTATTATCCATCCACCATCCACCTATTTATCATAGGTGGACACATAAATACTAGATATAAAGGTAGAAGTATAATGTAAAATATACTATTAATAATTTTATATCATTTACATTCTAAATGATATATAAGATAGGCTGAATGTGATAGTTTTGTGTTTCCTTCTAATTTAACTACCATAAAATTTAAAAGATACAGGCATCTTTCTTTGCTCCTGAGAAATACACGTTTAGATAATGGATTTCTGACTCTCAGGATCTTGAAACCTTGGTGGCTTATGTGATTTTAATCTATCCTCAGCATTTATTTTCAAATAATGAATCTGTCAAGCTGCATATACAGATTGCATATATAATAAAATAGGTTGAAAATTGAGAATTTAAAAGGTACTATAAAAATAGAGGCAGAATCCCACACTTCGCGAACTCCAATGAGTTCTGCTGTCACGCCAGTCTTGACAGTCTAATGAAAATGTTTCCACCTACTTTAAAAGAACAGATGCTGCAAGGCCAGGGGCACTGTTCCCATGGAAGTGCAATTGAGGTCTTAGTTAAATCTTCTGCTAGGTTGAAATACAAGATTCTATTAAATATGCATGGCATTTCTTCATAAATACCAAAATATTATGAAAATGTTTGCATTCATTGAGCATGCTTGTTGAAAATCAGCTGGGGAAGAGCTCAGGTGGCAGAGAGCCTTCGCAGAAAGCATAGACCTCTGGGGTGGTCTCCAGGACCACATAAACCTGGGTGTGGTGATTCAGACATCTAATACCAATACTTGGGAGGGAATAGAGGCAGAAGAATCAGAATTTCAAGCACATTCTTGGCTACATAAAGCACTTGAAGCTAAACTCAGGTAAATATGATCCTGCTCCTAACAGGAGAAACAATAAAAGGAAAGAAATTCAGTAGTGGGATGAGCAAACGCTGTGGCTAGTGGCCACCTTTTGAGTCATTTCTCTAACTGTAAAGAAGAAGATATGTAGGATTCATTGTACATTTTACTTTACATCTGGAAGACAGACTGCAAAGCTGTCATTCACTGTCTGCCAATTGGTTTAGTGTAATATGATTTGTACTTCCAAGTCTCAGTTTTAGGCTTAATTCTTCATTAAAGCCATGTGGGCAGTTGCACCCTAGGGAGAACTTCTCAGAACATCACAGCAGTTTCCTGATGACACTAATAGCATCTTTCCCGAGTGTGTTCTCAGGGGTGGATTTCTCTGCAGCGATGCACATTGTAATAACAAGGGCCTGACTTAACTCATCACTGTGGGAATTCAGACATCACAAACATGTATCTGCTTGTTTTTTGTATATTATAATTTTTCAAGCAGCTAAGCCCAGCAACTAGGACCCTGTGGATGGACATCTTGAGTTTCCAGAGACATAAGCCCAAAGAATTCTCCTTTCTTCAAAAATTGTCCCATCTCATGTAGCTACAGGTAGCATGCAACAAAAGAGAATACCATGTTACATTTAGTAGCAATGGATTCTATATAATACACTAGTTAGCCAATATGCATTTGATTCATAGATTCTTGAAAGAGGCAGACAAAATAAAAACATCCTTTCTCCTGATTTTGGTATAGCAAAAAAGGAGGTAGGAGACTTGTTCAGTGTTCACCTTCATGCAGCAGATCTGGCTTTAATCCGCAACACTGAGTTCAAAAGCACAATTCCATGCTGTTTGGTGACACATGCTTGTAGTTCTAGCACTATGGAGGGGCAGACAGGATACTCCTGTGTCTTGCAGCATCATCAACCTAGAAACACTGAGTTTTAACATTTGTTCTCAAAAACACAGATGGGTGGCCCTGAGGAGCAGCACCTCTGGCTTTCAGATGAATGCACCTGTGGGAAAAAGCATGCATGCAGCTGCACACATCCCTAACACAAGGACAGGGAAGATGGGCTGGGAAGGGAAGTAACACCAAAGAAAGGGGAGAAAAGGGGAGGGGTAGGAAAGGCAGTGATTCTAGTGACAGGTTGAGAGCTCACATGAAGTTAACCCCCAGTATTTGTCTTCTATGGCATGACCATATGTCACCCAGAAGATTTCCTGGATAGAAACATTTTCTAAATGTTTTTTGTTTTGAGTCTCTTTTCATGTTTTTTTTTTAATTCAGGATAACCAAATCAGCATTGTATAAAAAGCAACTAGCAACTTATTTCAAAGTTCAGATTATTTTGTTCCAGTATCTGATATTCCAATTTAGTGATTAAAACTTGGAGGTAGGTTTGGAACTTGTCAACCTTGAAGAATGTGGAAATAGAGTTATACTAGTGGTGCATATGCTTGGTAAATACACTTTTTTTAGAATACTCTTTTATTTATTTGTCATTTCACTGAGTCTCACTTTGATAAAACCATGATTTCATTCATACAGAGGAGCAAACTGGATGTCAGAAATGAAAGTGCTGTTTCAAGCTTCTTCCTATACCAGATGAAGTTTATGGTAGAGTAAGAGCCTTAGTTTCCTAGGACTGTTTAGTCTGAATTAACCTGAGAGTCAGTGCAAGAGAAAGGGTTCCAGCACGGCAAACCATTCTCTAAGTATTTTGACTGTGTTGTTCCTAAGTGAGCCATTAAAGGTTTCCCATGTAAGCTCAACATGCATCCATTGTAATGTGACAACCAGGTGGCAGCACTCAGCATTCTCCAACAGCTCTCACAGTAGTGGACAGATGTTCAGAGCTTATGACCAGATATTTAAAAGGCACTTATGACGTCATCAACTACACATCAAAAGTAAGAAGTTTATTTAAAATGAAAATGAAGAGAATAATTTGATTATTCTTTTTACTAGACTTATGAAAAAACAACTGGGTGGTGCTGTCACATACCTTTACTTCTAGTACTAGGGAGGCACATGCAGGTGTATCTCTTTGAGTTCAAGGCCAGGCTAGTCAACAGAGAGAGTTCCAGGACAGCCAAAGCAAACAAGACACAGAAAGCCTTTCTTGAGAGAAAAAAGGCATTTAAGTACTTTTATCGACTTATATTTAATTAAATTGAACTTATATTAAACTAGATCAACTATAATAAATTTTATGTACTCAGAATTATGAAGAGTAGTACAATGTTCTCTTGTTGGTGTTTATTTCATATATTTTATGAAGGTGTTCCTGTATCTGTCTGTTCCTATGTGTACTCATATATTTTAAAGTCAGAAAGCAACATCAGGTGCCTCCCTCAGTCACTTCTCCACCTTTTTATTTATTTTTGAGACAGACTATATTGCTGAATTTGCAGTTCAGATTCATTTATACTGGCTGGTCAGGAAATCTCAGGTTCCTTCTGTTTCCATTCTTCAAGTTCTGTACTCGACATTTTACACGGTGCCAATGTTGCAAGGACTTTAGTAATTGAGCATCTCTCCTTTACCCATACAGACTTTGTAATCAAATCTCCTAGGGGAAATCATGCTATGAAAACTTTGTCTTTTAAGCCCTACATCGTTAAAGGAGGCTCAGAATTTCCATAGAGTTAAACAATTTTTGAACCTTAAAAATCTACCTTTGTTTCAATGGTAATTAAATATATTTTAGGGTCAGGTAAAGGGCTTCATTCATAAGCATAAAAATTTGCCTCTGGATCGTCATCATCCACATAAAACCTGGGTAATTTGCCACACACCTTAATGTCTGAGCAAGTAGATTGTGTGGGTTCACTGTCCCATTCACATGACCAATAAACTCTAGGGATACCCTGTCATTAAAAAAAAGGTGGGAAGCCGAGGAATTTCCATTGTCAACATGAATAAACACACACACAATGATCAATTATATTTTATATGAATATATGTATTTTTATATTTGAAAGTGTATGTTCAATATTTCCTGCACACTTATGACTCAGATAAAAAAATCTGCAGTAATTCTATTAAATTGCATCATTTCCACTGCATTTCACAAAATAATAGACCTTGTCAAAGTTATGGCATTGACAGGAGAAACTCTGATGACATGGGGTTAAAGTTACTGCTATTCTAAGCAGTACCTTCCTTTACTGGACAGTGTCTTGTTTAAAACATCATTTGTGTTTATAGCTTCTCTACTCTAGAACATTAAATGAGCAGTGTGGTCTCTACATCAGCGTTATGGCTGCACATGTCACTGAAAAGTTAGGAGACCAGTGCATGCGCTGAGTTGTCATGTTAAATGACTTTGGTTTTGTTGGTCTTAGTACTGTGTCCAAACATATCTTGTTGAGACAAAGCATTGGGTGGAGAGTACCTAGTGTATACAGGGCTGTGGGTTTGAGCCTGAGTGCTGTTAAAATAAATCAGATCCCAAGAGGGAGAATAGGAAGGAAAAGTAGAGAAAGAAAGGGTATTTTTAGGATCATGATTTAACAACTCTACCATGTTATTGGAGATAGTAAGATACCCCTGTATTTTTTCTTAATCATACCACATCTTGCTGCTGTCTAGAAGTTTTCTAGAAATTGTCCCATGAATCATGAACTCACCCAGAGAACTTCCCCCAGGATGTGGCTGCTTTGCTCGGTTGATTTCATTCTAAGAGTCCTACAAATCAAAAAATTGGTCCATTTTACTTCTAGGCTCCCTTTTGTGAGGCAGATAGCCAGTTTTTGGGCCTGTCTTGAATCACTCTGAGGTAAAAGGTCTTGACACTTTATTATTCTAATTTTATGGTTAATATGAGTACTCCTACCCCAACTATGTGTTCTCTTACTCAAAAAATAACTTCTAGTGAAAAGAAGAAAGTAATGAAACTGTCATTCTGCTTTACATTATTATATGGGACTGACTATACCTAAATTATTTGAAGGACAACTCATGGTCTAAACAGCCTGTAATAAATACCTGGACTCAGATGCCATTGTGTTCTACACTGTGAGACAAATGCCATCACAAAAATGCGTGTGACAGAGATGGCTACCATGTTGAACCTCAGAATAAGAGGGCAAAGGACATGCATTTGTTTAGGTTCATTTTATCTCTTTTTACTAGTCTACTATTTTACTAATCTCATATCCTGTTTTATTTTACTAGCACTCAGGATCAAACCCATAGCTTTGTACACACTACATGTTCCACACACTGACTCACTGAAATTCAGATACACAGGGCAAGGTCACCTCAATTATTAATTCTGTAGCAACTTCCCACTTAAATGCAAGAGACCAGACATCATTCCTCCCCAGAATGGATGGGATTCACAAAATCACATGGAGCAAGTTAAGCTAATTTCAGGAAGACAAGACTGTGTTTTTTTTCCAATTTGTACTCCGTTGTTTGAAGGTTTTTCAAAAGCAAAGAAAAAAATTAAAGCTTCCTTTTGAGAGGATACTCATCATACTGAGACAGCAGAGGCTGCATTGATTAAGGGTTTCCTAACCTTAGGCTGTCCTACTATTGTGTCATGGTTTTCTTTCCTTTTTCGTAAAAATCAGATTCAATAACGTCTGCCATTCAGTGCCTCCGAAATAAACTCTTCCATAGTCAATTAAACTTAGCTATTGTTATTAAGGTAATAATCAAAAATGATTCATTTTTAGGTTACAGGAGAACACATGAACCCAGGAGAGTGATTAACCCAAACATAAGATATACCTGGGCTAGAGAAAAGGTTTGCTCTTTGCTCATTTTGTTTCTTTAGATGTGATAAAACTGTCAAAACTCCTTCAACCTCAAACTGCCTTGAGCTGTGGATCACAGACCTGAGTGTGTGATTGTGTGTCCAGGCATATTAATGTTCATGTGTTGATACAAATGTGTGTAGGGATGCTCAAAACTTAAGTAATGTCTTCCGGAGCTATAACCTGTTAATTGTATTGTTGTTTATCACTGGCATGACACAATCCAAGTAGGATAAACTGAGTGGTTACTGAGCCCCGAAGATCCATCTGTCTCTCACTGATCAGCATTAGAATTACAAGTATATGCCATTATAATTGTAGTTATTTTTTCTCCTACAGTTAATAAAAGATTATTTTATTTGGAAAAATTTGTAGGACAGACTAAGTATTTTTACCAAACAGAGA
The DNA here is from genome assembly GCF_017639785.1 of Mesocricetus auratus. NCBI lineage: Eukaryota > Metazoa > Chordata > Mammalia > Rodentia > Cricetidae > Mesocricetus > Mesocricetus auratus. The sequence continues at coordinate 74,543,662 of NW_024429266.1, read as the reverse complement.
AGTACATTGTTGAGAGCACACACCTACACACAGAGAGACACATACATAATGCACCCATACAAAAGAGGAAACATATACACTTAGAATTTATGCTGAACTATTGGCCTGATGGAAATGTATGGACTGGGATTGCAGGTCATTTAAAGATAAGTAAGAATAAGAAATAGCAAACACAAATGGTGTAGGGAAAACGGACCAGTCAAAGTAACATACCCTGAGCAGAGCCAAAGAAATACACTTTGGCCCTGCAACCAGAACCAAAGAAATGTACCCTGACCCTAAAACCAGTGCCAACGGAACACACTTTGTCCCTGGAATCAGAGTCAGTGAAAGAAATGCACCCTGACCCTAAAATTGGAGCCAAAAGGCTAAAAAGGACCAGAGAAAGAAACACACTTTGACCCTGAAACCAGAGCCAAATCTGACCCTAATCCTGTGTAAAAAAGTAACCAATCCCGTAGCAGAGCTCCAGCCAGTCTGAACTCAGCACTGAAATTGGACCAATCCCTACTCTGGAAAAACGTCCCCACCCCCAAGAATCCCTATATAAACCCTGTGTATGTTCAGCTTGGCTGGTCCAGATGCCTTCCAATAAAACCCTTTGGATGAGCTTTGGGTGAAGATCTTCTTTTGTGGCTGTGACAGGCCACCCTGGGCAGAGCAGAACAGAGAAATCAGAGGCAACCCTGGGCAGAGCAGAGCGATCAGGGCTGTAACACTTGCCTGGGAAACCTTCCTTGGTAGAGCAGTGTTGTTACACTCTGCTCCTGGTTCCCTGCTCTCCGCTCTCCAGGAGCAGAGCTGAACTGCAGCAACTTCTCCAGAGAAACTTCCTGCCAAGCAAAAAGGCTACACTAGGCGAACATCCTCAGCTGGAAGACCCTGTCCTTCCGGAGCAGAGCTGATACACCCGAGAAGCCTTTCTCTGAGGCAAGGCTGTAAACTGGTGAGCTTACTGCAACCTGTGGTGGTCCTTGGCTCCCAAGCTCCAGGATACCTTTCCACCTGAGCTGTGTAACACTCAGTATTCTTGGCTCCCTAGCTCCAGGATACCTTTCCATCTGAGCTGTGTAACACTCAGTATCCTTGGCTCCTAAGCTCCAGGATACCTTTCCACCTGAGCTGTGTAACACTCAGTATTCTGTGACTCCAGAGTGCCAGAATACTTGATCCACTCCTGTTCCATCCTGTCCCAGCCCATCCCAAAACACTTACAAATGGTACTAGATAAAATAAAAATATTAAGTAAGAATATACTGTGATCACAAATATTTCCTGAAAAAATGAAGACTAAATTTTTAATGAAAAAATTTACATCTTTAAGTTATATAAATATTGAAAAGGTTAGATGAAAAGTTTTAAGTGAAAAGAATGAGGATATGGTTGGGTCTGTCAGTACACAGTTACTTTATTACTGTTCTGTTGTTGAGTAGTTATGATAAAACACCTGCCAAATTAAAAAGAGCAAAGGTTCACCTTGTCCTGTGATTTCAGAGGATGCGGACCATGTCCAGTTGGCTACATGTACTTGGGAGAAAACATTACACACTAGGAGAATTTTGCACAGTAGAGGTGTCCAATTCATGGCTAATCAGATACTGAAAGTTGGATTCCCTGCACAGCTTCCAGTCTCTTGCCTTTTTCACTCTAGTGATGATAACAGATACACATTGAGGTAATGGGAAGATGTCAAATAAGTTCCCCAGTATCATCTTTACTGTTAAGAATAAGTTCTTTAATTTGGATTGCAAAAACTCCCTCTGAGGTTCATTTTCTTAAAAACAAGCAAACATGTTGGGGAATGGGCCAGTCTGGTAGAGTCCTCTGTAAAGTCACTTTGAGAACGCCCAATCCTAACCACTAGACCACCAGGGAGCGTCTAAAGTCACTTTGAAGTCTCCATGAATGTCCCAAGAAAAACATGCAACCATCACATCTTAATGTCTGGTGGCTCCAAAAGATACAGCCTCATCCAGGGATGTTTGAAAAGTTTATTTGTTATTTTTACATATCCTAAGTGTTGGTGAACTCTAGATGATCCTGCAACCATTTGCCTATAGAGCAGAGGCAGAGTAATGCACATTTAGTGAACATTGGAACAGACTGCCATGATTGGTGCTAAGAGGCAGGACAATGATTGGTTCAAAACATAAATGTCAATGGCTAAAACTGGTCCAGAAGGTATACCTGAGATTGAGCAAATACCCCTTGTTAGGCTACATTAGAATGCTGTTCATGTTCACTGACTGAGGTAGCTGCAGGATACTTGTCTGGGTCCCTGATATTGCAGCATTCGGCCCAATAATGGCTTTTCTTGAGAAGAGAGTTTTTTCCTACCTACTTTCAGTGTGTAGTCTTCTAAAATTAAGAAGGAAGCAGTAGAAACAATGAAGAAGTGGTTGTGCTGGCAGTCACCAGAGCACTGCAGAAGGCTTTCTTCTGACGTAAGGCAACTGTTGGCTGAACAGGTGAGGACACAGAGACCAAAGAGTTAACTAATACCCAGGAAAAGGAGGAGGGTGACAGAAATACAGCCAGCAAAAAAAGTGCTGAGAGCTAAGACACCAGAAGATAAAAGGCTTAAAGAAATAGACAAGATAAAGTGTAGTTCCTGGTATTTAACACATTCCAGAGAACTCTTATGCATGCTGGCCTAGGGACTAAGACTCTGGTCAAAAGCTGCAACACAAACACCTTTTGGTGTTAAGGAATTCTGACTCCATAGTCTCAAACAGTGAATGTAAACAGCAGCCTATCTTAGGGACTAAAGAATACTGACCTCCTGCACATGTACAACAGCTGCTGTTAGGGGTGACATATCTTGACACCTAGGCCTGTTTGGATACAGACGGTGATCAGCGACTGACTGAGGATTCTCAATTTCTTAGACTTACACAAGAGCAGTAGCTCTGAGCTCCATCCTCCGGAAGAACTGTAACACCATTAGTTGGCAGCTGCGGCTCCCAAAAGTCTCCTACTCTACCTCCTGCCTCCTCCTGCCAAACATCATGGGGACACAAGCTGCTGAAGACCAGCAGTTGGGATACAGCCTCTATGCACCCATTTCCATGTGGGAAAATAAAAGGACCCAGCATACTACTTGGTATCTAGTCTGGATCTCAGCCTATGTGGTGCTGTCACCACCATTCAGGACACATAGCCCCCTGTCTGCTTAGCTCAGCTCTGGACTGTCATATTAGACACTCTCACAGGTCTCCAAGGAATTCTAAATTGGGACACATCAACAAGATGAGACATCACAACTGTGTTTGCTGATTTCGCAAATTCAAAGAAAGACAAGGAAAACAAAAAGTTGCAAATAAAAAGAAAAGCTCTTTCCTGTACAAATATTTTCTTAAATTGAAAAAAATTCATCTAAAATACTAATCAAAAAATTTTACACATGCTGATCACTTCACTTTATACACATACATGCCCAAGAAATTGGCACAATAATTGAGTTTGCTTTGCTTTGTTTTTTCTTTCTGTTTGTTTGTTTTGATTTGTTTGTCGGTATAAGTGGGACGTAGTCAATTTACTTTTTTGGGCTTCCTTATCAGGAAGCAGAAAATATTCAGGCAACATAAAGTGTTTCAAAGCCTGGAAGTAGGTACAGTTCTTTCTCCCTTCTCCCCTCCTTCTCACCTTCATCTTTCCTCCCTTTTTTTGTCTACCTCCCTCCTCTTTCTATTTCTGCTTCTTCCTTTTTTTACTGCACAGTTATTTTTCAAACAACCCCCCAATTTTGCTGTTGTTTTTTGTTGTTGTTTTGTTTGTTTCATTGTTTCATCCAACCCCAGTTCACAGAGCCAGTGTTAAGGGATGTTATCCTAGGCAGAGTGTTGGCATGATGGACACTGCTCATATTCTTTAGCCATTCCCCACCAGAATTTTCTTGTTTTCCTCTCACCTCTAAATGAAACATGGTTAAGGGCAAGGAGGCTGATTCAGACAAGTTCCTAAGGAGATCATATCTGAGGAACTATGTATTTACTTTGTTTGTGTCTATGAATAAGTACATCTCATGTGGGAACATGAACAGAGAGAGAAAGAGACACACACACACACACAGAAAAAGAGAGAGAGAGAGAGAGAGAGAGAGAGAGAGAGAGAGAGAATATTAAACCAAGGTATCAAGTGAGTACCTTTACATACACAGCTAATAATTATGGGTTAATAATTGAGGGAGAGCTAACAAGTAAGGAGCAAAAGCCATTGACTAAACATTGTAACTGATATTAAGTCTGAGTGGTTACTTCATAATAGTGGGTGGAGAGAAAACAGTCCAGTGGCACAAAGACTAGACAGAAAAAAGTCTGCAAGAAACTATTCCAAATGAACACCAATTTCTCTCAATTTGTAAAAATTGTTTTATGTTCTTTTTCAATGTTGATGTGTAATGTTGTCCAAAGCTAGAAAATCCCACACTGCTTTATTTTACTGCCTATATGAAGCATGGACAGCTTTTCTCTCTAATACTCTCCAGATTAATTTTTGTCAGAAAAATACAACAAAGTATTACTTCAGTGTACTACTGGAATAGCATCTGAACATGACCTTTTCCTCCTTTAGACAGTTGTGCTGTACTGGAGAGCCCTGTTGTAACCCACCCATCCAGTGATAGAGCAGGTCACTGAAGGCATAGCCAACTGACCTAACAATTGTTATGTACATGTTGACCTTTCTGTCTTTTTATGAAAATGAAGTTCAGCACTATAATGTATAAATATTACTGTTAATGGGATTTTTCCATGACAACTGCTAGTCAAATTCCTTGTGACTTGAATACATTATTTGAACTTTTGAAATCCCATCTAAATGTGCACATTGAGATACAACAAATGCTGTGATTCTTTTGATTCTATAAAATAGAACTGCTGATTTAAAGAATAAAATGCAGATGTATTTGTTAATTTGACAGAGCATGCCAACTGTTCTGCTTTGGACTTTGAAGGACTGGCTTGGATTTCGTCTCAGACATTGTTACATTTGATTTGCAGTGATTTTCATTGTATTCTTGTTTAACACTGCCTATTTATTTAAAGTAGTTTGCACTAGCTGGGAAACCTCTGTACCCCTGAATTATCCTGAGAGTATAAAATTTCAATAGCAGAGGTAGATAAAGGTAAACTATAATTTAAAATACAATAATTCTAATTGTACAATAATACAGACATGCATGACATGTCTTATTGTATGTCAATTTATTCACAGAAGTGACCTATTATTATAATCATAATTCAATTTATTTAATTGCTCCACAATTTTCAGTTAACTTTCAGATCACATCTATTAAATGGATTTTTAATTAATTTATCCACATTATAATCATTTGTATTTCTATTAGAGTAGAAGTTTCAACTGTGTCGTCATCTGTTTAAACAAGTCTGTTTGATGGACATTTTTATTAGTGATTTAATTTACAATTCATCTAATTTTTACTTTATTGGTGTTCACTTATATATCTATGTGAGTGAAAGCCAAGTGTGTGCCAGTAGGTATGTAAGTCAGAAGACAGCATCACGTCCTTGTGTGGTTTTGAACTGTCCAATGTAGGGATGAACCTCAGTACTCTGGAAGATTAGAAAGTGCTTTTAACTGCTGATTACTTTAACAACTATCATGTTTATCATTTTCTTATAGGATTTTTCTTTAAGATTCATTTGAGTACTCATTTCTGTGTGTGTGTGTGTGTGTGTGTGTGTGTGTGTGTGTGTGTGTATCATGCACCAGAGATTGTGAATGAATTTCAGGGGAAAACTTAATGAGTGCTCTCCTTCTACAATATGGATCCATGAAGGATTGAACTCAGGTTATCTGGTTTAGGAACAAGAGCCTTTATCTACTGAGCCAACTCACTACTTTCTTGGCTCATCTTTAGAATCATGCATTTCCTTTCATTAGCAACCTTCATGGTTTCTATTTGTCTAGTTTTATTTTAATTTGTTTGTTTTAATATATACTACTAATAAGTATATTGTATAATGTACATAATACAAGTTATTATTTTTTTGTTTTTTGGGATAGGGTTTCTCTGTGACTTTAAAGGCATTCCTGGAACTAGCTCTTGTAGACCAGACTGAACTCATACTCACAGAGATCTACCTGCCTTTGCCTCCTGTGTGCTGGGAAAAAAGGCATGTGCCACCATTGCCCAGCCACATAATACATATTATAATTTATTATTATTATTAATATGTGTATGTGTGTGCTTGTGTGAGATGTGTGAATTCACCTATGCCATGCACACATGTGTAGGTCAGAGGATGATTTCCTAAAGTCCATTATCTCATCAACCATGGGAGTGAACAGTATCCAAATATCATAGCAATCACTTTTTACTGACAAGTCAACTTACAGGCCTGTTCTGCTTTTTCTTTTCTTCAGGAAGACACTAAACCCTTCAATTCACAGACTTTTGTAGCATACACACTTAAGCCTAGAAATTTCCAGAGAATGAGATTCTCTTCATTTACCTTTTTTTGGGTTAAGTTTCCTCTATAATTATTTAGTAAAAATACTTGGTGATTTAAACTTAATGTGTTTAGTACGGTAAAATCCATGAGATTTTACATGTGCTGGCAAGCAGTTCTCAGATACTGCTTGTCTGGTCCCTTCCCTATTAACATCTCAAAATGTACTGGAACATTTGTAGCAACTGAAATATGTGAATGGAGCTTTGCTAAATAAAGTTCATGAATGGAACTTTTCTAGGTAAAGTTCATACTTATAACCTCATGTTTAGCTTTGTATATAACCACATCTAGCATGACACTTGGCGTGCAGTCTTCATGACCCTTTAGATTTCTTTTTTCTGACGCAATTTCTTAGACTTGACTTGTTTTCGGTGATCTTGATAATTCTGAGTTGTACTGATGAGGAGTGCTTTGTAACGAGGCTCCCTCTGGGAAAAGTTCTAATCTGTTTCACAGTGTTACCGTTGAGTTATAGGATCAGGACAAAAATCACAGGAATGAAGGGACATATTTTCAGAGACCTATGTCACAGGAGCACACTGTCAACTCGATTCACAACTGTTGACATTGGGTCCTGGATGCCAAATGAGGTAGGCCAACTAAACACTAAGACCTTGGTTGTTCTTTTGTCCATAATCCTAGTTTTGGATTCGCAAGACTGTGACACCATACCAATTTTTCCCCTGAGTTTTGGGGGTTATATTCTGGCCATCATAAACACAAGGGAAGCATTTGTCTGACAGAGTCATCTCTAGTTCTGCTTGTTCAATTTATTATTCTTTTTGTTCTTTTTCACACTGCAGGAATGAAATATTCATATTATTACTTCAGATTTTTGAAATTGTGGACCTGTTCTTATCACCTATTTTAGAGAATATTTGTAATAAATATTCTGTACAATCTTGAAATTTTATTTGTTTCCTAATAGAATGTCATAAAGTCTAACATGGGCATGGAACAAATGTTGACCATGTCTCACTATTTACTCCTGTCTATTTGCAGCAGGTATATTAGAAATTATTTCTTTATCATGAAAATAATTGAACAGAAAATGATATACTGGATTTAATGTTCAAATGGCAGCCAACAAAGATATCTCAACAATGTTTGCTGCTCTTCTAGAGGACCCTAGTCCTCTGCTCAGCACTCCTGTTGGGCAGCTCATGTCCACTCTACCTACAGATTCAAGTGGCATAACTCCCTTTTCTTGCCTCCATCTGCACTTTCATGCACATGACATTGATTCACACAGACATACATACACATGGACAAATAAATAAATATTAAAATACATCTTCATAAACTGAAAATATGAAACAAATATTCAGGTGTTCTTACCAATACAAATAAATGACTTAAAAAATTTAGAGTGGGAAAAGTCACTCAGGTATACATTCTTTCCTTGAGGAGGTAACACATACTAGAGAACTTATATTCAGCAGATTTCTATTGCCAAGTTATTAAGGTAACATCAACTGTGATATCATTGTGAATTTAAGAGGATTCCTGAGCCTGGATCTTTACCACTGTGGTCTTCTTCTCAAATATCATGAAAGGACATCAAACAATCATGAGGAAAATCCTGACCAGATTTCAACTGTAGAAATGCTATAAAATTTCAGGGTAGTATATGCCAACCTTACCAGCCATTTAAATAGGAGAATGTCTAAAAAGTTGCTAAGGTAAAAAAAAAAAACCTAAATAACCAAACTGAGGAAATCTAAAGAAAACTGCCACCACAACCCTCACCCTCCCTGGGGGAATGAGGGGATAACGGGGGGGGGATGGGGGGAGGACACGGGAGGAGGGCAGGGAAAGGGAGAGGGACCTCGAACTGACTTGTGAAGCAACCTTGTTTCTTATCTAAATTTAAAATGGAAAATAAAAAAAAAAATAATATGCCTAAAAAAAAAAACTGCAAGTTAGATCCCTGAACCAAAAACAAGACATCATGGAAAACATGAGGAAAATTGAAGGCTATGTGGTATAGCACTTATTTAATGTTAAAAAATGAACTACTACTAGATTACCAATTATAGCAAATACAGCATCCTAACATATCTAAGAGTTTTGTAGTCAGGACATTAGACAGAAACTCCTTACAAGGTTCACAAACATACTATCAATCACATCCTTCTGTATTAGGCTGGGAGATAGCTTGGCCAGCAACGTGCTTGCATTGGAAGTGTGAATACCAAGTATGAAGACCCTGTGCCTACATAGACAGCTCAAAAGTGTCTACATGTCTATAGCACATTGTTATAAACCTGGACCTGGGAAACTAGAGACAGGTAGAACCCTAGAATTCACTGACCACATAGACCAATCAAATGAGATCAGCGCAAGTGAGAGACCCTGCTTATAAAACAATGGTGGAGGCATCAAAGAACAAAGGAGGTTGTTCTCTGTTTTATGCATAGGGATGCTCACATATGCGCATGTGTACACACACAGAAATGAATAAATACATACTATTGACATATCACTTCTAACGAAAATCCTGTCTTTAAAATGAGAGGGTTATAAAATGGCTGAAAGTCTCTTAAGAAAGTGCTGAACATACTTAGCCATTAAGGAAATGCAAATCAAAACAACTCTGAGACACCATCTTGTTCCTATCAAAAAATTTTAATTATGGTGTATTTAAAGATTTTCTTTTTTTCCCTATTTGAAGATTTATTTTTATGTATCCTGTCTTTCTGTGAATTGAAAACATTTGCATTTTTAATACAATTAATAAATTCTGAGTTACTGATCTAATAAATTCTAAAGTTTGCTGGATCACCAGATTGTGGCTCTGGTAGCCATGTGGGGCTGCTCAATTTAGGTCTGGCTAGCATTTGCAGAGAAGAAATCTTTTTATCATTGGATTTGTTGTTAGACTTTCTATTAAAATCACATTGAGTACTAATACATTCAGATACCTAGTAATTATTTTTGAGTGTGTTAATTAGTGATGCTTTTGAAATAGTTGAGTGTAAACACCTGGCACTGTGGGAATTACTTAAAACTCAAGGATTATTTTTGTGCTCAGCAGTGAATTGTTTAGAATAATTGAGGAGATAAAGTAAACTGTCTATGTCTGATAAGAGAAGACAGGATCACACTCAAAGAAGCTTATGTTGTGGAGGTCAAGTGGCCTGAATTCTTTTCTCTGCTCTTCCATTTAATGGTTTGTATCTAAGGTAAAGTGACAAATCTCATCATTTATCAATATTCTTTAGGTGAAATAGGGCACTTAACTTTGATTTTGTAAAATACAAGGTATTAAATCATTCCCTTAAACCCATTATCATGACCAAACAAATGAGAACCTTCACAGAAATCCTAACTTCACTTACATTTTTGTTGTCAATTATTTAACAAATCTTCTCTGCCTTAATCAAGATTTAATATCATCTCAAATACATGACTGAAGGGTAAAAAATAAGCTACCTTCTCTTTCTAAATACTGATATTTTTAAAACATTATTCCATGTAATTTTTTGCATGAAACATCTTTTCTACTTGTAATGTATTTACATATGATTTATTGTTACATATCTGTATAGTTTTTACAAGTTCATGAAAATGCCACAAGTTAAAAACGTCTCAATTAGGATGGGAGACAGCTCAGTCACAAAGCCATTGTGTAGCAAGTTTTAAGACCCTGATTGGGAGCCCCCTCAATCCACAAAGCAGGGGATGAGCATGCATGTGATGACCAGAAGAAACCCTATGCTGTCTACTGAATTTAAGCCCCCTGTGTCCACCTAGGAGGAGATGGGCATATGCAAAACTTAGGCTGTCTACTGAGTTTGAGTCCCTTGAGTCCACAAAGCAGGGGAAGGGCATGCGTGTGATGCCCAGAAGACAGCCTAGACTGTCTGCCTTGCATTTTTAGACACAGATTCTCTCCTTGTTTTGGTACTAGGTAGGCAAAGCTATGTGGCCAATTTGCCCCTGGTATCTTACAGGCTCTGTCTTTCCAGCGCTATGTTTTAAGCATATTCTGCAATCTTCTGCTCTTTTGCCTGTGCACCTAGGAATCTAATTCAGGTCCTTATCCTGTCAAGGTCAGAACATTACCAACATAGCCATGTCCCTAGCTATAAATCTTATTGGCTTTTCGGGCTTTGAGGAATTGAGTTTTAGAACTTGGTACCTAAGAAAGTCCTATGGCTAGTAATTGGCTGGTATGAAATTAGAATGCAACATCTATTTTGAAGCCAAGTTTCTCATTTCTTTTCTCTGTTAGCCTAAAATATTTTAAATTTATAAAGTGAGAAATTATACTTCTTGTAACTGACAATAAACTTTCATATGAATAACATAACAATTACCTAGTAAATTTCACATATATTATTGTTATACTCAAAACTCCTTAAATACAGCAAAATTTTGAGTCTCTATATGAAGTGTTAGTTCTGTCTCCAAGGTCATAAAGCCAACAAGTTACAGACCAGGGCTCAGGTATGGGTGCCTCCTGTTAGGACTTTTGCTGAATTAGGTTCCTATCATCCAATACAGTGTTCTCTCTTTCTTTCTACCAGTTTCTTTCCCACTTTCTGCTTGTGAATAAGTGTGTGTGTGTGTGTGTGTGTGTGTGTGTGTGTGTGTGTGGTTGTGTGTGTGTGTATACAGGTATCCACAAAGGACAGTTGTGGGTACTAGATGCCCTGGAGCTGAAGTTACAAGCAGTAGCCAGGTGCTCCACATGTGTATTGCAGTCTAAACTTTGGACTTCCGCAAGAGTAGCAAGCACTCTTAACCACTGAGACACCCCTACCCCTCATTCTTGTTTTAATCGCTGGTTTTTCATCCCATGGAAGAGTATGGCCTTCCCTTTCTCTTCTCTTTGCTGCTGCCATGGCTCCTGTCATCCCGGGCACTTCTTTCCACCAAATGTACCCATCTCACTGCTCTTTGTTGGTTCCACTGTATTTGCTCCATCTGCAGGTAATTTATAGCCTTTAGTTTTTTCACTTAAAAAGCTGCATTTCTCAGAATTTAATATTGGGAATTATCTTCCATTTTTTTCAACAGAACATTCAATTTCAAAATTATAAGTCACATCATTTCCTGAGTTTTTCTGAAAGTATCATCTTGCCATACATCTCTATGCTGTGGACCTGAATTTGATGAATCTCATTCTTCATAAAATCATCTTCAGTGAAATTCTATGTTGTTTTGCATGTATTCAAAGAAGAGTTTCACCCCTCATAAGGTACAAATGTATCTTTTCTTTTGTGCTATAATGTTTACAATTTCTGTTTGGGTTGTTGTAGTTTTGCTACTTAACATGCCTCCCAGGCACAGCACTAAATCAGTGAATGAAGGCTGTGAGATATCAGAGGAACTTTTAAACAGAAAAACACCAGAAACAAAATCATGTGCCAACCTTTTAACAAAATTGTGGAAAGTGGCTATTGAGAACCTAGCCTAGTATTCTTCCCATGTGCCATGACCAAGCAGTCACTGATATATTGACCATGGCTATGCGATTGCACGTGCTCTAGTTAATGACTTTGGTTTGTATAAACAACACATGAATGACTTTCAGTCACATCTGACTTCAAAATACTAAACATTTGTGTTCAGGTGTGCATGGAGTGTGTGGACACATGTTCATGTAGATACATGAAGACAACTTTGGCTGTCATTCTTGTATATATTTCACCTATTTTTCATTATCCAGGATCTCTGAATAGACTGGAGTTTTCTAAGTAGACAGGGCTGTCTGTCCAATGAGTACCAAGGATATTACTTGTTTCCATTTACCCAATACTGGAGTAACAAGTTTATGCTATCGCATCTGGCTTTTTAGAGTGACACTCAGGGCCTCGGACTTGCAAGGTAAGCACTTTCGAAGTTGAGTCATCTCTCCATTCTGCATACCAATAAACAATTGTATGATAATCTAAATTATTAGAACCATAATTCAAACCTTGGTTTTTATTATTTTTTTATTTCTATGCTCCCCATTAAATTGACTGCTTAGTTAGTTGGCCTGTTTTTACCTTATCCTGTAATTATTACAGACTGAATACATTTCTCACCAGTTTTATGGTCTCTGTTGCTAATCTAGGACTCCAGGACATCATTCTGTTCTCAGGAGCAACACGGTATGTATTGCTCTATCTCACCAGCCAGTTCCCAAATCTCAAAATGGAGACTTGTTATTAATTATGAAAACTGGACTGATAGGTTAGGTTTCTTTTTAGCTAGCCCTTACAACTTAAATCAACACATTTCTAGTAATCTATGGGATGCGCGGAGGCTCATTTACATCACCTACTTTCTGTCCATCACAGTTTCTATCTTCCTCCATTTGCATGGATGGAGATTCCTCCTTTCTTCTTCCCAACATCCTCTGTATCTGCAAATTCTTCTTAGGTAGTGATCAGTCAGTATTTTATTAAAACAATCTGAGCGACACATCTTCGTAGGGTATATAAATATTATTCCACAACAACAATATGAGTCCAACTGGATACAGTTTTGAAAATTTTAAAAACATTACTTGAATTTTACATCTAAATCCTTTTATTCAATTTCTACAGGTCTGAAGACTTTACGATAGTTTGCAGATAAAATAGTCACTTTCATATATGTATGTGTTAATTTGTATGTACCTCTGTGTGTGTCAGGGGGTTGGTGTACACACACGCACACAAGTGTGTGCTCACCATGGAGCATGTGAAGGTCAGAGGGAAATGTCGGGTGTTGTCCTTTACCTTTCACATTGTTTGAGAGGTCTCTTGCTGTTCACCTTGTGTATATGATGGTCTGAGAGCTCTCCCAACTCACATCCCATACCTGAGATTACTGTAACTGGCTCTATTAAACAATGGGGATCTGAATTTGGTCCATTACATCTGCACAGCAAGTGCTCTATCTACTGAGCCATCCCATATTCATTACAGTCTGTCTACTGTGATTGGTGCCTGTTTTTCCATATTACCCAACCTAGATTCCTAATGGTCCTATCAGCTATTCTGTAAGTCCTCACTAAACAGCCCTATATACATTGATGTTACATTCCATTATTCTTATCTTACCCTTCCTAATAGTTCAAATTGCTCCTAATGCAGTATCGAATTATATCTGTACCTCTGTTTCCACTAGATGGCATTTTTTTCTGTCTGTGAGGCCAATCTCTTTGGACATTCATTACTTATCTGACAGCTTAGGTAGAACGCAATAGGATCTTACTGAATATCAACTAATTTTTTTTCTCCCAAAGCAATCTAACTCTTGCTTTGGGAGAAAAGAAGTCATAAAGAGAATAAAAGATCTGGCATAATCTTGTTTCTCAGATACCCTCCATGGTCCTTGGGCTGTTAAGCTGGCTCCGTCTTTCCTGTTTTACTCATCAGTAACAAGACTGATATGCCACAGAGTATGACAGCATCAACCTTTCATTCCTCAAGGAAATTTTGAAGGGACACAATGAAAGTCATCTGTGCTCTCTGGAATATTGGGCCCATCTCTTAACAACCTCTGGTTGACTGGAACTTCACTCCAGAGAGTTACCTTTGAATGTCAGAAAGTGACATATGTAAAGGACTGAAATATAAGATATCTCTTTAAAGATTGATTTTCTCTGTATGACTAGGACCTGCTTGAAAAAAATCTCCCTATTCTTTCAAACTATGTGCCTGTATTCCCAAAGTGTCTGGAAAATAATCAGATATATTCTGCCCTGAGCTATTGCTCAGGTTCCTATCAAAGTTGTCACAGTGTTTGTAGATACACTTTTGTCACTGGGGACATAGCTCAATTGGTAGAGTGTCTATTACATGCACAATGCCCTGGGTTCCAGCCCCAGTGTGGCAGAGCATACATGTAAATTCAGTACATAGTACATAAATGCAGGAGGAAGACCCAAAATTCAGGATTATCTTCTGATACATAGTGAACTTGAGGTCAGCTTACTGCAGATCATTTCAAACAAATAAATGAAAGATAGATATTAACTTTCATTGTTTGATGGAAGAACACAATCCAGGTTCAAGTGAACAAGCACATTATAACTGAAATACACTCTCATACTGAAATATAAAATGAACCCCTGCACTAAACATTCGACTTAAGTGCTTTATTATGTATAAAATCTGAAAGGCTCAGATTTCAAAAAATTTAAGTCATTATGAAGTGGCTCCAAGATGTCCCAGTGTCTAAATCATGCTTAAGTTGATATTCGAGATTTGTTAGTCTGTGTCCCCTAAATCAGCATCAATTTTACTAAGGCACACCCACTTAAGTATTGAGCTACACTGTAAAGTCATAATACTTTATATATACCATACACACATATACTCACTCTACACCAACATTTATTGTCATTTTATCCCATGTGCATGCTGAATACACAAAGTCCAAATGGTCTAACAAATGACTTATGGCTCATGAAAGTTAGAAAAGATTTAATTCCAAACTGTCCAACTGTAAAATTAGCACAGTTAAAATTATGGAGCATTGCTTCTACCTCTGAATACTTTAAGGACCATGCCTTCTTTTTGCATGTTCAATGAAGTCTCCTAGAATGATGGGAACTTGACATAAGGATGGGCTTATGAACAGAGCCCTATTGATGCAACATGTGATGGCAATTTCCTGCTTCTCTATGGACATAAGAAGTCTTGTTGAGTCAGTTTGGGAGTCCACATCTTCTACATGCAGTTGTGCCATTGACTTTGGCCCCTTGTCAGTGAATATTCTTCCTCATTTCTTTTTTCTTTTTTATGTTTTATTTAAATTAGAAACATGCATGCTTCAAATGTCAATTCCAGCTCTCCCCCTCCCTTGTCCCTCCAGCATCCTCCTCTCACCCCTAGCCCAATCCCTACATCATTCCCCAGGGAGGGTGAGGCCCTCCTTGGGGGAATCTCCAAAGTCTGTCATTTCATCAAGGGCAGGACCTAGGCCCTTTGCTATGTGTCCAATCTGAAAGAGCATCACTCTATGTAGAATGGACACCCAAAGTTCATTTGTATGCCATGGTGACCAGTAATATACTACCCAAGGCCCCAGAGATTTCTGAGGCCTCCTCTCTGACACTACATTCATGGAGTCTGGATCAGTCCCCTGTTGGCCTCTCAGCCATCAGTCTGGGGTTTAAGATCTCTCTCTTGTCCAGTCAGCTGTCTTTGTGGGATTCACCATCACAGTCTTGACCCCTTTGCTAATTATTCCTCCATCTCTGTCACTAGATTCCAGGGGGTCAGTTCAGTGTTTAGCAGTGATTATCTGTCTATGCTTCCATCAGTCAATGGATGAAGGTTCTAGGATGGCATATACGGTAGTCATCAACTTTATCATCAGGCACGGGCTATTAATGTAGCCTCTCTGCTATTACTTAGTTTTCCAGTTGGCGTTATCCTTGTAGATCTCTGGAAATCTCATTAGAAGTGTCAGATCTCTTCAAATCTATAATGACTCCAACTATTATGCTATCTCTTATCTTCGTCTTCTCTATTCTTACCCTGCCTCAATCTTCTTGCTCCCCGATGCCTTCTTCTCCCCTCCTCTTATCCCCCTCTCTTTTTCCTGTTCCCTCTCCCCTCCCCCCATGTTCCCAATCTTCTCAGTTGATCTTGCCTCATTCCACTTCTCTGGGATATAATGCATATCTCTTGGGAACCTTCCTGTTTCCCAGACTCACTGGCCCTGGGATTGTCTTCTTCATTTCTTTTAGATTCTTGCAAGTTAATCGGCAGTAATAAATTGAAGCTTGATTTTATGCTCATATCAGACTTAAGTGAATCTTTTATATTTGAAATATTAAACATTCCTAAAAATTTAGTGTAGGAAGATTGCCCTTCAACAAGGTCTTTCAAAATTGGAAACTCAAAAGTTTTTAACAGTTCCTGAGTTCTGGATTTATAGAATATCTTTGATCTTTTTCTATTCCTCCCAACTTCCTCTTATTTACCATACTTTTATTTTAATTGTAAGAATCTTAATGGTTTGTTATATATAGTCTCAGATTCTGTCTCTCTCTCTCTCCCTCTCTCTCTCATACACACACACACACACACACACACACACATATATATGTGTGTGTGTGTGTACATTTACTGGATATGGCACATGCATTTCTACTATATATGGATAAATTCATATATACTTCTACACACACACAAATCAAGGGATGGAAGGAGCCATTAGGAAGAGATGAAGACAGACAGTGAGACAGAGGGGATTTCTAAACATGTAAATTTACGTCATCATTCTGACACAGAATAAACTGAAACTTTTATACCTTCTACTGGCCTCCCCACCAGTGTGCATGTGCTTGCCAGTATATGTGTGTATAGGTCAGAAGAGCTCCTAAGGAACCCAATCTCAACTTATGCCTTCTTTGACACAGGGTCTCCTGTTCTCTTTTCACATACCAGATATTCTGATTTGGGAGCACTTGGGATTGTCCTCTCTCTTCTATCTTACAGTAGGAACACTGGGATTCTATGTTTACACTATGATGTTCTGCTTTCCAATTTAGCCATCTCTCCATGACTGAATGTATGGATTTACAATTTGTTTCTGTATACAATGGCTTAGTTTCCTTTTCCTCCATCATACTGCCATGTAGTTAGAAGGAGGGTATTGCTATGAATCAGTTGGGAACCTCTGTTTTATTTACAGTCTTAATAGTAATCACCAACAAATGTACCTATAATAATAAGTTACAGATGAAGTTAATGCATGTACTTTGGGGAAAACAAATATTGATTACTTGTCTATAAAACTTCAAGAAAATTACAGGTAACAATGCTGGAGGAATGGCTAGGTTAAAAGCACCAGCTGAGCAATCTTGAAGACTGAGTTCTGATCCTTGCACCTATATGACAATTTTTGCATTCTGCAAATGCCTGTCCCTTGAGCTCCAAAGATCTGATATGCTCTTCAGGCCTCTGCAGACAGATAGATATATGCATCCCAGATACATATGCACATGCATCCATGTGGACACTAACACATAAAAATAAACAAATAACATGTTTTTAAAAGAAAATTTCTTGTATCATAAGATACACAAAACTCTTATCCCCATCTCTTTTTCCTGGTTCCCTCTCCCCCCCCCTGATGTTTCCAATCTGCTCAGGACATCTTGCCTCATGCATCTCTTTTGGGAACCTTCTTGTTTTCCAGACTCACTGGCACAGGGATTGTAGGTGGACACAAGATCTCTGAGCAGATTGGAAATATCGGGGGAGGGGAGAGGGAACCAGGAAAAAGAGAGAGGGATAAGAAGAGGGGAGAAGAAGGCATGGGGGAGCAGGGAGGTTGAGTTGAGGTAAGAATAGAGGAGATTAGAATGAGAGATACCATAATAGATGGTGTCTTAATTCTTCTTATTTTAGAAAGAGAGAAACAGAAAAGCCTAGACAGGGAATTTGAGGTGCTGTAGCAATAATGTGCCCTAAGGTGTCTCTACAAACCACAGACAGTAAAATAAAAACAGCTTATCATATGCAGATTTCCATCAGGCCAGCATGTTCATATATGGAGGACAATGTCTATGGCTATCACTATAATCATCTTAATTAGGCAGAGCAAGAGGAAGCTGTGAAATTGGAATTCTGGAAACCAAAGACAGGGGTGGCATATTAAGGACAACAATTCCCAGTCTGTAGTCATTTCTACAGATCCTTGACTGCCATTAGGTCTGACAAATGAAGAGAGTCTGGAGTCAAGAAAGCTTGCCCAAACATAAGGTTTGTATGTTCCCTAATGCTGGTAACTGAGGTGAAGCCTTTGTAGTCCAACATAACACAGACCTGATTAAATCTGTCTAATCAAGTGCATCTCAAAATAATTTGTGATTTCTGTATTTAATAGAATTAGCAACACCTTGCAGATCTGTTTTCCTGGGAGCCATAGTGTCAGAACTGCTGAGTGGATAGTAAGACATAGAACCAGCTGAAACTGAAACTTGCTCCTGACTCACAGATCAGGTGTTGACAAGCATCCAGAAATCAAGGGATGCTATTAACTCTGAGCAGAGATTTCCAAGGCATTGAAATATTCATGTTAAATTCCTGCACCTTTAAATAGTCATCTTAAACCCACACATATGTATATGCATGTATATGTGTGTGTATGATGTATATATACATACAGATATATGTGTGTAACAAGGGTGCTATAGGTTGCACAGTCAGTGAAGCACCTGCCTTGCAAGTATACGTACCTGAATTCAGATACCCAGGACCTGTGTAAAACCTATATGTGGTGGTATCAACAAATAGGCCTGATTTTTGGGAAACAGAAATGAGAGGATTTGGGTTATAGCATGAATAATAAATGACCCCGAGACTGATCACAGCTGATCACTAGCTTCTTACGGCTGCCTCAGGCTGAATGGGCTGATACTGTATCCATGAACTCACATCCAAGTCTCAGACTGTAACCTCTCTTCAGTATGGTTGGAGAATGAATGCCTCCTGCTGAATACTTCCTTCTGTCTTTTATACTCCTCTAGTGCTGGGATTAAAGGTGTGAGGTATAATTCTCTTTTATCCTGATTCAATCTTGTGTAGATCTAGGTGACCTTGGATTTACAGAGATCAGTCTGCCTCTTAATCCTGAGTCCTAGGATTAAAGATGAGTACCACCACCTCTTAGCTTCTGGATGCTGGAAGTAAAGATTTATGCCTGACTTCTATGGGTTGTGGCTGAATTTGTTTTCTAAATCCTCAGTCACTCTTTAATAAATCATAATTAATATATCACTACATATGGTGGCTTGCTGCTTGTCTTGTCTAGCCTAATTGATAAGTTCAAGGTTCTGTATCAAAAAGTCAGATGGAAAGAAGTACAGATAAACATGATACTGACTTCTGGATTCTTATCCAACCACAAAAATATGAATATACATGCAAATATATGAAAAATAAGAGAAAATTTAAATAAATTAATAAGACAAGTCCATGTAAAAAGCTGCAAATATGTTCTGAAAACGTGGTATTATGTGATTTTAAGCCTTATTTTGTTACATTATATGTATGACTACATCTTTTCCATGCCTGTATGAATACAATGAGTGTCTCTGTTTGTACAATGTCTGAAGAGGAAAGAAAAAGGTATTAGATACCCAGGAATTAGAATTATACTCAATTGTGAGCAACCATGGGGTTCTTGGGAATTAAACCCTGGTCCTTTGCAAAGCAGCAAGTGCCCTTAACTACTGAGTAATCTTTCTTGCCCTTAGTAGTTGATTTTATCATTGCACCACGTTATAGAATGAGCTTACCCAAATTAGGATGACTATGGAAGAAGTAAACAATATACGTTCATGGGACACCCTTATATGAGGTTCCTGACAGACTGAGTTGTTGCTATTAAGTGCATACACACACACATCCACACAAACACACACACAGTCATGTATACCCATGTATGCCTATGTATGCACATACATGTATATGGAGTGATAGCAAGAGTCAAAGAAAAAATAATGTCTTATAAACATTCTAAAATAAAATCTTTCTTTGGGAGAGTTTCACATTGACAGTCTGTCTAACTTGACACAAATTAAAACTGGTTATGTATGGCAAATTAAAAGGAGGTTTTGCAAAACTGGCCTTCCTGGTACAACAGAAATGATTAGATTTTTGCATATGAGAAGCTCACTATTGATATACCAAGCAGTGCTGACTCTGGGTCCACATATCCCTTTGAAGTAAGAAAGCATGTCATCATTATTTGTGGGGATTTAAAAGAAGTGTCAGCACTTCTTGCTTTTGGAGATCAAGAAGCAAAAGAGGAAGAGGTAGCTTATCTGCACAAACCCAGCAGGTTTAAAACAAGCCATTTGCATCACCTGGGAAGCACCTACCTCCTATACGGAGGAGAAGATTGTGTGCAACTGAGGGAACTAGGAGCTTAATGTCACTTGTATAAATATGAGCACTGAAGGGAAAGGGGTCACAAACTTTTCTGAAATGGAAAGCTAGTTACACTTGTATTCTTTGAGATTTAGGATCACAAATATTTTCCAATCTAATTGTTTTGTCATTTTGTTACTCTCATGATATTCTGTGGTGTATTAGGGAGAACTCTCCAGAAAAACAGAACTTACAGAATGAATATGTATTTTGCATTTCACACCACACACACACACACACACACACATACACACACACACACACGCACACACACACATTGCATGTGAAAGTCAGAGGATGGTTTACAGGAGTCACTTCTCTAGTCCAATGTAGTGTTCCAGAGAACAAATTCTTGTTCCATTAGGCTTGTCCACAAGGGCTTTTATCTTCTGCACCATCTAGCTGGCCCTGGATATGTATTATAAAAAGTTGCTTGACTTACATGATAGGGTTTTGGCAGTTCAAAATAGTCATCTTCACTATAGAGATGCTGAGACCTAGTAGCTTATTGGTACATGATACTAGATGCATCAGAGTGTCAATCTACCCCTGAGGCCCTGAAGAGTTTCCAGGGAGCTGCTAGTGTTCAACCCATTCTGGAACATCAAGAAGCTTGACCCTGTGGTCAGCAAATGACAAGGATGTCAGTGGCAGAAGCAGCAATGGTGTGATAAGCACAGTTACTAGCGTGAAGTTGGGGCTGTTGGGAAAGCAGCAGTTTTTCTTCCTTAGAACTCTTTTTATTGGAAATATAATTCAAATACTATAGGGCCTGATCTTAATGAAGCAAGTGGAAGAGGAGAAATTAAACTTATCAAAGAAATCACATCACATACATATGCATGCATACACATTCACACGAATGTGAGAACAGGAGAAAGCCATTAATGATAAAAGAAATAATATGCAGAGGATGTTTCTAGACAGAAGCTTGTAAACATAATTGTCTCTTCTTCTGTAATAAGATGTGAAGTATGAAGAGTGGGAATGTGACTCAGGTGACAGTTGTCAGTGTCAGTGAGTGTGCGTGAGGCTCTGGGAGCCTACAAACAGAGAGGGGTGGCACATGCTTGCCAGCTCTCATTTGTGAGGTGGTGGCAGGAAGATCAAATGCTAAAGGACATTCTCACTTAGTAAACTCAAATCCAGTCTCAGATATATGGAACCTGTTGTCAAGACACACACCCACACCAACACCCACACACCCACACACACATATGCACACAAACACACATATCTGCATGGCTTCAAACTCATGTCCATCATGTTCATCATCATTTACCTCTTTTTATAATTTCTATCTGCTTCCTGCTTATGACATCAGAATGCAGTTATTTGCTTGAAATATAGTTAGCAGCCCCAAACCATCCTCTTTATATTATTTGAATTTAATGCAATGCTAAAATCATTCCCATACATTCATCCATGAATTTTTTCCTCTGTTTCCAATTTAGTCTTGTTAGATCCTAGGCATTGGAACAGAGTTAAAACAATGTGAGCATGTCAGTCATGCATGGTGGTGAATACTGTGCACCTGATTGCTTCTGTTATCTCTGCTACAAGGATCCAGTGAGGGTATTGCCCTGTGGGAAGTAGGCCTAGTGAATCAATGAACCGCTTATCATTTATGCCCAGATGCAATGGTACCTCTGCTCTGGCTGCAGACCCTGTAACCTCCTGGGACACCTGCTGAGTTTAATAAATTTGCAGCTGGCCATAATTAGGAGCAAAAGGTGACCTAAAAGAAAATTTCAGAAATCTTGACAGAAGCCATATGCAGAACTGAAACTGTGGGCGTAAGCAAATGCAGGTTTAACTGCTTTGGAGGCATCGAAAAGTGTACGAAGTGTTAGATGGGGTGGCTGGTGTAGGCAGGATCACTGAGGATGAGAGACTTCTAGGAATGCCAGTTTCAGGTAGCTATGCCTAGAAAGGCTTCAATTGCGGTTTACTATTACTGTAAAGTATCAGGTTTCTATGGACAGTGTAGAGGTTTCCAGGATTTCAGAGGAATGATAATGACACCCACCCATTTGTTTAGATCAAGGGCAACATCTATTAAATAATTAATATTTTTATTTCAAGTGTTTTGGTTGATTGTCTGTTTTGTTTTTATAGCATAACTTAAAATTACATACAATTAAAAACACTTAAAAATTGTTCTTAGTGACCACTCCTAAATCGATTTTCCTGTGCTTGCCCATTGCAATTTTCACTACTTTTCCATACAACATTAAAAAGCAGATGTTATAGGCTTCATCTTTTAGCAAAGAATACAAGAGGGCTCTGTATTAACCATCTTGTGGCTATGACAAACAAATGGACTTAAAGAAGTGGTCTAGTCATGTTAACAGTTCCAGGGGACCAGTCTTCATGGGAAGGAAAACCTGGTAGCCAGAGTGCAAACCCTCCAGTCACATTTCCCTGCAGCCAAGAAGCAAAAAGAGCATGTTCACTGTGTTTTCTACCTTTTTACTCACTCTGGGACCATAGCACATGGAACAGTGCTGCCCATATTTAAAGAGGTAATTTGCTGTTCACATTAGTTCTTCAGGAAGAGTTCTCATATATACACATAAATGTGTGTTTCCAAGGTGATGCTGAAAACAGTCAAGGTGACAATGAAGATGAATCACCACAGGACCAACCCTTTTGTATTGGTGGATAAAATAAAAGCAGACCAATGGCTTTGACGTTCATGACCTCCCTGAAGGGTCTGGATCCACCCACCTGTATTTTTTATAAACATTCTTTTTTATTTTTATATTAAAATTTAAATTAGAAACAAGGTTGCTTCACATGTCAGTTACAGATCCCACTCCATTTCCCTCTCCTCCTCCCAAGCCCTCTCCCCAGCCACCCCAATATCCCCTCATTTCCCCAGGGAGGGTAAAGCCCTCCATGGGGGTGTCCATATTCTGCACTTCATCCAGGGCAGGATCTAGACCCTCCCCCAAGAGTTCAGGAGTGCATCTCACGTTGTTGCATGGGAGTACAAAGTCCATTTGTATACTCGGGATAAATACTGATCTACTGCCCAAGTCTCAATAGATTACCTAGGCCTCCTCACTGACACCCACATTCAGGGGGTCTTGATCAGTCCCATGCTGGATGCCCAGGCAGCAGGCTGGGATTCAAGAGCTAATCCTTGTCAGGTCAGGTGTTTCTGGGGATTAAACCAGCCCAGTCTTAATCCCTTTGGTCAACAGGCCTTCTGTCTGTTACTGACTTTCTTGAGTTCAGCTCAGTGCTTAGCCATGTGAGTATGCCTCTTATTTCATCAGCCACTGAATGAAGTCTCTGTTTCCCAGACTCTCTGGCCATGGGATTGTAGGCTGGCACTCCACAGATCTATGTCTAAAATCCATATGTGACAGAGTACATGCCATGTTTCTCTTTTTGTGACTGGGTTACATCACTCAGGATAGTTTCTTCTAGTGCCATCCATTTGCTTGCAATTCTCGATATTCCATTATTTTTTCTGCTGAATATTAAGTACTCGGTTGTGTAAATGTACCACATTTTCTGTATCCACTCTTTGGTTGAGGGGAAACTAGGTTGCTTCCAAGTTCTGGCTATTACAAATAATTATGCTATGAACATAGTGGAACAGACATCCGTGTTGTATGAATGGGTATATTTGGATATATGCCTAAGAGTGGAGTTGCTGGGTCTTGTGGTAGGCTTATTCCCATTCTTCTGAGGAATCTCCATACTGATTTTCAAAGTGGCTGAACCAGTAGGCACTCCCACTGGCAATGGAGGAGTGTTCCCCTTTCACCACATCCTCTCCAGCATAAATCATCATTGGTGTTTTTGATTTTAGCTATTTGGACAGGAGTGAGATGGTATCTCAGAGTTGTTTTGATTTGTATTTCCTCTACGGCTAAGGATGTTGAACACTTTCTCAAGTGCCTATCAGCCATTTTAGATCCTCTATTGAAAATTCTCTATTTAGTTCTGCAGCCCACATTTTAATTGTATACTTTGGTATTTTGCAGACTTGCTTCTTGAGTTCTGTGTAAATTTTGGAGATCAGCCCTCTGTCAGATGTGGGATTAGTGAATATTTTTTCCCATTGTGTGGGCTGCCTTTTTGTCTTGCTGACTGTGTCCTTTGCCTTACAGAAGCTTCTCAGTTTCAGGAGGTCCCATTTATTAATTGTTGATCTCATTGTCTGTGCTACTGTTGTTACATTCAGTAAGTGGCCTCCTGTACCAATTCTTTCAAGGGTACTACCCACTTTCTCTTCTAAGAGGTTCCGTGTGGCTGGATTTATGTTGAAGTCTTTGATCCATTTGGATATAAGTTTTGTGCATGGGGATAAACATTCATCAATCCACATTCTTCTACATGCTAGCCTCCAGTTATGGTAGCACCATTAGTTGAATATGCTTTCTTTTTTACATTGTATATTTTTAGCTTCTTTGTCAAAGATCAGATGTTCATACATGTGTGGGTTAATATCAGGATTTTCAATTTGATTCCATTGGGCTACCTAACTATTTTTGTGCCAATACCAAGGTGTTTTCAGGACTATAGCTCTATAATAGAGATTGTAGTCAAGGATGGTGATGTCTCCGGACATTGCCTTGTTGAACAGGGTTGTTTTGGCTATCCTGGGTCTTTTGTTTTTCCATACATCATGGATTATTGTTCTTTCAAGGTCTGGGTTGAACTGTGCTGGAATTTTAATGGGGATTGCATTGAATCTGTAGATTGCTGTTGGCAGGATTGCCATTTTTACTACATTGATCCTACTTATCCAAGAGCATGGGAGATATTTCCATTTTCTGAGGGTTTCTTTAATTTCTTTCTTTAAAGATTCAAAGTTCTTGCAATACAGGTCTTTCACTTGTTACCCCAAGGTATTTTATGTTTTTTGTGGCAATTGTAAAGGGTGATGTTTCTCTGATTACTTTCTCAGACCTTTTATCATCTGTATATAGTAGGGCTACTGATTTTCATGAGTTGATATTGTAGCCTGCCACTTTTCTGAAGGTATTAATCAGCTGTAAGTGTTCCCTGGTAGAGTTCTTTGGGTCATTTAAGTAAATTATCATATCATCTGCAAATAGTGAAAGTTTGACCTCTTTCTTCCCAATTTGTATCCCCTTGATCTCCTTTTGTTGTCGTATGGCTCTGGCTAGAAATTCAAGAACAATGTTGAAATGGTATGGAGAGAGTGGACAGCCTTGTCTTGTTCCTGATTTTACAGGAATTGCATTGAGTTTCTGTACATTTAGTTTGATGTTGGCTGTTGGTTTGCTGTATATAGCTTTTATTATGTTTAGGTATGTTCGTGTTCTCCCAGATCTCTCCAAGATCTTTATCATGAAGGGGTGTTGGATTTTGTCTAAGGCTTTTTCAGCATCTAGTGAGATGATCATGTGATTTTTGTTTTTCAGCTTGTTTATATGGTGGATTACGTTGATGGATTTTCATATGTTGTACAATCCCTGCATCACTTGGATAAAACCTACTATATCGTGTTCAATGATTGTATGGTTGTGTTCTTAGATCTGATTTGCCAATATTTAATTGAGTATTTTTGCATCAATGTTCATGAGGGATATTGGTCTGAAGTTCTCTTTCTTAGTTTTGTCTTTGTGTGCCTTGGGGATCAAGGTTATTGAAGCCTCATAGAGAGAGTTTGGCAAAGACCCTTCTGATTCTATTGCTTGGAATACGTTGAGAAGAATTGGTATAAGCTGTTCTTTGAATTTCTGGTAGAAGTCTGCACTGAGGCCATCTGGACCTGGGCTTTTTTTGGTTGGGAGATTTGTAATGATTGCTTCTATTTCCATATGAGTTATGGGTCTATTTAAATTGCTTATCTGTTCTTGACTCAATTTTGGCAAGTGATAGATATGCAGGAAGTTGTCCATTTCCTATAAATTTTCAAATTTTGTGGAGTACAGGTTTTCAAAATATGACCAGATGATTCTCTGAATTTCCTCAGAGTCTGTTATTATGTCCTCTTTTTCATTTCTGATTTTGTTAATTTGCATGTTCACTCTGCTGTTTGGTAAGTTTGGACAAAGGTTTGTCTATCTTGTTGATTTTCTCAATCAACCAACTCTTCCTTGTACTGATTCTTTGTATTGATTTCCTAGTTTCTACTTTATTGATTTCAGCCCTCAATTTGATTATTTCCTTGCATCTACTCCTCCTGGGGGAGTTTGCTTCTTTGGGTTCTAGAGCTTTTACCTGTGCTGTTAATTCTCTAATATAACTATTCTCCAGTTTCTTCATGTGGGTACTTAGTGCTATGAACTCCCCCCTCCCGTAGCACTGCTTTCAGTTTCCCATAGGTTTGCATATGTTGTGTCTTCATTCTCATTGAATTCTAGGAAATCTTTAATTTCTTTTTTTATTTCTTCTTTGACCCAGGAATGGTTCAGTTGTACATTATTCAATTTCCATGAGTTTGTAGGTTTTCTGCAATTTGTGTTGTTGTTGAATTCTAATTTTAAATCATGGTGGTCTGATAAGATGCATGGAGTTATTCCAATTTTTTGAAGCTGCTGATGTTTGATATGTTGTCAAGTATGTGGTCGATTTTTGAGAAGATTCCAAATGGTGGTGAAAAGCAGGTATATTCTTTTTTATGTGGATGAAATGTTCAATAGATGTCTGTTAATTCCAGTTGGGTTATTACTTCTATTAGACCCTTTGCTTCTTTGTTGAGTTTCTTTCGGTTATTCCTGTCTAGTGGTGAGAGTGGTGTGTTGAAATCTCCCACTATAAGTGTGTGGAGCTTTATATGTGATTTAAATTTTAGTAATGTTTCTTTTAAGAATGTGGATGCCTTTGTATTTGGGGTATAGATGTTCAGGTAGACATGGACTTTTAATTTGATGAATATGAAATGTCTTTCTTCATCTCTTTTGATTGATTTTATTTTAAAGTCTAATTTGTTAGATATTAGGATTGCTCCCCCTGCTTGTTTCTTGGGTCCATTCGATTGGAAAATTTTTCCCAGCCTTTAACTCTCAGATAATGTCTGTCCTTGAGGGTGAGATGTGTTTCTTTTATGCAGCAGAAGGATGGATTGTGTCTTCGAATCCATTTTGCTAGCCTGTGTATTTTTATGGGTGAGGTAAGGGCATTAATGTTGAGGGATATTAATGACCATTGATTGTTCATTATTCTTCGCTTTGCAATGCTTGTTGGTGGTGGAATTACGTGTGGGATTTCACTCCTTTGTTCTTTTGGGTGTTGGTAGAGAGGGATTCTCTAATGCCTATGTTTTTCTGATTGTAGTTAACTTCATTGGGTTGGAGTTTTTCTTCCAAAATTTCCTGTAGTGATGGATTAGTGGATACGTATTGCTTGAATCTAGTTTTGTCATGGAATATCTTGTTTTCTCCATCTATAGTGATTGAGAGCTTGGCCAGGCATAGCCGTCTGGGCTGGCATCCATGGTCTCTTAGTGTTGGTAGGCCATCTGTCCAGGACCTTCTGGCTTTCAGAGTTTCCATGGAGAAGTCAGGTGTAATTCTGGTAAATCTACCTTTATATGTTTCCTTAGCTGCTCTTAATATTCTTTCTTCATTCTGTATATCTGGGGTCTTGATTAATATGTGGCGAGGGACCTTTTTTGTGATCCACTCTATTTTCTGTTCTGCAAGCTTCTTTTACCTTCATTGGCATGTCTTTCTTAAGGTTGGGAAAGTTTTCTTCTATGATTTTGTTGAATATGTGTTCTGCCCCTTTGAGGTGGTTTTCTTCTCTTTTTCTATACCTATTATTCTTTTTTAATGAGAATATCACTAAGTTTTTTAATGATATGAAAACAAAAAAAAAACAATTACTACTTCAGTGAAAAGCAAAAAATGAGTTTAATATTACAGCTTTTTTTCTTCCATTTATTTATTTTTTATTATTTATTTTTAAGTTTAAATTTAGATTAGAAACAAGGTTGCTTCACAAGTCAACACGTTTTGGTGGTGCACGCCGTTAGGATGTGCTGAAGGAGGCAGATGCAGGAGGATCACGAGTTCGCAGCCAGCCTGGGCTACACATTTTATAATGGTCTGGAGAGACGGCTCAGAGGTTAAGAGCACTGGCTGTTCTTCCAGAGTTCCTTAGTTCAATTCCCAGCAACCACATGGTGGCTCACAACCATCTATAGTGGGATCTGATGCCCTTTTCTGGCATAAAGACATACTTGAAGATAGAGCACTCATACATACAATAAGCAAATACATAAAATAAAATACTCTGGTTTCTCTTCAGATCGTATAAATCTTTTGCTTTTTATACCTATTATTCTTAGGTTTGGCCTTTTTATGGTGTCCCATATTTCTTGGATGTTTTGTGTAATGGATTTGTTGGACTTAAAATTTTCTTTGGTTGATGAATCCATTTCTCCTAGTGTATCTTCAACACCTAAGATTCTCTCTTCCATCTCTTGTATTCTGTTGGTAATGCTTCTATTGGTATTACCTGACCATTTGCCCAGCTTTTCTATTTCCTGCCTCTCTTCAAATTGTGTGTGTTTTTTTATTGTCTCTATTTCAGTTTTCAGCCCTTACACTGTTTGCAATTTTCGGTTTATCTTTTCCTCCATTTGTTGCATTTTATGAATTTTTTGGTTTGTTCTTTCTTCCATTTCTTGAATTTTTTGGTTTGTTTTTTCTTCCATTTCCTGACTTTTTCGGTTTGTTTCTTCTTCCATTTCTTTTATTTATTGCTTTGTTTTTTCTTCCATTTCTTGCATTTTTTGCTTTGTTTCTTCTTCAATTTCCTGCCTTTTTGGTTTGATTTTTTTCTTCCATTTCTTGCATTTTTTGTTTTTTTCCATTTCTTGAAATTTTTGGTTTGTTTTTTCATCCATTTCTTTGAGGGATTTTCCTATATCCTCTTTAGGGCCTCTATCATTTTCATGAAAGTGTTTTTTAAGTTCAATCTCTTCTGCTTCTTTTGCATTGGAATGTTGGAGTCTTGCTGGTGTGGAGTCTCTAGAATCTGGTGGTGTCATATTCCTTTTTCTGTTGCTGAGTGTGTTTTTGCATTGTCTCTATCCCATCTCTTCTTCTAGTGGGTGCAGAAAGAGCCCCTTACTGGTATGGTGGTTAGGGGACCAGAGTTCCATTTCGGTGCATGCTAGCAAGTCTAATAATCTGGTAATTCTTCTATTCCTCATCCTCATTCTGGTCCCATGGGTGGAGAAGAAGTTCAGGAATCTGGGTTGCTTAGTCTCCCACCTGGTCATTTGGTCCCTTTGCTAGATCTGCTGGTTCCCTGTCTCATTGGTGGAAGAGAAGACCTGGAATCTGGTGTGCTTGGCTCCTGCTGGAATTGGAAGCTCTGTGTAGTTCTCAGGCCATCCCCAGGCACTAGAACGCAGGCCCGGATTCAGGGCCTGTTTTACTTGGTCCCTCTGGAACAGATATTCCCCTGGTCTCCTGGACCTGCTTGTTTCCTTGTCTCATTGGTAGAAGAGAAGATCTTGAATCTGGGGTGCTTGGCTCCCAACAGTATTGGAAGCTCTGTGCAGTTCCCAGGCAATTGCCAGGCACTAGTACACAGGCCCGGATGCAGGGCCTGTTTTACCTGGTCCTGCCTGAACAGCTGGTCACCTGCTCTCCTGGATCTGCTGCACCCACCTCTATTTAATGCTCCTTTTTATTGTATTTTTCCATAGGAAAAGAGAGGTTTATCTCATTTATTTTTCATTTTTAAAATTTTCTATTTTTTTCATATTTTTAAACTTTTTACACATGTCACTCTCAGTGGCCTCTCCCTCCCCTCCTCCCCCACCCCCTCAATCCTCTCAACCCATCACCCTCACTCCTCCCCCTCCACTGCCCAGGGAGTTCAAGGGCCTCCATGAGGAATTATCCTGTAGGCAGTTAACTCGTTTCTGTGGGTCAGTGTGGTTGTGTGTTGTATGCATGTTGTTGGGTATGAATGTGTGGTATATGCATGGACACTGCCATGCACTGTCCATCTGTGTATGTATTTGTGGAGTCCTGAGGACTACAAGGGTCTTCATTTATTGCTGTGTTTGTTCCTTTGAGACAAGGTCTTTTAGTGAATGGACTCTTCTTTTGGGCTGGGAGGGTTAGCCGGAAAGTCCCATGGATTCATCTGTCTCTGTCTCCCAAATGCAGGTTTTATTGGGTGTGTGGCCATGCTCCATGCCTAGAGTTCTATGCACATACTGGAGACTCACATGTGGGCTTACCCCTACAATTCCTCTTTTAGTCTAAATAAAAAATTTAATCTTGATACAAAATCAAGCACATGCAACTTATATGCATAGAAGGTGGTAAGCAAGTTATAATCTTTTTATATCCTAAAATAAGCATATCTATCCCACCTAAATCTTAAATAATCTAATAGAGATGCCCATGTCTGAATAGCTCCTTCCAATCCTAACCCTAAAATAAATGAAAATTAACACTCACAAGTATAAACTATCATGCAGCATCTATAGTAGGGAAAGGGGGCATAGTATACTGAAAATGACTTCCTGCTGAAATGGGATGACAACAATCAAATGGGAACCTGTAGGAAGAAAATGTTAATGTAGCAAGAGTCTTAGTAGGTTAAATATACTCACACCCAGTTTTTCATGCTCTAAACCACTAAGCCATCTCCTGAGTCTCAAGTGGTCATTGTTTCCTACAGATCTGACATCAGACCATAGGTGTCTTCACTTATGTTCACACTCACTCCTGATCTCCACAGAATTATCTATTTTCGTTTCCCATAGCTGATTCTGCAGATGAGTCCTGTAAGAGAAACCTGAATAAACAGGAAAATGAAATGGGAGTAAGTACAACATAAACTGATTTCTGTGTAAATAGAACTTTTCCACTTATCCTGTGAAGCACAGTTGATATTTCTGGGTTTTTCATTTATCTACAAATAGTTTGATGTAAGGCTACTTTAGACCTATAAATAAATAGATAAAATGAAATAAGGGAAATGCACCTCTTGACATAGTGTGGGGAAATTGATACGTTATCAAGTAAATGTAAAAACTCAGTTTAATAGGCTTCAAAAGAGGAAATGAAGGAACACTGTGTATGTACATTTTGGCAGCACAGTCTGGGAAGAAGCAAAGGGAGACAATTACATAAATATATTGCTGTATTCAGGACTTCATTTCTTTTCCAATATTTGCAATTACATAGTTGAACAACATAGCTGGGAGTCACAGATGACTGTGTTATCTAGCATTACACAATGAGGGTGGCATGGCAGCAGCATAGCAAAGCAACTGGTGGGGAAAAATGGAGTAGGCACCTTGTTAGAAATGCATATGAATCATGTTTTCTCCCTACTGTGAGCATAAGAGCAATCAGTAGCTCCAAAGTAGGACAGAGTCCTCTAGGGATGTTCTCAGAAGAGTTATAGTTCAGTCATATGGAGTTCTAGTTTAGTTTTTCAGAAACCTGCAGAATGGTTTCCAAATTTTCTTCATTGCCTTCCACTTCCACCCACACTGTGTATGAACTGGACTTTCCCCAAGTATTCCCTGCAATTGATATTTGAGGCCCCACTCTTAGTTGAGGAACTATTGGCAGTTGATGGCTGCTGAGAGAGGAACATTCAATGATCTTTGATATGGCAGTGGTGGCCACTGATTGGTTTCCCATGTAGTGTGTACATATGAATAACACTAATTGAACTCAAGTGAGTTTTAACAAAATAACCTAAGTTGGAACACACATGTGCATTATTCTTTCCCAGATGTTTATTAATACTACCCACACTACCAGAAGACTTCGTTTATCATCCATCAAATAACAGCTTTGTCATAGACCTTTAGTGAGTGCTGGATGGAGAATAAAAAGATTTGAATGATACTGGGAACATCACAGTGAATGGTAGAAGACAGTCCAATAAGTCACTATGTAGGCAGATGTTTCTATCCTGCCCCAGATGCCAGTCTGAAATAACCAACTCAGAAGCTTGTGTTAATTTTAAATGCTCTGCTGGCAGTTCAGGTTTACTACTAACTTGCTCTTTCATTTTAAGTTAAACAATATTCCTTATTTACACTCTGTTATGTAGTAGAAACTTTATTAGCATGGCACATACCATTCATCTATTTCTCCTATGCTTCTACTGGCAACTCCATACGTCTCTCTTCTTCCTACCAGCATCCTCCTAGCTGTCCTGCCGAACCTTATTCTGTTCACCTATTGGCCAGTCAGCTTCTTTATTAAATCAATCATAGTGACACATATTCACACAGTATAAAGTAATATACCACCAGTCATTACAAAAAAGGAGTCATGCAGCTCTCCATATATGCATAGAGGAGTTCTCTACCTAATCTAAAAAATTCAAAAACCATTTCAGGGATAAGTGGGGATGTTGGATGAAATTTTACTTTATTTGCATTTGTTAATTTTAATTTCAAATTACATTTTCTTTATTATTATTTCTTAGTTAATATTATTTACTCATTATATTAATTTACTTTGAGTGTGTGTATATATACACACATGCGGACCTTTGCCTGTTCAAGTGGATTAGGATGCCAGAGAATGATATCCAGTGTTTCCTCAGTCACTTCTCTAACTTACTTTATTTTTTCAATCTCATTTCATATATCGATCCCAGGTCCCTCTCCCTTCTATCATGAAATCTTTACTTTTTAAGACAAGGTCTCTCCTTAACTCTGATGACTGGCTGGATGGGAAGACCTGAGTATCCATCCCCTCCACCTCCAACACACACTGCTGGAATGGAGTTATAAGCAAAAACCAGCCTACCTTGCCTATGCATTTTTTTGTTTTGTATTTGTTTTTGCTTTTTTACTTTTAAGTTATGGGTATCCAAACTTGGGTTATAATGTATGCACAGCAATAATTTGATCAAGAAACCATCTGCTCAGTCCATAATCTTTTTCTGTGTTACCATCTGATTCTCCACAATTCCATTTGTCGAAGACATCAATTTTGCTTTTGTGAAATTTACTCCTTCATGAGATGTCAGCTAGTAATGTGTATGTCTATGTATTTGTATTAGGCTATTCTGTTCCCTTTGTTTACATTTCTGTTTTTATACAAGTAACACTGTATTTCTATTTGTGATTTTTCATCATATTTATTCATTTAGTGTGTGCATAGGTGTGTGTGTATGCATACATGGCTGTAACAGTATGTATGCGGAACTCAGAGGACAGCACAAGGGACTTGGTTCTCCCTTTCCACCTTGTGACTCCCAGACACTGAACTCAGATTGTTAGTCTTGGAAGCAAGCTTCTTTACCTACTTTTCCATCTTGAAGGCCCATAGATATTAAGGCATTATATAACAATGTAGAATGTTCCTGAATTAATTTGTGTTTCTGTAGATACTTTCATGTAGTTGTACTTTTTGTTTTACTAGGAATTATTTTTTTAATATGTCTAGCATTGGGATTTTGAAAGGAATGAATCTTTGAAATAAAATCAACATTTCACTAACTCAAGATTTCAAATCAATGAGCACAAGTCTCTCTTTAAATTGCGATTTTAATTTTGTTTCATTATTGTTTTGTATTTTTCAGTGAACAAGCCTTTCATTTCATTAGTGAATTTTACTTCTTAGAATTTTATTCTCTGTGGTATTATAGTTCATTTTAATATGTAGTAAAATGTTTTGAATATTTTACCTTTGAATCCTGTATCTGCAATGAATTTACTTACATAGTTTTAATGACTTCCTCCCTCTCTTCTTCTCTATCCCCTTTTCCTTACATTTCCTTCCCCCATCTTCCTCCCTTAATTTCTTCCTTCCTACCTGTGGATAATACCCAAGATTTTACACATGTGAGTCAACCAGTCTTCTACTCAAGTGCATCAGTAGCACCTCATTTTCTGAGGCAAAGACCTGTCTTTATAGACAAAGCCTACTTCAAACTCAAAGATTCCCTGCCTCTGCCTTCCAAGCACTATGACTATAATATGCTCTGTTTTATTTTGCTCAATTATTTTATTTGTAATAGACTCCTTCTGGATTCCAATGTATAAAACTATATCATCTGCAAACATACATTTATCTCTTTATTTCTTTCTTGAAGGCTTTTCATTTCCTCTTTTAGAACTTTCCAGCTAGAGATCTCAATGTTCTCAGAGCATAACTGGTGAGCTCAGACACCCTTATCTCTTTCTTGATCTTGAAGAGAACATTTTCAGGATTGCCTTGTAGAATAAAATGGTGTCTGTGAACTTCTCTTAAATGTCTTTTTTACATCAAAATACTTTTTTAAATTATAGTTTAAGGGTGGGTCTTCATCATCATAGAAGTGTTACCTATTTTGTATGAAAGAGTTTCTAAATCTATTGATATATTCATGAGATATTGATCATTTTTTGGCTAACATGGTCTATAAAACATTTTCATGTGTTGAGACACTGTTTTAGTTACTCTTCTATTGCTATAAAGAGACATCATAAAAAGGGAACGTATTCATTGGGATCTTGTTACAGTTTCAGGAGGATATTACAGAACATTAGTTAGTGAGCATGGTGGCAGGCAACTACAGTGCTGTTCTAGTAACTGAGACCTACATACTGATCCTCAGGTACTAGACAGAAAAGAATAAGACTGGGCAAGGTGTGAGCTTCTGAAATCTCAAAGTCCACCTGCAATGACACATTCTTTCAAGAAGGGCCACAACTCCTCTGACATCCAAATCTTCTGAAAGAGTTTCACTTATTGTGACTGAGCATCCAAATATTCAAATCACCACAGTTATGGTTGTATCTGAGAGAAAAACACCACTGGCTTTGCTGGCTGATATTTTTTATATGTAGATTGTTTTATCATTTTGTTCCTATTTTATTTAATTTTACTTCTGTTTTTATATAATTTTAACTCCAGTTTTTTATTTGTATTTTATGTCTCATATGCCATTTGCACCGGGTACTGCAGACTTAATTAAGCGAGCTTGGCAGGGCTTGCTCCAAACTTTTGGCACTTTTCCAAATATTAGCACCATTTCTTTTTTCTTTTTTATTTGTTTTTGTATTTATAGTTATTTATTTTTGCATGTGTGTGACTCTCTTATATGCATAAATGTAGGCACACCACATTTGTGCATTTCCTGAGGAAGACAGGAATGGGTGGCAGATTCATCAGAACTGTAGTTATAGTTACGAGCTACTAAGTGGGTACTAGGAACCAAACCTTGAATGAATTGAAGAGAAGCAAGTGCTCTTAAAACACTGAGCAATCTCAGCCTGTAGTATCAATTATTTCCATTATACAGTTTCCAAATCAAGCTATTTGGTCCTGAAGATTCCATGTAAGCAAGTTACTACAGTCCTTGAATGCTAATTCAGTCTCTCATAACCTACTGGTCTATTCTGAATTTCAGTTTCCTATGTAAGCTTTATGCTTATAGAAATTTATTCCTTTCTTCTAAGATATGCAACTTACTTAGACATGTTCCTATTAATCTCCTGTTTTGTTTTTCTTTGCATGACATCACTTATAAGGTATTCTGTTTCATTTCTCCATCTTTTAAATTTAAATGTTTTTTGGTTTTACTTGCTAGCCTGTTTGGATTTGATCAATTTGACTTGTCTAAATGGAAGACACAATTCTCACATTTTCTATTCTTTTCTATGTTAATAAATTTTATTTTACTTATGTTTTGTGTGTGTGTGTGTCTGTGTATGTGAGGGGGGTGGATGGGTGTGCTTGTTCATGCATGTGCATTAAGGTGTACTTGCATCCATGTTCCTGTGCATTTGGAGGCTGGAAATCATCATTGGGTGTTTTTTCCAGTCTCTCATCTCATGTTTTGAGAGAGGGCCTGGCACACAAGCTGGAGCTCACTGAAGTTCAACAAGTCTTGCTGTTCAGTGAGCTCCATGAGTCTTCCTTGTATCCTCCTCTCCCCAGAACTATAATTGGAAATGTATACCAGTGAGCTTGGCTTTTTACAGAGGATCCAAACTCAGATCCTCATGAAAAAGTTATAGTCTCTTTGAAGCAATCATTCCAGTCCTCAATTCATTTAGTCTTTGAAACAGTGTCTTTCATATATCTAAGACTCTCCTCAAACCCTGTTGCCATTGTCTCAGTTCAGAGACAGCAGACATAAGCTAATATGCCCAATTGTTGTATTGTTTTCCTCTGGACAATTTTTTTCTACTTCATTTCTGCTCTGAAGAATTGACTTAGTTTTATTTTTCTTTCAGTAGAGTTCTGATTACTGATAAAATGTTTTCAATAGACCAGATGCTTCATTTTACCTACTTCATATGAGGTAAATTTTCATAGTTTTCCATAATTACTAATATATATTTTATAATCTCTTATCTTACAGAAATTTCCAGACTTGTGTCATCTCCTTTTGACTATATACTCTTGACTACATTTCCAAGAATCCTCCTCGACACCTAGCTCCACATATCTTGCTTCCCTATTGGCCACCAATATTATTTATCAACCAATAGGACAACATATACATAGAAGTACGTGCCATGTAAGTTTGGGATTATCATATAGGTATACAATGACCTATGTTCATATCCACTCTTCATTCTCTCTTCTCTTTTTGTATATTCATCCTATACCCACCAAAGTTTATCCTATATATCTACTCACAACTATATGCCTTTATTATTTTCTTTTGATAATCTATGAAAAAGTTCAGAATCTAGTTGTGTGATTCATGGATATTAGGTGACCCATTGAAGCACAGACAAATTATCAATGGCCACACTCCCAAAGTGAATGAATCTCCCTTTACCAGAAGCTATCAAATGTCCAAAGATCCTCAATATGGCTTCAGCAAGGGTGTATTGCCTTAATCTGTGCTAAAACATTACCTTGATCTTGTGCAGGTAATTGGAGCTTCCATGATTCTAAGAATGTGTTATCTGTGGTTACCATCTAGATTGGTTGTTTCTATGTTCTCAACATCTTACTGAAAGATTGGAGGAAGCAGAATGCAAATTCAAAAGCCAAGTTAAGGTGTTGACCAGATATGCTGGGCTTAGTGTGACCTTTATGTATGTAGTACATGAGTAGAGGCATTGGCTGCTCTGTTATGACTGACAGACCTAGATTAGTTAAGTCTTAGTTTGTTGTGATATCCCATGATGCATCTTGTTTAATCACATGAATATCCAATTATTCATGGGCATTCAATGTTAAATGGGGGATTCCTATAAAAGTTAATAAATAGGGAATTCTTATAAAAGTTAATTCAGAAGAAACAATGTGGCCCATTGTGCATGCACCCCAAGGTGGTTCAGGACAATTCATATTCCTGCCTTCAGGACATGCTTATGCCCTAGAATATACTTCAAAGGAAACTGAACATGAATGAGAAGATATTAAAGATCATCATGAGATTAGGTTCTTGTTCTGTTGTTTGAAGTGGGGTATGCACAAAGATAGAGGCAGATGAAGGTTCTATTTTTCCAGGAGTATTGTTGGGCAAGGGGCTTGCATGTAACCCAATTCAAATGGAGTCCCAGAAATCAATACTTTTAGCATGTCTATCAATATCATTGGATAATTTGTGAATTTGTGCTTCCCATCATGTTACATGATTCTCCTGCTGGCTCCACAGCCACCTTGTGTAGGCATGTTGGGCAGATCAGGTGGGACAGGTATTCTGGCATCCAGGAGTCACAGAATGCTGAGTGTTACACAGCTCAGATGGAAAAGTATCCTGGAGCTTGGGAGCCAAGGAATATCACAGGCAGCAGTAAGCCTAACAGCTTACAGCCCTGCCATAGGGAAAGGATTCCCCAGTGTATCTGCTCTGCTCCAGCAGGACAGGGTCTTCCAGCTGGGGATGTTCGCCCAGTGTAGCAGTTTTGCTCAGACAGGAGGTTTCCCAGGGGAAGTTCCTACAGTTCAGCTCTACTACCCAGGAGTGAAGAGAAGAGTGTAACAACTTCACTCTGCCAGGGGAGGGTTTCCCCACCAAAAGCTTTACAGCACTGCTGGCTCTGTTCTGTCCAGGGTCTTCTCTGCTGCAAAAGAAGATCTTCACCCAAAGCTCATCCAAGGGGTTTATTATGAGGGAAGAATCCAGGAGAGTGGCTGCCCTCTGTCAGAGTGGCATAGGACAGCTTGGTAGCAGGTAGCATAAACAGCCACAAACTAAACAGACACAGAGTTTATATAAGGCTTCCAGGGTGGGTATTGGTCAGATTTCAATGCTGAGCTCACATTGGCTATAGCTGCTGATCAAGGATTAGTTAGTTTTCTGCACAGGGTTAGGGTCAGATTTGGCTCTGGTTTTAGGGCCAAAGTGTGTTTCTTTCTCTGGTCCATTTTAGCTTTTTGGGTATAATTTTAGGGCCATGTGTATTTCTTTCACTGACTCTGATTCCAGGGACAAAGTGTGTTTGTTCGGCACTGGTTTCAGGGTCAGGGTACATTTCTTTGGTTCTGGTTGCATGGCCAAAGTGTGTATCTTTGGCTTTGCTCAGGGTGTGTTTCTTTGGTTGAAACCTTTTCCCTATACCTTGCCCCAAATAAACACACAGATGTTATATTAAGTCTGAAACTGTTGGCTGGTGGTTTAGGCTTCTTAATGACTAGCTCTGTCTTAATTCTTAACCCATAACTGCTAATCTATATATTTCTACATGACCTTATCTTCCCGGAAAAGGGTCCAGAATTCTTACTCCTTTTCTGTCTCATATGGTGTCTGACTCTGATTAAATTTCCCAGAATTCTCCTCATTTTCTAGACTTGCTTATCTTGCTGTCCTATTGGCCAACAGTGTTTTATTCATCAATCAATAAGAGAAACATATACAGAAGGACATCCCCCTGTTAGCATCATGATTTAGGCTACAATGTATCTTACTGTTTCTTTGTCATCTACTTACATTCAGCTAACTCAGTGACTGCTTCTTGCTACCTTATTTAGTTATTTGCCTGTTGTTACTGGTTTTCCAATTAATGTTATCTTCTTCAACTATCAAATATAGTTTGGTGATTTGATGAATATTAAAGTAATCACTCACAAACTCATGTAATTTTCCATGTATCTTCAGCTGACATAAAATAGAAATTGTCACTGAGGAGGCTTGCTGAGCTTTAATATGAATTTCAAATTTAATGATTAGTAAATAATACTCATCAATTATTTATAATAAATGCATATAAATTATAACAATTACATTGGGCTGGAAAATGATTCAAAAGCTAAAATCACTCACAGTGCAAGCTTGCCAACCTCATTTCTATCTTGGTCATCCACAGGGAAAGAACTACTCCAGAAATTGGTCGTCTGACTTCCACACACATGCTGTGTCACCAGACCACTTGTTTTCACACTATAAACACATGCACACAAACACGCACATACATATACATATGTGACAAACAATATTAATAAATACTACAGTTTTTTAAAAATTTTATAATGATGATATTCATGTTTTTCTCTTATAATAACAATTCTTGTTTCAGGAGTCAATATTCATAATCAATGGCAATCACAAAGTTTAAGTGGACATCTTACATGTGTAAGTTCATTGTTAACTCAAAGTTTCTTTGCATGTAGCCATGGGAAATTGGTGTGTTTGAGTGTGTGTGAGTGTGTGTGTATGTGTGTACTTTACTCAGAGGCAGATTTTTGGTTTGGTAACTGGTCTAGCCAGTGAAAGAACTTGTTGTCCAGGAAGAGATTTCACTCAGTCCTGACTACTCTGGACAGTTGTCACACAAACTTGAAGGCTATATCAGTGGGTGTCAGGACTACACCTTGACCTCGACTTCTTAGTTCAGTTTGTTTTATATCTTCTATGTAAAATTAAACCTTGGGTTAGAATCCCTCAAAAGACAAACTTGGAGGGATGTCACTAGATTGCTCCTCTTGTCAATGTGGCCATATTGAGAGAATCTTCTATTCCTGATTTTTGCCTTTAAGTTTTCTGTTTAATTGATCTATTGAGATCTGGTGGCAGTCTTGCCTTTTCTAGGACAACAGAGATCCAAGCTATGACTCTGAAAATTTCAACAAGACTGGCAAAAGTTTTCAAATATTTTATCTTCATATTTCCATGGTGCTCAAGCTCAGTTCTGCTTCTAAAATGAGAAAAAATAAATATCTCCAAGAATGAGATCACTCACACTCTATTCTAAGAACTACTTACCATGTAATGGTACCCTTATATTCTCTCTCATAGTCAAAACCATTTCCATTTTGACCTCATGAAAGCGCTTATGATGAATTACCCAGTGAACAATGATTCTCTTTTCTTTAGCCTATTTGAGTTCTTCCCTCTATGAAACTGAAATGGCAATATGGTATGAACTAGGCAAAATGCTGACAGTTACATCTAGACATGTCTTAAATTGTGGATTCTACCATTAGTATTTGTATAATCTTCCTAGAGATATTTATTTAATACTTCCAAACTATTTATTAGAACATACATTTTGGGGTAAACTAAAGCTTAGCTGTGATTTTTGGCTTCTTTTTCACAAATACAACTAAGAGTACCCATAATTCTCAATATGTCTTACATCCAAATAGTTTTATCAAAAAATTTGGTTTCTATCGTAAAGGAAACAAAAACCAGATTTACTTCAAAGAAAATATTTATATCACAATGTGTGTTTGTGAATGTGTTTACCTATGTGCTAAAGCAGAAGACAACAGGTATCCTTTTCCATGACTGATTACCCAGTTATCTCAATTTAGCATCTTTCACTAAACATGAAGCCAGATTGGCATACACAAGCCCCAGCAATTATTCTTTCTCTACCAAGCATAGGACTGGTGTTAAGGCAAATCTGTTTTTTAATGTGGGTCCTGGGATTTGAATATAAGTCCTCATGATTACATAGCAAGTTCTCTTATCCACTAAGCTATGCCTTTTCCTTGCTCTTAAGTAATTCTAAATAGATGATTTTTCACACTGTATAAAATTGGTAAATTGTATTTCATGCCAGAATCTGGAGTCTCTATGCTCTGTCATTAAAACCCTCCTCATGTATTCCAAGAGATTTTAGGATGTGGCCACTACTAGTATTTACTATTAGTATTTCAAAAGTCTCCTCTCAAATGAAATGCAAAGTGTTATGTTAATCATTATCTGTACTATATACAATTCTGCTTTGAAATATTTCAATTATTTTTCTTTTTTATCTTTTTTTTTTAAATTTAAATTAGAAACAAGCTTGCTTCACAGGTGAATCCTAGCTCCCTCTCCCTCCTCTCCTCCCTTGTATCCCCAATAATCCCTCCAGTCTCCCCCAATCCTCATTTAACTCCCCAAGGACTTTGAGGCCCTCCCATAGGGGATCTCCAGATTCTGTCATTTCATTCAAGGTAGGATCTATGGCCTCCCCCAAATATCTAGGCTGTGAAAGCATCCCTCAATGTGGGATGGGCACCCACAGTACATTTGCATGCCAGGAATAAATACTGTTCTATTACCTAAGACCCCATAGATTACCATTTCATTTTTTAGTTCATTTTTTCAGCATTAAATCACCTCATGACAAGATTTGGGCCTTTGATAACTTTAAGATCAAGGCAAAAGTAAACATTAGACATCGTTTTTCCATAAAACCAAAGCAAAACAAGCCAGCAAACATTTATCTGACATGTTTACAAATATTTGCTCTTCAAAATAAAAAGAATGTCAGAAATTTTGCTAGCTCAACACTGGGTACTAGTTTGTCCAAATCAGTCTGATAATCTCTGCTTGCCTAAAGGCATTTCTTTCTTCATGTTGCACTGCACTATCAGCGTGGACATTATCTCTTTTCCCTTGGTTCACCCAACTAACTCTAGGTCCCTGATTGAACTCAAATAGCGATTTGAAAAGCTTGCTGCATTCACTGGACATTAGAGAATTGGAAGGATTTGAAAGCAAAATAAAAGAAAAAGACCTAAAATCAGTAAAGTGTACTCTAGGTAACGTGGAAAATATCATCATGAAAAGAACATAGATACCAAGAGTCCTAAGATTTCTGATCACCACAGTTAGTTTCAGATTAATCTAGTTTGAATTGTCAATGTCTGATAGACTTAACAGTGTGAAAACTTAGTCTTCTCAACGATGTAACATTTATCCTGTGCTCACTCTGAGGGTTAAATTAAATTAATCATAGAGAATTCATATTGGGACTTTTTTGGCATTTAAAGATGACATATAATAAAGGCTGTCATTTGGGCTCCACTTTCGCTTTTGTTTTTTCAAGGCAAGACTGTGTTGAATCAATAGTCACAAACTCAGTGTTTGGAAAGAATACCCCAATTCCAAACAGTCATTTTCTACAATCTGATAGAACACATATTCTGTATAG
Source organism: Mesocricetus auratus (assembly GCF_017639785.1). NCBI lineage: Eukaryota > Metazoa > Chordata > Mammalia > Rodentia > Cricetidae > Mesocricetus > Mesocricetus auratus. The sequence continues at coordinate 74,501,060 of NW_024429266.1, read as the reverse complement.
CTATACTTGATTTTCTTTCATTCCCCATGCCTTTTAGACGGGATCTTAGATATACCATGCTAACCTTAAACTCCATGTATATGATACCATCTGATCCTGCCTCTACTTCCTGAATGTTGAGATGGAGATCTTTAATCACTGTGACTGGTTTAATTGGTAGTAGGCATGGGTATCAGTGCCCCATTCTTGCTATGGAAGCACTATACTGAGCTACATCTCAAGCCTGATAACACTTCCCCACAAAGCAAATTATTTTTTAGTTTTAATTTTTTGAAAGAGTGACTCATGCAGCATAGGCTGACTTCAACCTCACTGTGTAACTAAAAATGACCTTGTATTTCTGATCTTTCTACTTCCACATCCTGAGCTGAGTGCTTCGATTACAGGTATTTGCCCTCAAAACAGGCTTATGTTTCTTTCTTTGTTAGAAAATAATAATGAATATATATATATATATATATATCAAGACGAGGAAAAAGAGCTGAGGCTACCAATGTTTTTTTATTCTTTGTTTTTGTTTTTTACAAATTATCACTGCTATGACTATTTGTCCTTATGTTCACAAGTAAAGGAACAGTGGGTCGTAAACACTAATCCTTGTGCAAATGAATTTTTGATAATGAATCAACCAAACAGTGTGTTAATTACCTTACTAATTTGTTTGGCTTGCTAATCACTACAATACACCACTTGCTATAACCCCTTTCTCTTGCCAATTCTCAGTTCCAGACTCAGTGTTATTACAGTCAACAAGGACAGATATTGATAAATTAAGTATTGTTTTGTTACATCCAGTTTCATGTAATTAAAATTTCAGACCTTTGCTGTACCACTCAGAGAAATTGCAGTTCATTTACTCTGAAAAATAATATCTTTCAGAAACATTAAGGGTTGAGGCTGAGGAGATGGATTAGTCAACACAGGACCTGTCACATTGCATCAGGACCTAAATTTGAGTACCAGGAAACATATGTCTTCAGTTTCTTTCAATTATTATTACAAAACATCATGAACAATAGCAACTTATGGAGGAAAAGGTTTTTTTGGCTTAGGGATTACTTCCAATGTCAGGGGAGGTAAAGGCAGAAACTTTAAGATAGAAAATGAAACAGAGGGTACTACAGAGTAATGTTCATTGGCTCGCTCAGCATGTTATCTTCTACAACCCATGAGAAACTGCCAAGGTGTAGTCCTATCTATAGTAGTTTGGTGTCTCCCAGTTGAATCATGAACCAAGAAAATGTCCACAGACCTATTTTCTGGGTTTTCTCAACTGAGGCTTCTGCTTCCCAGATGATCCTCTAGCTTGTGTAAAGTGGATACAACAGACTAGACTAGCTAAACCACATACAATGTGAAAGGTGGGACTAACTAGAACACTTCTTTACTTTAAATTTTTTGGCATTTAAATTAGAAACAAGCTTGCTTCACATGTCAATCCCTGATTTCTTTCTCAAACCTTTTATCATCTGTATATAGTAAGGCTCCTTATTTTCTTGAGGTGATCTCATATCTTGACACTTTGCTGTAAGTATTCATCAGCTGTAGGAATTCCCTGGTCATTTTTGTGTCATTTATGCAAGCAATCATATCATCTGAAAATAGTGAAAGTTTGACCTCTTCTTTCCTAATTTGTATCCCCTTGATCTCATTTTGTTGTCTTATTGCTCTAGCTAGACCTTCAGCACAATATTGAAGAGGTACGAAGAGAGTGAACAGCCTTGTCTTTTTCCTGATTTTAGATGAACTGTGTTGTGTTTCTGTCCATTTAGTTTGATGTTGGCTGTTGGTTTGCTGTATATAGCTTTTAGCATATTTAAGTATGTTCCTGTTATCCTTGATCTCTCCAAGACCTTTATCATAAAGTGAGGTTGGATTTTTTCAAAGGCTTTTTCAGCATCTAATGAGATGATCTTGTGATTTTTATTTCTCAGCTTGTTTGTATGGTGGATTACATTGATGGAATTTCGTATGTTGCACCATCCCAGCATCCCCGAGATGAAACCTATTGATCATGGTGGATGATTGTTTTGAGGTGTTCTTGGACCCAATTTGTCTATATTTTCTTGATTATTTTCGCATCAAATTTTATGAGGGCTATTGGTCTGAAGTTCTCTTTCTTAGTTGTGACTTTGTCTGGATTGAGTATCAAGGTTATTGAAGCCTCATAAAAAGAGTTTGTCAAAGACCCTTCAACTTCTATTGTGTGGAATGCTTTGAGGAAAATTGTTATAAGTTGTTCTTTGAATCTGGTAGCATTCTGCAGTGAAGCAATCTGGGCCTTGGGCTTTCTTTGGTTGGGAGATTTGTAATGATTGCTTCTATTTCAGTATGGGTTATAGGACTGTTTACATTGCTTATCTGCTCTTGACTTAATTTTGGTAAGTGATATCTATCCAGAAAATTGTCCATTTCCTTTAAATTTTTAAATTTTGTGGAGTACAGGTTTTCAAAGTATGCCCTTATGATTCTCAGGATTTCCTCAGTGACCGTTGCTTTGTTTCCCTTTTCATTTCTGATTTTGTTAATTTGCATGTTCACACTCTGCCTTTTGGTAAGTTTGAATAAAGTTTTCTCTATCTTGTTGATTTTTTTCAAAGAACCAATTCTTCATTACAGTGATTCTTTGTATCATTTTCCTAGTTTCTGCTTCATTGAGTTCAGCCCTTAATTTGATTATTTCCTGTGGTCTACTCCTCCAGTGTAAGTTTGCTTCTTTTTGTTCTAGAGTTTTCAGGTATGCTGTTAATTTACTAGTGTGAATATTCTCCAGTTTCTTCATGTGGGTACCTAGTGCTAGGAATTTTTTTAGCACTGTTTTCAAAGTGTCCCATAAGTTTGGGTATGTTGCATCTTTATCCTCTTAGAGTTGTATGAAGTCTTTAATTTCTTTTTTAATTTCATCTTTGATCCAGGAATGGTGTAATTTCACATGATTCAAATTCCATGAATTTGTAGGGTTTCTGCACTTTGTGTGGTTGTTGAATTGTCTGATAAGATACATGGAGAAATTCCAATTCTTTTGTACCTGTTGATGTTTGATATGTTGCCCAGCATGTGGTCAGTTTTTGAGAAGGTTCCTTTTGGCACTGAGAAGAATGTATATACTTTTGTGTTTCAATGAAATGTTCTATAAATGTGTTTTAAACCCAACTGGTTCATAATTTCTGTTAATTTGTTTAAATCTTTGTTAAGATACTGCCTGATAGTCCTGCCTAGAGATGACAGCAGAGTGTTGAAGTCTCCCACTATAAGTGTGTGAGGTTTTATATGTGATTTGAATATTAGTAATGTTTCTTTTATGAACATGGATGCCTTTTTATTTCAGGCATAGATGTTCAGAATTGATACTTCATCTTGGTGGATGTTTCCTGTGATGAATATGAAATTACTTCCTTCATCTCTTTTGATTGATTTTAGTTTAAATTCTAATTGGTTAGATATTAGGATTGTTTCCCTTCAGCTTGTTTCTTGGGTTCATTCTATTAGCTAATCTTTTCTCAACCCTTAATTCTGTGGTGACATATATCTTTGAGGCTGAGTTGTGTTTCTTGAATGCAGCAGAAGGATGGGTTCTGTCTTTCATCCATTCTGTTAGCCTGTTTCTTTTTATGGATAAGTTAAGACCATTAATATCGAGGGATATTAATGACATGCCAATGACAGTTCCCTCTCCCTCCCCTTCTTCCCTGCCTTTCTTAGTCCCCCCCACCAGATCCCCATAAAATCCCCATTCCACTCTCCATTGAGGGTGAGGCCTTCCATGGGTGATCTCCAAAGTCTGTCTTATTGTCCAGGGTAGGGCCTAGGCCCTATCCCATGTGTCCATCCTGAGACAGCTTCCTCCTCCTGGAATGGTCTCCCAAATTCAATCTGGATGCCAGGGATAAATGCTGATCTATTGCCCAAGTCCCCCCAAAGAATGCTGATGCATCTTCACTGACACCCACATTCAGGGGGTCTGGATCATTTCCATGTTGGCCTCTCGGCTATAAGTCTGGTGTTCATGAGGTCCTCCTTGCACAGGTCAGCTGTTTCTGTGGGTTTCACCCGCTAAGTCATAACCCCTTTGCTCATCACTCCTCCCTCTCTTCAACTGGTTCTAGAGTTCATTTCAGTGTTTTGCTGTGGGTGTCTACCTTTGCTTCCTTCAGCCACTCAATGAAGACACTAGGATGGCATGAAGGGAGTCAGTAATCACATTATCAGGGAAGGGCATTTAGTATAGCCTCTCCAATATTGCTTAGATTGTCAGTTTGTGTCATCTTCGTAGGTCTCTGGACATCTCCCTAGTGCCAGACCTCTCTTCAAACCTATAATGGCTCCTTCTATTATGGTATCTCTTGTCTTGCTCTCCTCTATTCTTCCCCTGATTCAACTTTCCTTCTCCATAAGTCCTCATCTCCCCTCTCTTTCTCCCAGTGCCCTCTCTCCTCCCCTCCCCCATGCTCCCATTCCCCTCAGGAGATCCTGTTCCATTAACCTTTCCTGGGGTACCATGCATATCTCTCTTAGGGTCCTCCCTGTTTCCCAGACTCTCTGGCTGTGGGATTTTAGGGTGGCACTCCTCTCTTCTTTGAAGCCACCAGTGAGGAAGTGAAGCAGGATTAGCCCTGGGCATTGTGGCTACTTGGTTTAACAGAATCTGCAGGATAAAAGGGAGCCTTAATATGAGTGTTAAGTAGGGGCAGGCGTGGGATGGCAGGAAGGACTATGGGGAGAGATAAATATGAAAGTCCCCTGAAAAGTCAATATGGAAACTCATTTCTGTAGAAGCTTCCTAAAAATATGCATTAATTAAAGGAACTTATATGGAGTCATAAAATCATGGGAAGACCACATCTGAACTAGAAATCTTATGTCAACAAGTAAGACTAAGACTTCCACATCCAGGAATGGTTTACTTCTTTTTGAAGCATTGGTCAAAGAGGTCCCATTGACAGCATCCTTCTCCCACCACAGGCAATTGTCACAGCTGTGGTTCACCTTCCACAAACTGGAGGGTGCTGAAAGCAACTCTTAACTTATGTTGTCAAACGTGGAGAAGTAGAGTTGGTACACAGCTAAAATCTTCATCCTTATTGACTAGTGTTCATGATGCTTAAAGGGGGAAATGAATTAAACCTTGCAGTCTAAAATATTGATGTGCCTGCAAAATACAGTGATACAATAGTGACACAAATGTTACAGGGGTAACCAATCATTTATCTTTTAAACTGGATTTAAAGTCTACTCTGTGACATAGGACACATAGTTGATACTGATAAAGTAGCCAGGAACCTGAGAATAGATATACTTCATAAACATAGAAAGAAGTTATATTACTCTTATTTCTAATAAAAAAGCAATAAAATGATGTATTTCGATATTCATAGATCAGTGCAATGCTCAGTACTTTAAGAGAAGCTTCCTCTTGGGGTAGAACTAAATAGAGTTCAAATAGTGAGATACCTTTGATCACTCAGTCATGAATGATAAATGTCCATCAAAGCCATCATCTCAAAGCTCAGGGATCTATTTCGAAGACAGCACAGAGAAGTGAGAGTATATGGTATATACAGAGATTCATCCCTAGCTAAGGAGCTATTTGCAATTGATACCTACTAAGAAAGGGAAAATCAGTTTTTTCCTAAGGAGTATCACTGGCTATATCAACTGCATTTTAGGGCAGCTCCCATGGGTAGGAATAGTTGGCCAACATAAAATGGACTCCATAGGTGTTTGTATATCTCTGTATTTTATTTTGATTGAGTATTTTTCTGTACTGTCTGTTTTTACTAGTTTGTTTTGGTGGTGGTTTCCTTGATAGAGTAAGAGAGAGAGAGAAAGAGAGAGAGAGGATGAAGTAGGTAGGTGTCTGAGAGGAATTGAGAGAAAATGAAGGATACAATCAAAATATATTGTCTAATGGTTTTAATTTAAATGTAAAACAATAAATAGATTAATAAAATAAATTAGGGAATAAAAGAAGAAGACATCTGATATCAACCTCTGGTTTCTACAGTCAAACATATCAAAGATGATGCACAAAAACATAAACACATATACATCAAAAATCTCCAAATAACAGTACAAAAAAGACCTTACTCCAAAAATTAGAGTTGTTTTAATACTGTGTAAAAATATCATTAGATTGCCATGAAAATTTACTTGAAATCATGAGATTGTTTAATCTTTGTGTTTTAGAAAAATTGGATAGTAGAGAAGGTTTCAGTATTCAATCTTTTTTTTGTCTTAGAAGTCAGATAAATTTAACAAATACATCTGTCTATGACATGGTGTTGATAATAGAAACACATATTCTTGTCTTTATTCTTTTATTAGCTATTCATGCAACATGATGATTAATTTGATTGTCAATTTAAAAGGATCTACAATCATCTAGGGCACAAACTTCAGGAAATTTCTGTAATGAAACTTCTGTATGTAATTAATAGAGGTGAACTCAACCTATTTGTGAGTGGCATTAGCATTCACTTCTTCCTACTGCAGGTATCATGTGACCACCTATCTATCATAACTTCCTTTATGGACTTCACCTTTAACTGCGATTCTAAATAAACCCTTCCTTCTTTAAGTGTCCTTTGTCAGTGTGTTTCAGCATAATAGCAGAAAAACTGCCTAACACATCCTTCATCTATAATTTGTAATAATTATACAGACAGGGAATTAGAAAGAAAATGTGCCCTCTTCATCATGTCCTAGAGAACTAGCAAGCAGGATGCTTACAGAATCCCAATTTGATACTCACAAGTAGTCCTTAGCCGCAGGGTGGGGGAAAACCCTCTATCTTCTAGTTCTGATTATAGGACCCACAGAAAAGTTTACATACATCTATTTCTTGTTCTTTTTTACCTTCTCTTAAGCACATATGAGGCGAAAATATGTTATGAATTTCTCTTCTTGATTTTATCAGTTTTGGTCCAAATTTCTAAACCTTTAAATATTTTTGATTTCCATATATCCTGCCCTTACTCTTTGTGTGTGTGTGTGTGTGTGTGTGTGTGTGTGTGTGTGTGTGTGTGTGTGTGTGTGTGTGTACATATGAGACTGTGGGGGTATGCTTGTGTTCAGTGACTACAAAAAGATACAAAGTATTTTTGCTCTTCCATTTTCTTTCTTATTCCCAGGCAATATTATCTCCATCTTTCCACTCATATATTAATAAACCATCTCCATTAGCGACTCAATTTGATCACATCACTCAGATAGTACAAACAATGAGAGAGATACAGCAGCATAGTATGGCTTCTCAAAGAATTTTCTCTAGAAGTGGTACTTTTTTCCATCAATTAGAGTGTAAAGAAACTTTAGAAACAAGTCCATCTGTGTTTCCAGTAAGGAAAATGATTTTTATTTGTTTTGATTAGCAATCATTTTCCATGCACATAGAAATTTTGATATGACCTGACCAGAATATATTAAAATATTTGTGTCACTCCTTTTGGTATCATTTATGTGCTATCATAAAACACTATGACTGAAAGCAACTTGGGAAAGAAAGGCTTTATGTGGCTTACATATTCAGCTCATAATCTACAACCGAGGGACATCAGAGACTTACTGAGGCAGGTGCTCAAACAACTATCTCACCAACAAGAAAAGACAAGGGCATCATGCATTTGATCACACTTTTTTCTGTTTTGCTGTAGTCTTGCTAGCATATTGTGTTTTGAAATGTATATTTTTGTCTTGAAAGTGAAGATAAGAAATTCTGGTTTTTCTGTTACGAAAGATGATATTGGCTTCTGTAGAGCTGAGAATCGCATTTTATAAGCAAGGATAATTAGAAAGTGTTTGACATGAAATTTGGAAAGCTGCAATCTGAAATTGCTTAGGAAATATGGAGAGGTACAAATATGCTACTGACTATTGAAGTTATATCTGACTATTGAAGAATGTGGGGGTTTCCTTCAGAGATCCTGTCTCACATTCAGAGTTAGTGAGCTAATTACCATTAAGCCAGGCCCAAATCAAATACTGAGAAGTTTGATTCTTGAGAACAGTAGGGTAAATCCTAGAGACAAAGATTGATTTCCAGTTCTTTAAAAGGAAATATTTTAAGAAGTTTTATTTTCTTTATGTGTTTATGTGTCTGTGTTAGTGTGGACAGATGAGTTCAACTATTCAAGAGGCCAGCAGAGGACCTTGGATCCTCCAGATCTAGAGTCAAAGACTGTTGATATCCATGTAATATGTGTGCTAGGAACAGAAGTAGGGTTCCCTGGAAGAGCAATACATACTCTCAATTGCTAAATTTTATGTCCAGTTCCTAAATATGACATTTTAGTTAATGGCTTGGGTTATAATTACGTCTTTCATTGGATATAGCTTATTTACCTGTATCTTACCATGAGGATGTTTACTTAGAAGTTATGACCAAACATGTGGTAAAATATTCAACCTTACACCTTCACCAAAATAGCAGTAAAAAGAAGAACCACAAGACAGTAAGGAAGCAGACACACACACAAAAAGAGAGAGCAGAGAGAGAGAGAGAGAGAATGAGATTACCCTGGCACTCTATTTGTGCTATAAAATGTGCATGCTACTTAAAGCCTATTGGAGCACACAGAATACTGGTTGAAACCTTCCTTCTTTCTCACATCATCCTCGTGAGACGGGAATTTTTTTATTTAATTTTCTGCTTAGTATCCACACAGAACTCAAAGGGCCTAATTCATTGCTCCAACACTGTAGTTACTAAAGTGTCAAGGGAGGAATTTGGCCTCAAAGTCTGATCATTCTTTCTCTCTCTATCTAGTTATCTCATAAACATTCACAAAATGAATGAAAGAGCTAACTGTCATTGAGAATCCCAGCTCTTCCCAATGCTTTCAGTCTTCTGTGTTGCATTTAACACCAACACATTGGTGAAATATTGATGGCTATCTTTTGTTTATAAGTCATGGACTTATTTGTATATCTCATTATGCTCAAGCTCTATTTAGGATGTGTGAGCTCACATTCCTGCTTTCATGTGTCTTTACATGCATGTAGAACTGTGTGCATAAGCCACATGTACATATCAGATACATTCTCCAATTCTGGTTCAAAATATTTTTGAGTAAAAGTCTCTTAGTAAATCTGGAGTTCACTGATTCAGGTACTCTGACTGTCCTGTGAGCCTCAGTGGTCATCCCTGCCATTTCTATGTCCACACTGGGACTGTGGACATATAAAACAATGCTTGACTTTAATGAATGCTGAGCATCCAAAGTCATTGTTTTTCAAACTTTTCTTCAATATAATCTCCGGCAATGTACTGTCTGATCTCATTTGTTTGTTTTTCCTTTCTCTGTCTTATGAGCTTAAATTTAGGGTGTGTGTGTGTGTGTGTGTGTGTGTGTGTGTTCATCATTTTTATTTATATGCATAGTATCTAGCTGACCAACCAAAATCTATTCTGACAATGAGAGAGGAATGCATCTTAACCTCAATGTGATACTAATAGTAGCTAAAGTAAAGACAGCTCTCTTAGTTAGTGTTTTCTATTGTCTTGAGCGGACATCATGATCAAGCAACTCTTATAAAGAAAATATTTCTTTGGGGAGGATCTCATAGTTTCAGAGGGACAGTTCCTTATCATGAGTTAGAGTGTGACAGGATGCAGGCTGATGTGGTGCTAGAGCTGAGACTGCTGCATCTTGCAGAAAACTGGAAGTCAACTGACAGTCACATTGAGGGAAGCATGAGCAAAAGAGACTTTAAAGTCTGCCCCTATAGTGATACACTGCTTCCAACTGGACCACTCCTCCTAATATTGCCACTCTCTGTGGGGGCCATTTTCTTTTGCACCACCACATATGTAGCATTTGTCAGAACAGGAAAAGAACAATTGAGTGTCTGGATGAATATGGCTATAATAGAGTGCTCAGTAAAGGAGATGGGGCTTCCTTGCTGTTCTGGTGTGGTGGCTGCATACAATGCTTCTCATTGCATGGAAAACTCCTCAAAAACTTTAAAAAAATCATCAGTGCACTTTAGTGGGTGTCTGAGGAGGATAATCATTTGGCCATGAATTACTTCCTTTCTCTGAATCTTTTAGCTAAATAGATAGACTGACACATGCACACACATGTGCTCATGCACACACACACACACATACACACACACACACACGCACACACACATGCCACGTTCTTTTGCCTAATACTTTTACTCAGTGGTGTGTTTGTGAAGATTGAGTGTACCACTTAATAGATTGGAGAAATTGAGAGGCATTCAAATGACATGTTCTTTGTCTGTCTGTCTGTGCAGTCTGCCACACAAAAGCTATCTATTCAATAATTTCCATGGAAATAAATTTCAATAATTTGCTCATTAAATTCAGATGCAGTCATTCAATCAAATTCAATATATTCTACAAAATTAACTACAAGACATCAGTTAAACTATGCAAGACTGTTTCTCCTGCAAGAATAATAACTTTTTATCACTTATGACATGTATAATTTATTATTTAAGTCTAGACATGAAATTTTCATTTCACATGTAGCCTGGCTTAAAGCTCATGAACAATATAAGGTTAGTTACCAAAAATATTATCAATCAGTATTTCACTACTATTCATTCTATCAATTATTTTCATTTTAGTGTCACAAGACATCACACTTTTACATTTTCTTGCTGTAACATGGCACCATGAATAGATTGTATATTCTTTTGCTGTTTTTTTGAGAGAGTTTCTCTATGTAGTTTTAGCTGTCATGGAACTAATATTGTAGACCAGGATGGTCTCAAACTCACAGAGGTCTGCCTGCCTCTGCCTCACAATGCAGGGAATAAAGATGTATACCACCATTAGCCAGATGAATAAATCGGATACTCTGTTTTTTCAACTGTTTTTATTTTTTGATTTCATTTTATATTTCCAACCACAGTTCTCCCTCCCACCCCTCCTCCCACTCTCCCTCTCCTCTCCCCTAGCTACACCCAGAGAACTCCTTCTCACAGGTAAGGGGTCTCATGGGGGGACAATATAGTCTGGCACAATAGATTGGGGCAGGTCCAGGCCCCTGTCCCATGTATTGAGACTGAGCATGGAATTCCACTATAGGAAACAGGCTCCAACAAGCTAGCTTATGAACCAGCTTTGTATCATGGCCCTACTGCTCATGCCCCCTCTGACAGTCCAAGATTCACAACTGTCTTCCACATGTGGAGCACCTAATTTGGTCCCCCAGAGCCTTCAAAGTTGTAGCTCTAGAGACTATCAGTTTCCACAACATTGGCTCAGCTGTTACTGTAGAATTATACATCATGACCTTGACTCCTTTGTTCATGTATCCCCTCCTTCTTCTTGTTGACAAGATTCTCAGAGCACAGTCTGGTTCTTGGTTGTAGATTTCTGCATCTGGTTCCCTAAGTTACTGGATGAGGGCTCTATGATGATACTTGGGGTACTCATTAGTTTGATTACAGCATATACATGAGCTGACTTGTTGGTGTTCATGAGTGGATGCCATTCTCAGCTTTAAAGCATGGGGGGAGGGCTTTGGTCCTGCCCCAAATTAATGTGTCTGAATTTGATGACTCCCCATGGGAGGCCTTACATGTTGGGAGAGGTGGATGCTGGGTTGTTTTATGGGAGGCAGGCAAGGCAGATGGGCATGAGGAGGGGTGGGATGGAGAATTTTAATTGAAATATAAAATGAAATTAAATAAACAAATAGTTAATGAAGTCTAAGGATCTAGGTGAAGTTCAGAATTTGCATGTCTAGTAGAGTCATGCTTAAAAACTTATGTAAATTGTTTTCACCTTGACATGAGGAAATGACCTCATCTTTCTAACCTTACCTCAGTGTGATTTCATTGAGTTATGAAAAATGAAAAAAATATTATTTGAAGCTCTGTTTATACAAGGTACCAGATCAGGTATGTTGATAGATTTTAAGTAACTAATGTGTCAGGCATAAGCACTCGACTGAGTGAATGTATTTTTTAAGACTGCCTTCACCATTGTGGTTTATTAGCACGCCATTGAATGAACTCTGTGCAGGATACACACAAGAGCAGCAAAGCAGATTAGCACATAGCCCCTCCTTGGAGTTGTCACAGATCCCTCAGATTTCACAGAGGCTTTCCACACTGCCAGACTCCTTATTCAGTGCAGTTCAGCAGAGAGGGATCTTGTTTGCCTCAGGGGAATTAGAAATTCTTGGTTTCTTTCCTGCCAGACAGGGAGGCTTATGCCATTTGGAGTGAAATAGACCAGGTAGGAATCTACCCTATGAAGTAAATTCTGGCCATGCCCTGGCTTTACACTTCCAATTTCTATTTTTGCTGCCCTCCCACACATTTTTTCTCTCTGCCAACACGAAGTTATTAAACATGTCAAGACAGTGCTACACCCCTAACTACTTTCCATTTCCATGTCTTTGGCACATCACAGGCTGAGAGAAAGGATTTTTAACCAAAACAATCATAGGGGATTAGCTTAATTGAGTTGGAGAGTCAGCCACAACAGAGGCATCTAGTTCTCCATCAGAGAGTAAGGAGAAAGTCTTCTCTAATTCTACCTGGCTGGCAAGCCTTCCTTCCAATTAGAGGGATTGTGCTGACAAACCCGGGGCTCTGGCACCAGAGAAGAGATTAGCAGTGGAAGGAGGGTGTTATAAGGCAGATCTTGACTCAGATATCAGCTCTGTCTCTTCACAGCTGTGTGACTAAAGGGCTTGTATGCTTTTTAACAACAAAACTATCAATTACTAACGCGGTTGCAAAGAAAGATTTCCTGAAAATTTCAAATTCTACTTTTGCCTTCATTTTTATATTGTGTGTATGTATATATGATTGGAGAGGGTGCAGGCTAGATGCAGGCACTTGTGAGACACATGACTGTGGTTCTGGGAACTGAATTCTTGTTCCCTGAAAGAGCAGCAAGCTGTCATATCCACTAAGCTATGTCTCCAGTCACTGCTTTTATTTCCTGCTCCTTTTACTCTTTCATAATGTGTCCAAATTCCTGCTTTACTTAACATACATACACTCATTTTGGTTTGCATCCTTCTATTACAAAACAGTTATCTTCCATGAAGCCACACTGACTCTCTACACCTCTCCCTGATCTTTTTACTAATGCAGATGAATCTGTGTTTAGATTGAAAACCCTTTGTAGGACATGAGAAATGGCTGGCTCAGTTGGTAAACAGCTTGATAATATGTGTTTAATTTCTTAGAAACTAGGTAAAAAGTCATGCTAGCCCACTTTGCTGTTCCAGAATACCCTCAATTTTCCATATAAATATTCCACATTTTTATCACTATCCATGTGTTGACAGTCTAATTTATTGTCTTGGGGACACGAGGACCTGAATTTTCAGGTCCTTGAACTATTTTTTTTATTTTTTATTTTTTTGGTTTTTTCGAGACAGGGTTTCTCTGTATTGTTTTGCAGGCTATCAGTCCAGGCCAGCCTCGAACTCACAGAGATCCGCCTGCCTCTGCCTCCCGAGTGCTGGGATTAAAGGCATGCGCCACCACCGCCTGGTTATTTCTTTTAAATGACTCAAAATACCCCCAGCAAGGAGGGAGCAATATTAAGTCTTCTGAATAGTATTGATCTTTGTCTTATAGTTGTCTGTATGAGTTGTCTCTTGTGGTAAAACAAATACCATCGAAGCATATCACCTTCACCAGTTACTCTTCCAAACTTTTCACGGATGATATAGGAGTATGATGGATGAAAATGAGGCTAAGCTCAATGGAATGACTCAGGTGTTACATGAAATTCTTGTTTAGATTACAATCAAATTTGAATAGATATAAAAAGTGTGGATATTTCTTTTCCAAGCTCCCCCAAAATCTGTTGGGAAGATACATTCTTCATTCTGTGTGACATGTCTTAAAGATGATAAGAATTTGGGCTTTCTCCAGAGCATGCGTGTAAATAGAAAGACAAAGTTAGCTGATCCCAGCATTCACCTATCCTTAATTTTGGCTACAGATGCAATGCTACCAGCTGATTTCACTTCTGTCACTGTGACATCTATGCCGTGACAGTCGGCAGCACCAAACTATGAGGCACAATAAACTCTTCCTCCATAAGTTGGTTTTTGTCAGGTATTGGACATAGTAATGAGGGGAGTAGCTGACACAAAATGCAAGGATATTTATTACCTATTTGAAGTTTCTTCCCACTAGCTATGTTATATTCAAATGACATCAAATGTTAACAGAGTCCCACAATATAACAGAAGACAGAGCAATACTGTTAAGTCTGAAAATGTATTTGTGATCTTTTCTTGTCTTCCTTCTTTTTATTTATTTACTTTAGATTATATTTATCCCTTTATTTGTGTGCTTGTGTATGTGTGTGTGTGTGTGTGTGTGTGTGTGTGTGTTTGTGTTTTTGTATGTGAGTGACTGCCTACATTCACATGGCTAGGTACTTGTGTAGAGGTCAGAGTAATACTTGCAGGAAGTAATTCTCTCCTTTCTCCAGGTGACTCCCAAGCCTGAACTCATGTCATCTGAGTAGGCAACATGTGCCTTCTATGTTGTGGTCTCTCTCCAACCTTTTCATGGACCCTATACCTTCCTTGTTTACTATGATCACAAATGCAAAGTTGCTTAACTGTGGGCTCCTATTCTGTGTAGCACCTGTGATATTTCATAGGTGTCCATTCCCAACATTCTATTGCTTTCTACGTGACCTGTTTGAAATGATGCTAAATAACGTCTTAATTAAATTAATTAACTTAAATCAATATTTCCTAAATGACCAGAAAGTTTCCCCACTTCTCAGATCAGGAATCTGGACTGCAATTTTAAGTGAGAGTGAAAAATGAAAACTTAAACATAAAAAGACTGACTTTTATTTATGTGTATGTGCCTGTTTGTATGTCAAAAATATGCAGGTGCCTGCTGAGGCCAGAAGAGGGCAATGGATCTCTACCATAATCTTAATGGATGAGTCATCTATCAAGTCCCCAAATACACACTTTTCATGAAAACAAATCAACAACTACAATGAAAAACATGTCGTCGTTTTCTTAAAATTAAAAGAATATTAAGATTTTTAATGGAGGATTTTTGTCTTTGTTTCTGTAGCTTTTAAAGTATATGTGCTAAGTTGAATTAATGTTATCCTGTTCAGATTTAAAACAATCAGAGAAGTGGACATCTATATTTCTTCCCAAATGCCCACAACCCTTTCACCTGGAGTCACAAATTGATGTAAGGCTAGAAGCAAGATGTATCTTCATATCCTGACAGCTCCTCAAGTGTCATGAGTGCTTGCATGGGCAGAGGCTCCAAACAGCAAGGTTAGTTCCTTTTTTCCTGTATTTCTGAAGCAAGAACCCATGAAAGTATTGCAACGAATTTATTAAGGGGTGCAATGAAAAGACAAACTCATGCATCCAGCATATTTGTCATTTGGTCTCAACAATGTCAAGTGCTAGCAAGGGCAACAGAACTAGAGACCCTACCTGCAGGATTATCAGTTGTCACACATCAGAGAAGTCCAAACCTTAGGACTGGTATTCCAAGGCTATAGGCAGAATGAGTTTAAACAACAGATTTCTGCAGATATTTTCTAAGGAATTCCTGAAGATAATGTTTTTCTTCTTCTCCCTCTTAAAGTAATTCACCATGACCTTATTGGTAATTATTGTAATAATTAGTAATTCTTTTAAAATAAATTCTCTGTCTCTCTGTCCCTTCCCCATCTTCAAGTCTGAAAACATTTTCCCAGTTCTGGGAAGATGGCTCAGCAGTAAAGGACATTAGACGTGAAACACCAGAGCGGAGTCACCAGCTCTAGTGACTCCTAGCTGCAGGAAGTCTGGGTCAGGGAGATCTGGAATCTTATGCCTCTGTGAGCCCCCAAGCAAGAATATATAAGTAAGAAATTTGAAATAATTAAAAATCTTTTCTTAAACTTCATTTAAAAATGATCAACATAAAATAATCTATTACAAAACTAAAAATATAGTCATATCCCTCAAAATGTTTCATTGAACATGTTATGTGGCCACTGTCAGTCTCAAATACCTTAATTATAAAAAATATTTATGCAGCATTTTCATTTTATCATGAGGCTATGATAAAAAACGTGTCTGTACTCTTTGCAGTAGATCTATAACATGAATTTTGACTAAAATATTGCATATGTTTTCGGATTAATTTAAAAAATATACTTATGAGATCCGATTGCAATAAATATGCAAAGACTCTCCTCAAAGTGTTCAAATACAAACATCTGCTACAGTGAAGGAAGCTTGCATCTGTGGGTTTCAGTTACCCAACTGTAACTTTCAATGCTTTGAGTATGTTTTGGGGATCTAGCAATGCAATTTCTCTTCCCAGACCTCATTCTCAGTCTTTTTATATTTTCTTTTATAAAATTAATTTAATTTTACATTCCAATACAAGTTCACCCTCCTTCCTCTCCTACCTCTCCTCCAACTTTGCCCTATACCACCTACCATCTGTTCTTCAGAGGGCAAGGCCTCCTCTAGGAAGGATACTAAGTCTATATTTTCATCTGGTTGAAGCAGGACAAAAGCAACTCCCCATCACTCACAGCCCTGTGTCTAGACTGAGCAAGGTGTCTGCATATAGAATGGGCTCCACTAAGTCCGTTTGTGCATTAGAGTTAGATCTTAGACCCATTGCTTCATACATTGTCCCAACTGCACCATTGTCACACACACACATATATATATATATATACATACATATATATATACACATATACATATATATATATATATATATATATATATATATATTTCGTTTTTACGAGACAGGGTTTCTCTGTATTTTTTGGAGGCTGTCAGTTCAGTCCGGCCTCGAACTCACAGCGAACCACCTGCCTCTGCCTCCCGAGTGCTGGGATTAAAGGCGTGCACCACCACCGCCTGGCCATTGTCACCTATATTAAGGGAGTCTAGTTTGGTCTTATGTAGGTTCCCCATTTGTGAAACCTCAGTTAATGATCTCTCAACAGCACTGGACAGCGGATTCTATGGGCTTCCCCATAATGGTCTTGACTCATTTGTTCATATTATCATTCCACCCTCACATTGCTTGTACTCCAAGAGCTTGGCTCAATGATTACTTATGAATTTTTTCATCTGCCTCCATCTGTTTCTGGAAGATGGTTTTAGCTTCTCTGGGCTTGTGGATTGTAGACTGGGTATTTTTTGCTTTATATAGAGTATCAACTTGTGAATGAGTACATGCGATATTTGTCTTTCTGGGTCTGAGTTACCTCACTCAGGTTTTTTTTTTGCCAGTTCTGTCCATTAGCATTCAAATTTAAGGATGTCATTGTTTTTGTTTTTTGCTTTTTTTTTGTTTTTGTTTTCATTTTTCTTTAATCTTTTATTTAAATCTCTTAAAATAATTTTATCATTTTTTAAAATTTTAAATAGCTTGTTTTACATGTCAATCCCAGTTCCCTCTCCCTCCCCTCCTCCCGTACTCCCCTTCCCCCCCACCCTCCCACCCTCCCACCCTATTGCCAAATCCTTCCACATAGGGGATATCAGAGTCTGTCATTTTACTCTGGGGAGGGTCCAGGCACTCCCCTAAGAGTCCAGGCTGAGAGAGCATCCCTCTTTGTGCTATAGGCACATGAAGACTGTTTGTATATCAGGGATAGACACTGATCCACAGCTCAGGGCCCCATAGGTTGCCCAGGCCTTCTTGCTGACACTCACATTTGGGGGATCCAGATCAGTCCCATGCTGGCCTCCCCACTGTCAGTCTGGGGTCCAAGAGCTCTCCCCTGTTCAGATCATCTTTCTCTGCTGGTTTTGCCAGACCATTCTTTGCCAATTTGCTAATCAAAGTTGTACTCCATTGTGTAAATGTACCATATTTTCTTTACCACTCTTCAGCTGAGATACCTCTAGGTTGTTTCCAAGATCTGGTTATTATAAACAATGCTGCTATCAACATAGTTGATAAAATATCCTTTGGGTATGAATGTGCCTCCTTTGGCTATATGCCAAAAAGTGGTATTGCAAGGTCTTGTGGTAGTTTGATCCCTAATTTTCTAAAAAAATTCCATACTGATTTCTGCAGTGGCTGTACAAGTTTGCACTCCCACCCACCAACAATGGAGTTGGGTTCCGTTTTATTCATATCCTTTCCAGGATAAACTGTCATCTGTGCTTTTTATCTTAGTTATTCTTGTCAGTGTAAGATGAAATGTCAGAGTTGTTTTGATTTTCATTTTCCTGATGAATAAGGACATTGAACATTTCCTTAAATGTCTTTCTGTCATTTGAGATTTTTCTGTTGAGTGCTCTCTGTTTATAACCATACTCAACTTTTTAATTGGACTATTTGGTAATTTGATGTCTAGTTTACTAAGTTCTTTATTTAGTTTGGAGATCAGCCCTCTGTCAGATATGGGGCTTGTGAAGAACTTTTCCCATTCTATAGGGAGCTGATTTGTCTTATTGACTATGTTCTTTACTGTACAGAATCTTCTCTGTCTCAGGAGGTCTCTCATAGGGGATATACTTCTGTGCACTATGAATATATGTTTCTCTTCTTGGATGATGAATAAATGCTGATTAGCAAGTAGTATATGTGGGGCTACCAGACAAGAAGAAGGATGGGAAGAGAAATGCCGAGAATGCCAATAGAGACACCCTGTAGTCATCTAAGGAGTAATATGACAATGCACTATGGGTAAGCCCCAACCTCATGGCAATATATATTAATATGAATTGGTTAATAATTAACAGATAGCTAGCCAAGACCCCAGAGCCATCGGCCAAGCTGTTTATAAATAACAAAGCCTCTGTGTGTTTATTTGGAACTAAATGTCCAAGAGACCTGGCAGAACAGAAAGTATGTCTTCATATCCTATTTATTAATTGCTGTTCTCAGTGTCTCGGCAACTGGTGTTCCATTTAAGATGATGTCTCCTGTGCCTATGCGTTCAAATGTATTTACTACTTTCTCTTCTATGAGGTTCAGTGTGGATGGATTTATATTGATTTCTTTGATCAATTTTGACTTGGGTTTTGTCCACGGTGATAGATATGGATTGATTTTCATTCTTCTACATGTAGACATCCAGTTATAGCAGCACCATTTGTTAAATATGCTTTCTTTTTTGAATCTTATAGTTTTAGCTTCTTTGTGAAAAATTAGGTGTTCATAGGTGTTTAGTTTGATATCAGTACCTTCGATTCAATTCTGTTGGTCCACTTGTCTGTTTTATGCCAATATCAAGCTGTTTTATTTACTACATCTATATAGTATAGCTTGAATTCAAGGAGAATGATCCCTCAGATGATCCTTTATTGTACAGTAACATTTCCTCTGTGACTTTTAACCTAGGATTTCCATGTCCCATTCCCTGGTATACCTTTAAGGTATTAGATCACTGAGTAAGGACTTACATCCCATGACTGCCTTTGCTGTAAGCATTTCTGCAAAGAGGAGACACCTACCTAAAATTTTATCTCATTTTAAACTGCTGGAATTTCCAAGTTGGGGGGAATCTCATATCAGAAAAGGAAACAGTGATCACTCTGGAGGAGACATCATTGAAATGTTGAAAAACATAAAACACCTCTGTAGAATGAGAATACAGTATTCTTATTCCAAGATCATTATACTAAAAGTGGGTGAGACAATCATTTCTGGAAATCCAATAAGGAGACTGCAAACACTCAAGAAACTTGGTGACATCTGAGATCAGGTCAACCTCTCCCTGTTGTTCCAAGGAGATAGATAACTAGTACCTTACACAGTGATGTCATTTTTAAGCCTTGCTCTTTTGTTCTTAGATATTACTTTGCTAAGACTAGCACAAGGATTATTTAGTCATTAATCAGATGGTTGTTCACTCCTAAAGTGCAATGCAAGATATTTGGAAGGAAAAGATAAGAACCTCATGTTACCATGTCTTTCGTAGAATTGATAGGTACATATCAGGTCCTAGGTATGAAGGGACTCATGAGTCCCATCATATCCTTCACATTAACAGGCATTAACAGGTGCTAGTAGACCAGGGTTTAAAAGATCAGAACATCCATGGAGGATTTACAAGGAAGTAATTGTTGCTGGGGGAGAGAGAGACATTTTCTTCAGTGGTGTAGCCACAGGTAAGTTGTCCCTTCTCCTGTAGGTAACCCATTCCCCATGTTTGTTTAAGAGACCCTGATTAAAATAACTAGTTCACAAAAAAGGTAATAAAGTAGAATGGAGAATAAAAGAGGAAGGGGAGTATTAAGGGGAATAAGGAGGATAATAGGGATGAATATGGACAAAACACGGTTTGTGCAAGTAGGAAGATATGATGACATATATTACTATATGTAATCAACATGTAAGAATAAAAACCTTGACCAGTGGATCCAGGGAGACCAGGAGACCAGCTGTTCCAGCGGGACCAGGTACAACAGGCCCTGCATCTGGGCCTGTGTTCCAGTGCCTGGGTATCACCTGGGAACTTCACAGAGCTTCCAATCCCAGCATGAGCCAAACACGCCAGACACCAGGTCTTCTCTCCAACCAATGAGACCAGGAAACTAGTGGATCCAGGGAGACCAGGGGAGGCAGGACCAGGTAAAACAAGCCCTGCATCTGGGCATGTGTTCCAGTGCCTGGGGATCACCTGGGAACTACACAGAGGTTCCAATCATGGCAGGAGCCAGGCCCCAGGTCTTCTCTCTCACAGGTGAAACCAGGAAAACAACAGAACCAGCAAAGGGACCAGGGGACCAGGTAGGAGGCTAAGCACCCCAGATTGCTGGTCTTCTCCACACAGGATAGCAAATACAACCATGTTCAACAAGGCAACATCTGGAGGCATCACCATCCCTGACTTCAAGCTCTATTATAGAGCTATAGTCCTGAAAACAGCTTGGTATTGGCACAAAAATGACAGGTAGACCAACGGAATCGAATTGAAAACCCTGATATTAACCTACACACATGTGAACATCTGATTTTTGACAAAGAAGCTAAAATATACAATGGAATAAAGAAAGCATCTTCAACAAATGGTGCTGGCATAACTGGAGACTGGCATGTAGAAGAATGCGGATCGATCCATGATTATCACCATGCACAAAACTTAAGTCCAAATGGATCAAAGACCTCAACATAAATCCAGCCACACTGAACCTCTTAGAAGAGAAAGTGGGTGGTACCCTTGAATGAATTGGTACAGGAGACAGCTTCCTGAACATAACACCAGTAGCACAGACACTGAGATCAACAATTAATAGAGGGAACCTCCTGAAACTGAAAAGCTTCTGTAATGCAAGGGACACAGTCATCAAGACAAAAAGGCAGCCCACAGAGTGGGAAAAATATTCACTAACCCCACATCTGACAGAGGGCTGATCTCCAAAATTTACAAAGAATTCAAGAAGCAAGTCTCCAAAACACCAAATGTAGGCTTCAATGGACGCCAGAGGAGCCAAGCAGTTTTCAGCTGTTGGACCGGAAGCTGAACTCCAGGAAAAGACCTGTGTATATGTTAATAAATTACTGCTGACCAATAGGAATCTAGATAGGTGGGGCTAGGAGTTCAGGAGGATTCTGGGAAGGAGAAAAACAACAGAGTCAACATGTAACGCCATGGGGGTAGGAAGCCTGGAACTATTCTCCGGTAAGAGACATACTTAGATTAACAATTATGGGGTAATTACTTAAGTCAGAGCTAGCCAGTTAGAAACAAGCAAGGCCAACAGCTTCATAATTCATATAGCCTCCTGTGTGTTTATTTGGGACTGATACGGCTCTAGAACCAGGCTGGCGGGAAAGTGGCTCTGGAACCAGGCGGGCGGAACAGCTTCTCTCAAAGAAAAAGCTTCTCTTAACAAAATGGTACCAGGAATGGTGTTAGGAGTGGGATTGAATTTCCACGCAAAACAACAAAAGCTTTAGGAATTTTAGAAACAAGAACAGAGAGAAGCACAGATTTTTGGTCAGCAGCATTTTTCTCAGGTGTGCTCTGTTTTGCTATTGACAAGCCGAGATTCACGTGGCTCACTTACTGGAGTCTTCCTGACTCGCCATAAAAAGAAAAAAAAAAACAGCAAGGTTGTTTTAAGAGACTGTGCTAACGATTTAAAGGAGTGTACGTACAGCTGGAAGTGGCAGCATTTGCTGGATGTCAGCATGGACTGAGGCGGTAAGCTGAAATCACACTTACGCCCGCCATCTTGAAACAGCAGTTTAAAACAGCCTTGGTTTTACAGATAAGACACGTGGCCAGAAAAACATAAAGATTTACAGTAAAGTCAGACTTGGATGAAGAAAATCTCTAAAGGTTTACAGTGTGTTTAAAAATATACGTGAGATTGAGAGAGAAAATGAAACGACAAAGTGGTATATAAATACAAAAGCCAGCGTTGTGGTGGCACATGCCGGTAGGATTTACTCCAGAGGCAGAGACAGGCAGATTTCCAAAGAGAAATTCTGTCTCAAAGAAAAATAAATAAAAGTAAAATAAATAAAGTAATAATAGATAAATAAAAAAGCCATGTAAAGATGGAAAATACACAGAGAGTCTGGGTACTGTATGCTATTATGTTTTACAATTTTTTTCATTGCTAAGGAAGGAACAACTGATAAAGTACACTTGCTTATAAATGTTGCCTAATTAATTCAACTCATATCTTTTGAAAATACCTTGACTTCAAAATTTAAGCATAAGGATATGTTACTTGGAAAAGGAAATTTTGCTTATGTTTCTACAGAAAATGAAAAGCTGAGGATTCCTTCCAGGCTTTTGTGGTTTGACGAACCAATACCCCCAGAAGCAGTGGACTAGGTGTTCCAACTATTGAGACAGCTAAGATGATGCAGCTTTACAGACCCCAAAAAAACGGACTTATACAGGTTCCTGAGTTTTGTCATGATCCCCATGGTATGAACAGCGCCCCCTTCCAGCAGGAAGCAGTTTGGAATGAACGACGTCCTAAATCCCATCTTGTTTATAAATCTTTGTTTTCATTTAAATGGGATTGTTTATAATTGGATAGTGATCACAGCCAATCCTTTTTAATGGTAAAAAAGGGAATTATGGTATGAGTATTGTTTTTCTTTTATTGAGACAAAATCAAAGTCAATTTTGTGATGCTTATATTTCTCCTCTTGATTAAGTATTGTGCTTATACTATTCTTTTAAAACATAATACATGATTGAATACAGACTATAGATAGTTACTTAGAATATATAGTTAGGTAAGTTAGGTTTTCTATATATACAAAAATATATTTGAGATAGATAGTCTTCAAACCTTTCAAAGACCTTCAGAAAATGGCATTTAAAATGGTTTAGGGTTTTTCTTGACAATGAGAAATGTCTGCTCCTGGCAGCACCAATTACGTCTGAGAGGAAGATGGGCATCGAAGAAACTCGTTATGGAGTTTGCTTTCAATATGACAAGATTAGCCATTTGGGCAAGAAACTGCTCTTGCCTAGACTGTTTGACTGTTGCTGTATATACTGGACATGCAGGGACCACAGGAAAGTGAATACTGAACTCAGTCTTACAGGGTTCCTGCTTCATGGAAGAGTCTACGAGACTTTCTGCAGGACAAAGAAAAATGACTGACAGACTGCCAATGCAGATGGACAGTTTGAAATTTCCTGCTTTGCTGAGAAGTGTTCCAGACACATTGTGGCCTATGGGCTGAAGATGGATGCCCCAACGTTCCAGAGGAACTTCGGGTGACTGTCCAGGCAGTAAGATGTCTCTGTCAATCCTAGTGTTTATATATTATCCTTCTGTGGTCTTTGATGGAGTTGAAGACAGATAGCTATAATTATAGTTTTCCTTAGTTATGATAAGAGATAAACTACATATAGAACTTTGGACTCACAGGAATGAGATAGATGATATTTTCTTTAAATCTTGCTAAAATATTGTAACTATGTTGTTACTTGGTAACTGTTCTGTCATATACAATTTGACTATGTTAAAGTTAAGACCTTTCTTTTTGTTTAAACAGAAAAGAGGAGATGCTGGGGAAGTCCTGTGTATATGTTAATAAATTACTGCTGACCAATAGGAATCTAGATAGGTGGGGCTAGGAGTTCAGGAGGATTCTGGGAAGGAGAAACACAACAGAGTCAACATGTAACGCCATGGGGGTAGGAAGCCTGGAACTATTCTCCGGTAAGAGACATACTTAGATTAACAATTATGGGGTAATTACTTAAGTCAGAGCTAGCCAGTTAGAAACAAGCAAGGCCAACAGCTTCATAATTCATATAGCCTCCTGTGTGTTTATTTGGGACTGATACAGCTCTAGAACCAGGCTGGCGGGAAAGTGGCTCTGGAATCAGGCGGGCAGAACGGCTTCTCTAAAGGAAAAAGCTTCACTTTAACACCAAAGAATCCAATTAAAAAGTGGGCTGCAGAACTAATAGAGAATTTTCAATAGAGGAGTCTAAAATGGCTGAGAGGCAATTGAGAAAGTACTCAACATCCTTAGCCATCCGAGAAATGCAAATCAAAACAACTCTGAGATACCATCTCACTCCTGTCAGAATGGCTAAAATCAAACACCAAAGAAAATTTATGCTGGAGAGGATGTGGGAAAAAGGGGAGCACTCCTCCACTGCTGGTGGGAGTGCCAACTTGTTCAGCCACTTTGGAAATCAGTATGGAGATTCCACAGAAAAATGTGAATAAACCTACCACAAGACCCAGCAACTCCACTCTTAGGCATATATCCAAAAGATGCCCATTCATACAACAAGGATGTCTGCTCCACTATGTTCATAGCAGCATTATTTGTAATAGCCAAAACTTGGAAGCAACCTAGATGCCCCTCAACCAAAGAGTGGATAGAGAAAATGTGGTACATTTACACAATGGAGTACTATTCAGCAGAAATAAACAATGGAATCCTGAGATTTCAGGCAAATGGATGACACTAGAAGAAACCATGCTGAGTGAGGTAATGCAGTAACAAAAAGAGAAACATGGCATGTATTCTCTCATATATTTATTTTTAGACATAGATCTGTGGAGTTCCAGCCTAAAATCCCATGGCCAGAGTGTCTGGGAAAAAGAACCTTCATTCAGTGGCTGATGGAAGAAGAGGCAGACTTCCATGGCTAAGCACTGAGCTGAACTCAAGAAAGCCAGTAACAGAGAGGGAGGACTGATTACCAAAGGCATCAAGACTGGGCTGGTTTAACCCCCAGAAACAGCTGACCTGCCAAGCGTTAGCTCTTGAATCCCAGGCTGATGCCTGGGAATACAGCATGGGACTGTTCAAGACCCCCTGAATGGGGGTGTCGGTGAGGAGGCCTATGTAATCTATTGAGCCTTGGGCAGTAGATCAGTATTTATCCCGAGTATACAAATAGACTTTGGACTCTCATCCAACAATGTGAGTCTAGGCAGTGCCCTGGATGAAATGACAGACTGTGCACAACCCCAAGGAGAGCCTCACCCTCCCTTTGGAAATGAGGGGATATTGCGGGGAGGGGGGTGTTAGGGGGAGGGCATGGGAGGAGGGCAGGGAAATGGAGAGGGACCGGGAACTGACTTGTGAAGCAACCTTGTTTCTAATTTAAATTTAAAAATAAATAATAAAAAATAAAGTAAATAAAACAAAAAAGCAAAAAACAAAAAGAATAAAAAACTTAATAACATGCAAGTCCTGTCTGTCTCCCATTTACAATAGTGTGAGTAAAGTCTCTTTTATAATCGATGTTGATTTGCCTTATTGTGCATAATGTGCTTGAAAACACCATGGTCAGGCAGCTACTTCAGTATTCAGAGCTAATTGCCAGTGCTCAAAAGACTAAACAATTAATCATGTATAATTTTTCAAGGTAATAATAACATGTATTTAATAAAACTCAGTCTTTCTTAGTGTATTTGGTAACTCTTTTAACAATATCCTTAGTAGTTAAACTTCACAATCGCACTAGAATTTTGACAAGTAAGGCCAGATCATTGTCCAAATATGTCCAAATATTCCCGTCCTCTATCACAGTCCCTACCCCCATGTGTGGAGGCATACATGTGAGCATGCATGAATTGGAGGATTTTTATGACAAGGAATGTTAGAAAGAAGAAACTACATTCAGCGTTACTCTGAAGTATATTGTCTTACATCCTACATTTGTAAAAGAAGTCTTTGGAGTCCAGACTGTCTGCAGTTTGTTTGATGAAAATGACTAGCCACAATTTCCCTGTGAACATATTTGCAAGCTAGCACTTGCCAATTTAAATCATTTAAGTTTTATCTGAATCAATTTTCTTTAAACTCTAAAAATATCTCCTGGTAAAGCAGTGGTAAATATATGCATTCAAGTGAATAAGCTGAAGATACACATGACTGGGAAAAAACCTAAGGATTAATTAGATTTTTTTTTACTCAATGGTGATAAATTCCTTGGGTTCCACAGTCACTGACCAAAGATGTGCTTGCTTTTTATCAGGAAAGATAATGGGATTACCCACTAGACTAAGTCTTTAATCTTTGTTGTGAGATAAACATAAATATTCAAGAATGTAGTAGGTATACACTATATGCTTTTATTGCCAGAGAAATAAAGGAGCAAGAGGAGAAAGAAAGGCAGAAGGCAGGGGTAAGTTAAGTCCTGAATAACTGTTAGACTGCCTGTTGGGACAACAGAATCAGCTATAAACATATCTGCATTGCCTTAGAGGGTTTCTAGCCATAATAACAAGGTGTAATTTTCAAGTTATCTAAGGCAAATAATTGACATGTATAATGAGTGACTTAATTTGTGTTCCTTAATTTTACCCTTTGATTGGAATTTGATGCATTGCTGTTTTGTTTTTTTACACATATTAATTTGGTTATAAAAAGGAATGACATTAATCACTTCTCTGATTATAATAAGAAGAATGAATACACCACTATTTGCTTTGAATTACTTTCCTTTTGCACTATTTTATTTCCCACTTCAAACTGGGTATTTAACTAGGAGATATCCTAGCAGACAACTCTGAGCTCCAACTTGAAATTGGTTAAAATATTATGTCTTTTTTGCATGCAATTAATGGCTGGCACAAAAAATATTTTTTTAAAAATACTCTGAACTCCTGGGGAAGGGTCTAGGCCCTGCCCTATATGAAATGACAGACTATGGACACCCCCATGGAGGGCCTCACCCTCCCTGGGGGAATGAGGGGTTAACAGGGGGGGGTTGAGGGGAGGGCACGGGAGGAGGGGAGGGAAAGTGAGAGGGACCTGGAACTGACTTGTGAAGCAACCTTGTTTCTTATCTAAATTTAAACTGGAAAATAAAATAAAAAAATACTGTTAACTGTTCATGAAAGCAGATAGCAAGAATACTGATTGATAAGTAGGACAAAGACTTTTACTCTTGTGTTCGCAGCAGAAACAAATATATGCACATGATCTGCATAAGATTGAACTACTAATACTTATTCATAGGATGTGTCCAGTCTCATGGGGCTTGAGGTTTCCTTGAAGACCTATAGATAGTGAGTTTCTGGGTAGTGTTGGCATTTTATTTAATTATAGAGCCATTGGTAAGTATCCCGTCATCCTGTAAAGAAACCCTTACCCTTGCTTTAGTGAGCAGCCATGCTAAAATTACTGAATCTTCAAAACAATCACAACATAACATAACTATAAAGGGGAGTACTAGTATAGTGGGACAAAGATGATAGAAAAATGGAGAATGAGTATAGTGAAACTGTTTTAAGCATACACAAAAGCATCATAGTGAAGAACATTACTATGTATCATTAACATGTTAACTATGATTTTGAGGGTCAACTTATTGATACCAAAGAGAAATTAATGCATTTCTCAATCCACAAAGTTTAAGCATCAGTCATATGAAAAGAGTTTTTTTATGTTTTTTAAAATTTTTTAATTTTTTTGCTTTTTTTTATGAGACAGGGTTTCTCTGTATTGTTTTGGAGGCTATCGGTCCAGCCTGGCCTCGGACTCACAGAGATCTACCTGCCTCTGCCTCCCGTGTGCTGGGATTAAAGGCTTGCGCCACCACTGCCTGGCCAAAAAGAGTTTTAAGCATGCATTTTATTACAAAAAACAACATCTTATCATTTGAGAAAAACCAAAGAAGTAATATCCCTCTCTTCTCCCCTAAGTAACTTTCTTATCTTTCAGATCATGTGAAACTCACTCTCAAGGCAGTTCTGCAGAGCTGGATGAAATGATAAGAGACACAAAACTAACAAGAGGAATCTGAATATAGTAACTGTGGTGGCTTCAGTAAGATTAGCCTTTTAAATGCTTGGTCTCCAGCTGCTGATTTTTTTTATTTTTTAAGACAGGTTTTCTCTATATTATTTTGGACTCTCCTGGAACTCACCCTGTAGACCAGGCTGGTCTTGAGCTCACAGAAATCTGCCTGCCTCTGCATGAGCCACCAATGCCCAGCCCATCTGCTGATTTTTAATAGGATTAGAAAGTGTGGCCTTGAAGGAGGAAGTATGTCACTGAACTTTGAGGTTTAAAAAGATCCTTTTCATTTTGAATTAGGCATCTGTAACTCTTACTTGGGGATAAAGATGTGATCCTGCCTCTATACATGCAATATCTGCTATCATGGACTCTAACTCTCTAAAACTGTAATTCCAAATACAATTTTTCTTATATGAATTTCCTCACTGTGATTTGTCACAGACTAGAGAAGTAACTACTACACCAACTGTTTTAGTTTCTTTTGTAATGCTGCGATAAAATATTATGGCAAGAGCAAATTAAAGAAGAAATATTTATTATGGTATACATTTGGTCCATCATGTAGAGGAAGTCAAGACAGAAAGCACTTGAAGCAGCTGTTTGCCTTGTACCCACTCTGAGGACACAGAGGAATATGCATGTATTTTTTCTAGTGTTCAGCTCTTTTTCTTCATTTCTATAGTCTTCTCACAATTGAGATGGATCATCTCACATCAATTAATGCTATCAAGATAATCCCTGAAAACACTCTCAGAGGCTAAAATTAATCTAAGAAATAAATTACAGCTGTTCCTCTATGTTTGCCTCCTAGGTGAATCTATATGACATCAAGTTGAGAGTTAACAAAATAGTATTGCTGAATTTCCCTTATTTATAACTCTTGTCACTAATTATATCTCTCCACGATTCTCCATCAAACTAAAGGATAAAAATACACAATTTTATTCATTTCTCTGGGTTTATATCACCTTTATTATTTAAATTGCCATTCAAAGAGAAGAATATTAAATAAAATCCCATTTTTCTTGGTAGTATGGCTTAGTGATAGGACCTCAACTGTGTTTACATAAAGATGAGAAGGTTTTGCCCTAGATGACAATCTCTGCTGCCAGAAAACATGCTGTAGGTCAGAACAATGAAAAAACATTGAAAATAACATCCACAGGCCCTGGAAAAGAATAATTTTAACACTGTAAAAGGGCTAAGGGAAATATGAGTGTACATACTTCACACTGGGTCTAAAGACAATTTGACTCCCTGGGAGATCCTGTTAGTGACCTGCTGCATAGAGGGATCCTTAAAACTATTTAGTGGAGCTACAAGAAGACTTTGGTCTTAAAGCTTCGGGAAGCATTGCAGAAGACTGGAATTTCTGGTAGGCAAGGAATAAATATTTTCTGAGAAGCAGCTAGGATACACACTACCTACTGGGTGTTGGGCCTCTTGCAGTTCCTTCATATACAGCATTGACTCTAGTCCTCATCAGAGAGGTCTTCACAGTCCTGTATGCACTTGAAGATCTTGCTGAATCTGGAGCCTGATGGGCAAGACTGCATGGTTCCTTCCTTCCTAGTACTGGAGACTTTCCTGGGTCAACAGGGAAAAGCACAAAACTGAAAAGCAGCTTCTGATCCTGCTGTGAGTTGTCACAAGACTATATCTCTTGATCACTAACTTCAGGCTAAAATCATTAGCATAATTCTTCTTAGTTTTATATTGATTCCTGTGTATTTATCATTTTATTTTTAGAAAATATATGTATATATATGTTTACATATATATATATATTTATGTGTGTGAGTGTGTGTATACATGTGTATATGTGGAGATAACACTAAAGATTGTTGTTTACATCCTTTGATTCAGTGTCTCTTACCATCCTGCAATTCAGCAAGTACACTCATTTGAGTACATCTTCCTGTCTCTGCTTCTAATGTACTTAATGTACTTAAAATTGTCCTTAAATGAGAACTTAGTATATAAACTCTACAAATTAACTATCCAAAGGTCTATTTAAACAGTACTTTAGTTTATGAGTGTGTATGTGTATGTGTGTGTGTGGTGGGGGGTGGAATGTTGCTATGTGATATAAGAGCTATACTAACTAGAAGACATAACCAGTCTTCTATGCTTATCCATGATGACTTTACAAAGAAACATTCTTTCACAATTTTTCATTTGGGTTTTCCCATTTTGGATTTGACCTTGGAAACTGAATCTCCAAATTGAACTGTCTTTTGCTAAAAAAGTTTCAAAGTATCTCATTTTGAACATCACTTTAAAAAACATTTAAAACAAATACTCATTAGGTTTGATATCTTTGTGTTCACTTTAATTGCATCTAATGCATCCCTACAAATAGACAAATATATATAAACGAACTAGTTATTTTAAACCAAGGTCCAACACTTTCTACAGCCCCAGCAGTCTTCATTTTTTTGTGGTGGCTTTTGTAAATTCATACATTCATAATGTTTGTTTAAAGTAGACGGTGGGACTTGAAGCAAAAATTTATCTAAGAACTTTAATAACTTAACATTTTTGTGGCTTTAGCCTTATAGATTTCATATACCCTCATGCACATATTCTTAACCACATACTTTCTTTCCAAAAAAGAACTGTTTAGACCCTGTCATTGTTTATTGACTTCTGCAAATCCTAAGTCAATAAATCATTCTTAGTTCTCCTATGGAAGAAGATGATGCAGAGTCCCAACAACTACACAACACTGGCCACATACACAGGGCCTGCAGTTGTTCAAGGTGATGAAGATATTGACTTATTTGATAGAGTTAAATTTGGATCTCTTCTCTATAACTATGTATTGTTTCAAAATGAGCCTCAGTATAGCTAAAAGTTGAGATGATAAAAGTATTTTGATGAACAGATTAAGCATTTATAATAATAACAACAAATAATATCCTTTTAGCTGGTTATATGATAATTTGTAGACCACTTGCTTAGCTTGCATATGACTCTAGCTTAATCCCAGCAACACACAAACACACACCACACACTCCACATATACACTTTTGTCTGCTTTTACTTGAAGAACCTCAAATCCTTTCACACTTCTCCAAGTAGCTCTCTGGGTTCTGAAACAAGAAATTTTCTCTGAGACCCGGCTGAGTAACTTTGGAAGGTCACACTGGTTTGAGATTTCAGTGAACAGAGAGTGAGGAAAATGCCTGTACATGCATTCTTAAGAAATATTCAGCACCTAACTCTGTTTTCAGATGGGCGATAACATCTGAATATGATTAGACTAATGACCTTACTTGTACTCTTGATCCTTTCTGAGTAACCATGGACAGAAACCATAACTGATTCCATAGTATTTCCTAATGCATTCTAAACCATGTGGACTTCTCTCTTTCCATTCTTCAAAGGTTTATCATATCTTAGCTACATTCTATTTGTTGACATCATCATTATGTAGATGTTATTATGAAAGATAATGATGAGTTTGCCTACTCAACATCATCCACCACCTTGGGGAAGGAAGCTTTTTGTGATGTAGGTACTAATTACAAATTCATCCAGCTTACTTACTGTGGTTACAATTTTCAAACTAGTTTCCAGTCATAGGCATCATGGCTCTTGATTGGAGCTGTCCACTATTGTTTCTGTGCTCTCTTTTATTTTGCCTTCTACTATTTCCCATACTTCAGCACTTGCTTGTTAATCTATGTCTGTTCTATTCCCATTTGTGTGTTCTCTGAAAGGCAACAAGAAGGAACACTTGATCAACAAATGTCTATTGAAGATAGGATATGTGTGAAATGAGTTAATGAAATGAAACAGGTCATTTTGAAATTAGAGATAGCAAAGAAAAAGTGGGGAATTATGTCTTTGCTTTTTGTTAGTTCTGAAATAATTATCACAGATTAAAGTTATTTGTGCAGATAGGAGTTGAATGAGCCTTGCAGTCAGGATGAGTAGATAAAATACTGAAAGAACACAATGAAAAGTTCATATATTAAACTCATAAGGAATCTTGAAATTACGGGCAAACAGACAGGACTAGAAGAAACCATTCTGAATGAGGCACCACAGTCCCCAAAAGACAAACATGGTAGGTACTCACTCATATATGGATTCTATACATGGAGCAGAGGATTGGTAGCCTTATAATCCCACTGCCATAGAGTCTGGGAAACAGGAAGGACCCTAAGGAGATATGTGTATGGTACCCCAGAGAAGAGGAATGGGACAGGATCTCCTGAGGGAATTGGGAGCTTGGGGAAAGGGGTTGAGAGAGGGAGCTGGGAGAGTGTGGAAGAAAAGGAGGCTGAGCAGGAAAGTTGAATCAGGAGAAGAATAGAGGAGAGCAGGATGAGAGATACCACAATCAAGGAAGCCATTATACGTTTCAGAAGAGATCTGGCACTAGTGAGATTCTCAGAGATCTACAAGGTTGACACCATTTGGCAATATAAGCAACAGTAGAGAGGCTACCTTTAGTGCCCTCTTGTATTAATGAGATTGATGATTACCTTATATGCCATCATAGAGTCTTCATCCATTGGCTGATGGAAGCAGAGGTAGACACACACAGCTAATCACTGAACTGAACTCCTAGAACCCAGTTGCAGAGGGTGAATTATGATGAGCAATGGGGTCAAGACCCGGCTGGTGAAACCCACAGAAACAGCTGACTTGAGCAAGAGGGAGTTCATGGATCCCAGAATGGTGACTGAGGGGCCAGTATGGTACTGATCCAGACCCCTGAACATAGATGTCAGTGAAAAGGCTTTGGCAATCTATGGTGCCTCAGATAGTAGATCAGTATTTATCCCTGGAATACAAGTGGATTTAGGAGCCCATTCCACATGAAGGCATGCTCTCTCAGCCTGGACACATGGGGAAGGGTCTAGGCCCTGCCTGGGATGATATGACAGGGTTTGAATATTCCTAATGGAAGGCCTTACACTCCATGGGGAAATGAGGGGAATGTGGTGGGAGTTTTGTGGGATCCGAGGGAGGTGGGGAATGAGAAGAGGTTGATGGAGCTAGGATTGACATTTCAAGAAAGCTCGCTTGTAATTTAAATACAAAAATTGTCAAGAAAAGGAAAATTTAAATCTAACATATTCCTGACAAAAAACATCCAGGAAATCTGGTTTAGTATGAAAGAACAAGCCAATGGAGAGTAGGAATAAAGGGTTGTTTCCCAGATTAAAAATCCAGAAAATAAATTGTTTAATCTCACACCAGGAAAACAAAAAGAAGGAAGACACACGCAGAAACATACACACACAGCTAGATACATACACTGTCACATACACACCACCAACAACAAAATACCTGGAACTAACAGTCATTTATCATTGATATCTCTCAATATCCAAGGGTTAACCCTCTCAATATAAAGACACAGATTACAAAAATGCATACAAAAATATTATCAGTCCTTCTGTTACATAAAAGAAACACACCTCAACATCAAGAATGGACATTACCTCAATGTAAAGAATTGGAAAAAAGATATTCCAATGAAATGTATGCAAGCAGCAAGGTGTTGTAGCTACTTTAATAGCTAAAATAGGCCTTAAACCAAAATTAACCAAAAGAGATTGGGAAGAACATTTCATGTTCTTCAAAAGAAAAGCACACTAATGTGATATTTCAAGTTTTAACATCTATGCTCCAACCACACCATATCTGCCTTTATAAAAGAAACATGATTACAAACTTAATTATACACTGACACTTACACACTGTTAGTGAGAGAAATCAATATCTCACTCTGCAAGTAATCAGGAAGTCATTCAGACAAAACATTTAAATACTGGAACTAATTTGACTTACAAATCAAATGAACCTAAGAAATATTTTAAATCATTACACCCCAAAACATAAAAATAGCGTAAAAGAAAACTCTCAGTATCACTTGAAACTGTACAAAATTGGCCACAAGCTTAGACTAAAGCAATTGTCAGTCTGTACAAGAAAATTGAAAGGACATCCTGTATCTTATCAGACTACCACAAATGAAAGCTGAATATCAACAAGAGAAACAACAGAAAGTTTATTAACTCAAGGAAACTGTAAAACCCTCAACTGAATAAAAATATGTCAAAACAAAAAAGAAATTAAAGACTTCCTAGGATTCAATTAAAATACACATTCTATATCCTCATGATTCTGGGACATAATGAAAGTACTCCTAAGTGAAAGTTCATAACACTAAGTGTCTACATTAATAAAATAAAAGGAGAGATATCATATTAGGAACTTAACTTCACACCTGAAAGCTCTAGAATCAGAATCAAACACAGGAGTAAAAGGTAAGAAATTTTCAAATTGAGGTCTGAAATCAATAAAACAGAAACAAAGAAAACAAGACAGAAAATCAATGAAATAAAGAACTGGTTCTTTGAGAAAATCAATGAAATAAATTAACCCTTGTACAAACTAAGTATAAGAAAGAGAGAATATGCAAATTAATAAAATCTGAAATCAAGGAGGTTCATAAAACAGACATTGCGGAAATACAGAGAATTACAAGGACATATGTTAAAATTCTGTACTAAAACAAATCAAAAAATCTAAAAGGATTGGATAATTGATCCTACTGATAGGTGCATTTTGCCAAAGTTAAGTATATATAAACAAGGTAAATAGATTATGTCACCTAGTAAAATAGAAGCAGTCATAAAATAACTTATGAGCCAAAAGCAAAACAAAACAAAAAACAAATGGTGGGGATTTTTTTAATGCAGAGTTCTACCAACACTCCTCAAATTGTCCCTCCTAGTAGAAACACAAGAAACCTTGCCCAATTTATGTTATGAAGCCACAATTACCCTGATATCTAAACTTCACAATCACTCAACAAAGAAAGAGTATTAAAGAACAATTTCCCTTCTCTCTCATCTTCCCTTACTCTCTCATCTTCTATTCTATTTCATCATCTTCTCTCTCATCATCTCTTCTCTCTCAACTGCCTCTCTCTGTCATGTCTGTCACTGCCTTTCAGTCTTGATATAATAAACTATGATTAATATCCTCCCCCAAAAATAAAATAAAAAAGAACAATTTACCTAGTGAATGTAGATGGAAAATAACTCAATAATACACTTGCACACTGAATCTAAGCATCTCTCTGTGGTGATATATTATTTATGATTTATTAAAACTTGTCTGAGCACTCAGAAAGCAAAGTCAGCCACCACCCATAGAAGTCAGACACACACCTTTAATCCCATCAGACAGAAGCTAGGTGGCTGGTGGTATACACCATTAATCCTCAGACTCGGATTAAGAGGTAGAAGGATCTCTGTGGTACAAGGCCACAGAGATCTACACAACAAGGTTCTAATCCTAAGGAGCTCACACAAAGGTTTTATCAGCACCTGCGAACAAATATTATTAATCCCAGCATTAGGGGAGTATTGACAGGAGCAAATTCTCAGTATGAGAGACTCATTCTCCAGTCACATTGATAACATGAGTGATTCATTCTCCAGCCACATTGAGTATATGAGGGCATTATTCACTAGACACATGGAGGATAGGAAGACATTCAGTCTCAGGATTCTATAGCCACACTGAGGAGAGGCAGTGGGATCAGCCCTATCAGCCTGACATAGTGGTAAGAGCTAGTTCCCAGCTACTCTGCTTTCATGCTACACACATCAAAAAGATTATCCACTTTGAATAAGTAGAGTAAATCTGCCGACACAATGATGCTTCAACATATGAATATCACTTAACATAATCTATCATATAAATAAACTCTTAAGAAAACATTACAGTATCATTAGATGCAGAAAAAGATTTTGACATAGCCCAACACATTTTCATGATAAAAGGACTTTACAGGTTAGGGGTACAAGAGATATTCCTAAATATAATAAAGGAAATTTACAGCAAGATTGTAGCAAACATCTGTTGAAATGCAGAGAAAATCTAACCAATTCCACTAACATCTGGAATGAGACAAGGCTGTCTACTTGCTCCATATCTATTCAATTTAATACTTGAAGATCTACCTAGAGCTATAAGACAACAAAGAAGTCAAGGGCACACAAATTAGAAATTAAGAAGTCAAAGTATCACTATTTGTAGATTATATGATGGTATGTATAATAATTCTAAAAATTCTAGAAGGAAAATCTGTCTTGGGGTTACTGTTGCTGTTATTATACAGCATGACCACAGCAACTCATAAAGTAAAATATTTAATTGGGATGGTTATCTTATCATATAGGAGGTTAGTTCTTTATGCTCATGGTGGGAAGGAAAGCACCATACAAGCAGACAAGGTGCTGGAGCAGAGAGTCCTTACATATGGTTTCAAAGGCAACAGGAAATGAACTGTCTCACCGGGTATCCCTTGAGCATATATGGCACCTCAAAATTCATCTCCACAGTGACACATTTCCCCCAAAAAAGTCACACCTACTCCAACAAGGCCACATCTCCTAATAGTGCCACTCCCCTTGAGGGTCATTTTCTTTCAAACCAGCACAAATTCCTACAGCTGATAAACACTTTCAACAGTATAAGGATATAATATTCTCAAACACCAATAGCCCTCTTGTATAGAAATGATAGACTGAGAAATCATTACAGAAACAACACCCTTCTAATAGCCTCAAATAATATAAAATGTTTTGGAGCAACTCTAACCAAGTAAGAGAAAGTCTTTTATTATAAAAACTCCAAGTCTTTGAAGAAAGCACCTGAAGAAAATAAGAGAAAATGGGAAGATTTCCCATGCTTGTGGATCAGTAGGTTTAACATAGTAAAAATGGCACTCTGTCCAAAAGCAATCTACATATTAAATGCAATACTCATTCAACTTCCATGACAATTCTTCACAGACTTTGAAAAGAAAATTCTCAAGTATATATGGGGGAAAAAACTAGGATAGCTAAAACTATCCTGAATAATTAAAGCATTGCTGGAGGTATCAATGTTCCTGATTTCAAGATATACTGCAGAATTGCAGCAATAATAATCAATGGTATTGAAATAAAAGCAGACACAATTAGCAACTTAATAGAATTCAAATTCCAGATATAAATATACACACCTATGTTTACATGAGTTTTGATAAAGAATCCAGAAATACAACTGAAAAATAAAATAAATCATCTTCAACAAATAGTTTTGTTCACACTGGATATTTCCATGCTGAAGAATGAAAGTAGATCAATATTTATCACCTTAAACAAAACTCAAGATCAATCAAATCAAAGATGTCAACATAAAAGCAGACATATTGAAGCTGAGTGATGAGAAATTGTGGAACAGTCTTGAACACATTGTCATAGAAGACAACTTTCTAAACTGATACCAATAGGACAGGCACTAAGAATAACAATTAGTAAATGGTACCTCATAAAAATTTAAAGCTTTTGTAATTCCAAGTAGTCCCCCAATATGACAAAGTATCAGCATAAGGAATGGGAAAAGATTTTTGCCAACCTCAACTGTGAGTCTTAATGAACCTCCCTCCAAGATGTCATTTTTCAGGAATAGTCATACAACAGCAGTTCCAACTAGGCAAAACACCCAAAGATATGCACAGTCATGACAAGAAGTAAATACTCATGGGGATGGAGAGATGGCTCAGAGGTTAAGAGCACCGACTACTCTTCCAGAGGTCTTGAGTTTAATTTCCAGCAACCACATGGTGGCTCACAACCATTCCCAATGACATCTGGTGGCCTCATCTTGCATGCAGACATACATGGAGGCAGGATGTTGTATTCATAATAAATAAATAAATATTTAAAAATAGAAAAAGCAATAAATACTCAGATTTCACTTCATGGAGGGGACAGCACCTTTAGTTATAAATATCTTATTGGGCTGATAGAGATGATTTTTGCAAACACTGTGGCCTACCCATCCTTCCCTTTGCCTTCTTTCATAGGTATTCATAATTTGCATCAGAGGTGAAATCCCAATAATGCATACAAAAGCCTGGTGGCTATTTCTTTACCTTTCCATAGTCACAGAATGTTAGAGGAAGTAAAAGGGAATCACCAGAGCAACTTGGGTATACTGACTAGCTAAAATTTTGCATAATGTAGAAAGCAATTGAGAAAGACCTTAGACTGCATCCTTGGGTTTCCTCATGCATAGGTGCATATGTATATATGCCTTTGCATACACATGCATACCAATATGTATACAAACACACATACATAAAATTCTTTACTACACACACACACACACAGAGAGTTGAAAACACTGTTCTTATCATTATTTTTTGTGCTTTTATGAAAATAATATGCTACCTCCTTTGCTCCATTAGTCTTGGGGCTTTTATAATTAAAACAAACTAAAAATTAAATACAAAAATCAAAATTTCATGTGGCTTACATGTTCAAGTTGTTTTCAATTTTTTAAGCAAAACCAAAATAAAACTAAATTCTAGTAGAGTGTGATTGTCATTGTTTTCTTCTGCTGATTTTGTATACATACTTTAGTTGTTTGTGTATGTTTAATCACATTCACTTTGCCTACCTATTTGATTGCAAGTTCCTATCAAGATGCAATAAATCTTCATAGCCAAAGATGACTGGGTAGTGTTATTTTATAGCTCTTTCCTCTTTTCTCATTTTTGGTTTATCCTTCCTCTGAATTTAACTGCTATTTGGCATGGTAATTTTAGAGAATAACATGTCAAATCAATATCCTGTCTTCTCCAGGATATGGAATTTCTTCTTAGCCTTCTACTGCATATCTAGGAAAAATGCCTAAATATTTAAGGCCTGCTAGTTTTAATGTTTTAAATTAACACTGTACAAATCTGGAAGAAATAAATGAAAAGTCTATCCTGCAAAATAAAATCCATCTTTCTCTGTTAGTAAAATTTTTATTTCTAGATTATTTGGGTTCTTCCAATGAGTAGTAATTGCTACTTTTATCCACCAGGAGTTTGACACTTCAGCACTGAGACAAGCATATTTCATTGAAAGCTCAAAACTGTCTGCTGTCCAGATGGTGAAACTGAATCTCTGTTTGTAACCTTGTACAAGTAAAAAAATCTGGACCTTAATCCTATAGCAGATAAACACATTTATTGAAATGGCTGGATACAAGATTAACTCAAAAAACTTAGTAGCCCTCCTATAAAAGTTACAGGCCAAGGAACAAATCAGGGAAATAACACAGTTTGAAATAACCTCAAATATTATAAAATATCTTGGGTTATCTCTATCCAAGCAACCTAAATAGTTTCATGATGAAAACTTTACATCTTTGAAGAAAGAAATTAAAGAACATATCTGAAGATGAAAACTTCTCCCATGCTCATAGATAAGGAGGATTAACATAATAAATTGGCCATCTTACCAAAATCAATCTACAGAATCAACTTAATCTCCATCAAAATTCCAACAAACTGTTTACAGCTCATGGAAAAAAATTCAAGATACTGAAAATAGCCTGAACAATAACAGAATTTCTATTCTGTGTTTCAAGCCCTCCTACAAATGAATAGCAATAAAATTGCATGGTATTGGATACAAACAAGAGGTTCATCAAAATAACCACATTAAAGACACAAACATGAGTTCTCTTACAAATGGATACCTGGTTTTTTACTTTAAAATAAAGGGTAAAAATATACAATATGAAGAAAATTTCAAGAAATGGTGCTAGTCTAACTGGATATAAGCATGTAGAAAATACAAATTGATACATATCTATCACCCTGAACAAACTCAAGTGAAAATAAATCAGAGACCTCAAAAATAAAACAGATGCACTGAACTTAACTGAAAATAAAGCAGGTAATAGCCAGGATCACATTGGCTTAGGAAGCAATTTCCTTAACAAAACATTTATAACACAGGCACTAGGTTCAACAATCTAAAAAAATGGGAATAACTTATGTAAAGCATTAACCCTAGAAAAATCTCAAACGAAAAAATATCCCTAACACAAAATATTCAGGAAATATGGGACACCATGAAGAAGCCAAACCTGAGAATAATAGGTATATAAGATGGCAAAGAAATACAGCTCAAATGGACAGAAAACATATTCAACAAAATAATAGAAGAAAACTTCCCTAACATAAAGGATATACCTATGAAAATACAAGAATCTTACAGAACACCAAATAGTCTAAACCAGAAAAAGAAGGCCCCTCGGCACATAATAATCAATATATCAAACCTAAAGAGTAAAGAGAAAACATTAATAGTAGCTAAAGAAAAAGTCCAAGTAACATATAAAGGCAGACCTATCTGAATTATATCCAACTTCTCAATGGAAACTATGAAAGCCAGAATATCCTGGACAGATGTCATACAAATGCTCATGAAACAAAGATGCTAGCTCAGACTACTATATCCAGCAAATCTCTCAATTACCATAGATGGACAAAGCAAAATAGTCCATTCCAAAGCCAGATTTAAACAATACATATCCATGAATCCAGCCCTACAGAAAGTGCTGGAGGAAAACATAAACCTAACAAAGATAACTACACAAAGATAGATAATCCCACTTTACCAAACACCAAAAGAAAAAGGGAGGAGAACCTACACACAATAACACCACTACCAATAAATCAAAACAAACAAAAATCATCAATCAATGGTCCTTAATAGTCCACAATGTCAATGGTCTCAACTTGCCTATAAAAAGACGTAGACTAGCAGAATGGATACTAAGACAGAACCCATCCTTCTGCTGCATACAAGAAACACATATCAACATCAAAGACAGACATTAACTCAGAGTAAAGGGTTGGGTAAAGATTTTTCCAATCAAATGGACCCAAGAAACAAGCAGGTATAGCAATCCTAATATCTAACAAACTAGACTTCAATTTAAAATCAATCAAAACAGATGGATATTTAATATTCATTGATAGAAAAGTCCATCATAATGAAGTCTCAATTTTGATCATCTATGTCCAAATAAAAAGGCACACACATTCTTGAAAGAAACATTACTAAAGCTCAAATCGCATATAAAGTTTCACACACTAGTAGTAGGAGGCTTCAACACTCTGCTGTCACCACTAGACAGGACCTCTAGACAGACACTTAACAAATAAACAAAAGAACTGATAGAAGTTATGACCCAACTGGGTTTAACAGACATCTATAGAACATTCCACCCAAACACAAAGGGATATACCTTCTTCTTAGTGCCACATGAACGCTTCTCTAAAATTGACCACATAATCAGAAATTTAGCAAAAATCCACAGATACAAAAAAAATTAGAATAACCCCCTGTAACTTATCAGACCACCATTGATAAAAATAAGAACTCAAACAGTAACACAAATCACAGTAACCCTACAAACTCATGGAAATTGAACAATACACAATTACACCATCCTTGGGTAAAGGAAGTAATAAAAAAAGAAATTAAACCCTTCCTGGAATTCAATGAGAATGAAGACACAACATATCCAAACTTATGGGAAACCCTGAAAGCAGTGCTGAAAGGAAATTTCATAGCACTAAGTGCCCACATGGAGAAACTGGAGAACAGTCACACTAGAGAATTAATAGCACAACTCAATGTTTTAGAACAAAAAGAAGCAAACTCACACAGGAGGTGTTGACAGCAGGAAATAATCAAATTAATAGATGAAATCCATCAAGTAGAAACCAGGAAAACATTGCAAAGAATCACTGAAACAAAGAGCTGGTTCTCTGAGAAAATCAACAAGATAGACAAACCTGTACCTACATTAACCAAAAGGCAGAGAGAGAGAGCACGCTAATTAACAAAATCAGAAATGAAAAGGGGGACATAACAACGGACACTGAGGAAATCCAAAGAATCTTCAGGGTATACCATGAAAACCTGTGCTCCACAAAATTTGAAAATTTAAAGAAAATGGACAATTTCCAGGATATATATCCCTTGCCAAAACTAAATCAAGAACAGATAAAAATCTAAACACACCTATATCCATTAATGAAATAGAGACAGTCATCAAAAGTCTCCCAACCAAAAAAAAGCCAAGATCCAGATTGTTTCAGTGCAGAATTCTACCAGAAATTCAAATACTCCTCAAAGTGTTCCACACAATAGAAGCAGGAGGCTCACTGCCAAACTCTTTTAATGAGCTTATAATTACCTTGGTACCCAATCCACACAAACACACAACTAAGAAAGATAACTTCAGACCAATATCCCTCATGAACATTGATGCAAAATTATTCAATATAGTACTAGCAAAACAGGTTCAAGAACACATCAGAAATTTCATCCACCATGATCAAGTAGTCTTCATCCCAGGAATGCAGGGATGATTCAACATATGAAAATCTGTCAATGTAATCTACCATATAAACCAATTGCAAAGGAAAAACACATGATCATCTCAGTAGATGCTGAAAAAGCCTTTGAAAATCTTCAACACACCTTCATGTAAAGGTCCTAAAGAGATCACGTGTATCAGAAACATACCTGAACAAAATAAAAGAAATATAGAGTAAACCAACAGGTAACATCAAACTAAATGGAGAGAAACTCAAAGCAATTCCTCTAAAATCAGGAACAAGAAAAGGTTGTCCACTTTCTCCCTAGCTCTTCAATATTGTATTTCATGTTCTAGCTAGATAACAAAAGGAGATCAAGGGTATATAAGTAGGAAAATAATTAATCAAAATTTTACTATTTGCAGATGATATGATAATTTATAAAAGTGACCCAAAAAGCTCTTCAAGGAAAATCCTAGAGTTTATAAATACCTTCAGCAAAGTGGCTGGATACAAGGGTAACTCAAAAAATAAGTAACCCTATTATATATAAATGACAAAGTGGCTGAGAAAGAAATCAGACAAATGTCACCATTTACAATAGCCATAAACAGCATCAAATATCTAGGGATATTGTTAACCAAGGAAGTGAAAGATCTGTATATCAAGAACTTTGAGTCTCTAAAGAAAGAAATCAAAGAGGATACCAGAAAATCAAAAGATCAGCCATGCTGTTGGATTGGTAGCATCAACATAATAAAAATGGCAATCTTTCCAAAAAGCAATCTACAGATTCAATGCAATCTGTATCAAAATTCTGTCACTATTCGTCACACACCTTGAAAGAATAATAATCAACTTTATATGGAAAATAAAGACCCAGGATAGCAAAACAACCCTATACAATAAAGAAACTCTGGAGGCATCACCATC
Source organism: Mesocricetus auratus (assembly GCF_017639785.1). Lineage (NCBI taxonomy): Eukaryota > Metazoa > Chordata > Mammalia > Rodentia > Cricetidae > Mesocricetus > Mesocricetus auratus. The sequence continues at coordinate 74,457,763 of NW_024429266.1, read as the reverse complement.
CCTTACTTCAAGCTTCATTACAGAGCTATAGTCCTGAAAACAACTTGATATTGGTACAAAAATAGGCAGGTAGACCAATGGAACCGAATTGAAAACCCTGTTTTTAACCCACACACCTATGAACAATTGATTTTTGACAAAGAAGCTAAGATTATACAATGGAAAAAAGAAACTATCTTCAACAAATAATGGTGGCATAACTGGATATTGGTATGCAGAAGACTGTAGATAAATCCATGTCTATTGCCTTGCAGAAAACATAAGTCCAAATGGGTCAAAAACCTAAACATAGAATTAACCACACTGAAACTCTTAGAAGAGAAAGTGGGGATACTCTTCAACAAATTGATACAGGAGACCGCACAGACACTGCGATCTACAATTAACAAATGGGCCCTCCTGAAACTGAGAAGCTTCTGCAAGGCAAAGGACAGGGTCAACAAGACAAAAAGGCAGTCCACAGAATGGGAAAAGACATTCACTAACCCCATGTCTGACAGAGGGCTGATCTCCAAAATTTACAAAGTACTCAAGAATCAAGTCTACAAAACACCAAAGGATAAAATTAAAAAGTGGGGTACAGAACTAAATAGAGATTTCTCAATAGTGGAGTCTAAAATGGCTGAGAGACACTTGAGAAAGTGCTCAACATGCTTAGATATAAGGGGAGGGAGAGGGTACTGGGTTTGACATGTGAAGCAAGCTATTTAAAATTAAAGTAAAAAAAAAAGTTGCTTCCTCTGTCCTACCACAAGGGCACTTGTTCAACTACATTCTTAGGAGCATTGCTTATAAAAGCAACAAAGTAGAAGCAACCTAGTTGTCTCTCAAATGAAGAATGGGTAAAGAAGATGGGGTACATTAATACAATGAGGTATAACTCTGTTTTTTAATGACATCACAAAATTTGTAGGAAAAAATACATGGAACTAGAAAAAATCATCCTGAGTACAGTAACCCAGACCTGAAAAGACCAACATAGCACATATTAATTTGTAAGGCCTGCTAAGTAAAGGATAATCTTGCTACAATCCACAGACCAAGAGAGGCTAAGTAATTAGGAGGTTCAAGAGGGAAGGGGAAATTGAATATATTTTGAAGTCAGATTGAGGGAGCATGATGATATGAACAGGATTGATCAGGCATGTAGAGGAAGAGAGTACTTTGAGAGATAACTGGAATTGGGAATATTTGGATGGCCATGTGGAAACCTTGTAGACTGGAAGTTTCCTAGAATCTATGAGAGTGACCTCAGCAGAGACTCCTAGTACTAGGATGCAGAGCTGATGCAACTATTTTCTCTAACCAGGCAAGGCTCCAAGCATTGTGCTAGTACACTAATTCAACCACAAAATAATTGACCTACTTGAAAAATGTGCTGGGATAATGGTGCTTGCAAAAATGTGCTGGGATAACGGTGGAATAGACATTGAAAGTGTGGTCATTCAATGACTGGTCCAAATTGAAGACCACACAATGAGAGACAGCATCCACACAAGACATTGCATGGAAGGCTAGGAACCATAGGCTTGAAAGCACAGAGAACGTGAATGGAATCAGCCAAACACAAAATCAGTGATGATTATTAATAATTTTTTGCTATACTCATAGACTAGTACCTGGCCCAATTTTTATTAAAGGTGCCATCCAGTAACTGATGAGTATAGTTGCAGAGACCTACAGACAAACACCATGTGGAAGAAGGATTGTAATATTCAGAGATGTCAACACCAGGATAACACACCAAGAGTATCACATGAGCAGGGCTCATAGGGTATCAAAATTTCATGGATCTTAGCTAGGTTTGCTGCATATGTTATTGTTCTTGTGTATTTGGGTATTCTTGTAAGGCTTCTAACTGTGTGGTTGGGGATTGTCTCAAACCCTTTGCATGCTCTTGGGGGCCTTTTCCTGTTGGGGCCTAGACCTAACAGGTTCTCTCAGTTGTTTGTCAGCTGATAGCCACAGGTACATGCTGTTCTTCTAGTCCTGGCTTATTGCCCCCACATTGCCCCAGTGACATCAACATCTAGCACAATAAAAACAGTTCTCTTCCACCTGGGGTTTTTCCACTGTGCTGTAAACCTTAACATAAGACTGCTTCCTGCTACAAGAGAGAGACCTCCTAGCACTTGCAATAAAGACACACACACTCTCTCTCTCTCTCTCTCTCTCTCTCTCTCTCTCTCTCTCTCTCTCTCTCTCTCTCTCTCTTCTCTCTCCTGGAAATAAAGGCAACACATGCATTCTCTTACAAACAGCAAACAGCTTTTTTTCTTTTCCTGATACCTTTGACTTGCTTGTGGTGCAGGCATCAAAATTGGAGGTCTCACCAATATCCACAGAGACTTAAAATGACTGGGAAATATTGGCTAGAAAGAAGACTCAAGAAAAGATTTGAAAAGAGTTACCTCAACTTCAAACAGTAAAATTGAATGTTTAAATCTCCAGACTTTTGCCTGGCAGATCACCTCCTAAGGAGAAGGTATAATGAGTTAATCTCCATCCTTTTGCCTGATCCACTGAGGTCAGGAAAGTAAATGGGAACTGAGAGATTGCCCTCAAAGGCTGCCCAGGAAGTAAGGCTATGAGGGAGTATTGGAAAGGGATACCAAGTTATGGGTACCAGGTTAAATCTCCAGGCATTCGCCAGACACCGAGATCTGGAAAGAAAGCGGAACCTGATAGATTGCCCTCAGTTGAAGGGTGGATTGAGTAAATAATAAGGCTTTTGCCTGAAGGATCATCCTCAACTGGAAGATGGATTGAAATTGAGTGAACTGAAAACGGGTAACAGTTAGTAAATGAGGCACTGGTATTAAGTGAAAGAAAAGGAAAAGATAAAAGTCTATGGAATGGAAAGTACATGAAGAGTCTGGATACTGTGTATTGTTGTGTTGTCTTTGAATTGTTGCTATGAAAGGAACAACAACTGCTTCGATTATCAATGGTGCTGAAATAACACAACTTAAGTTTAACTTAAAATAAACTTCTAAATTTAAACATAAGGACAGGTTACTTTGGAAAAGAATTTCTCCTTTTGTTTCCACAGAAAATAAAAAGCTGTGGGTTCCTTCCAGACTAGTATGGTTTGATGAAGCAAGACCACCTGAAGCAGTGGCCTGGGTGATCCAACATCTAAAAAAGCTGAGATGATGCAGCCTTGCAGATGACAACAACAAGGGCTTCAACAGGTTTCTGTTTTTTTGTCATGATTCCCATAGTATTTTAGCACCCCCTAACAGCAGAGAGTAGTTTGGAAAGAACGATGCCCACATTCCCAAATATTGTTTATAAATGTTTGTTTGCATTTATACATGGTTGGTTATTGATACAAATTTAAGGTCAATTTTGTGAGTCATCTCTAAAAATTTTTACATGGAGTGGGTATGGCTGTAGACCCTGAGTGTAGCTTAGAACTTCTCAAATGGAGGGATGAAGAGAGGAGCATATGAGTTTTTTTCAACCTTTTGTTTTAATTTGAGGATTGGTTGGAGTTCTTCTGTCATAGAGATTTCTATTAAGGAAGCTTCATTTCAACCAACTAACTATGACCTAGGGAGAAATAATTTTTGAAAGAAGTATGTATGCTCTGAATGTGTGGTGTAGCCACACTGGTATGTATGAAATGTGATTGTGAATGTATGAATGTGAACTGCTTAAATTGCCTTGGGTACATAAGTTGCTTTGGATATAGTTAAAACGCTACATAAATCTCTTTGGATATAGCCAAAAGATCATCCAGACAGTCAATATCTTAACAGGAAAGGTTGACAATTTCAGTCCTCAGAGCTAGTCAGTGGAAAAATAACAGTAACCTACAACATGGCGTGAGAACCAAATAAATCTGGATGGAAGATTCTATTGAGTAGCAAACAATTCAAACAAAATTTCAAAAAAAAGGGAGAATAATGTCCCCAGTCCCCACATGATTCATTAAATCATGCATTCTTCATTTTATATGTTTAAATGTGGATGCCAGTAAGCAATCTGATTCAGTCAGGAGCATGTTTGTGTTTTCTTGCAGGAAAAGAATAAAGCTAGAACATTTGGTGAGATACATTTAGCAGAGAAAAACTGGACCTGAAACCGTGAGAGCCTGCCCAAGGATTTCGAGTGAGACACATTGAACCAGTGCTCCTGAGCCTTGATGTCATCGAATCTAAAGAAAACAGTGGGTTCCAGAGTTCCAGTTTCTCAACCTTGCAAGCTACTGGATGGAATGTTCCTCCATCCTGATCATCTGGATGCTTGGAGTCTTGCCTGTGCCAGTGTATTTCTCCAGAGAAATGCAACTTGCCCTAATTCAGCAAAAAAAAAAAAGAGATTTTTGACATCACTGCTGGGGTGATTGTAGCTATTGCTGTTGCTGCTACAGCAGCCATTGTATCTGGGACTGCCATCGCACAGTCTGTAACTACAGCTATCACAGTGGATAAACTCCCAGGGGAAGTAAAAAAGGCTGTGTGCTGTTGTGTTGTCTTTGAATTGTTTAATTGCTAAGAAAGGAACAACAACTGCTAAAAGACATTTGATTATCAATGCTGCTGAAATAATCCAACTTAAATATTTTATAATATAAAATAATCCAACAAAGTCTCTCAGCACTCAGAGCTCCTTAAATGGTTGGGGCCTACCCCCCACAGGTCTGTGAGTTGTTTGTCAGCTGATAGCTACAGGAACATCTAGTAGGAGGAAAACACTCTCTCTTCCACCTGGGGTTTTTCTACTGTGTTGTAAGACTATATATAAGACTGCACCTCCTACAAGAGAGAGACCACTTAGTACTTGCAAAATAATGACACTTCTTAGTACAAATAGGTGGACATCTGCTCTTTCTTTTCCTGATACCTGAGTTGCTTGTGGCACAGTTGCAGCAATTGAAGGTCTCAACAATACTCAGAGACACTTGGAAAAACTGGAAAAGATTGGGCACAAAGAAGACTCAGGCGAGGAGAGACTAGAGAAAGAAAAGAATTAAAAACAGGTACCTTGACTTCTAATATGAAAATTGAATGGTCAAATCTCCAGGCTTTTGCTTGAGAGATCACCTACTAAGGAGAAGGTGTATTGAATTAATCTCCAGCCTTTCACCTGATCCATTGAGGTCAGGAAAGTAAAGGGGAACTGAAAGGTCACCCTGAAAGGCTGTCCAGCAAGTAAGGGTATGAAGGTATATTAGAAAGAGGTACCAAGGCCGGGCGGTGGTGGTGCATGCCTTTAATCCCAGCACTCAGGAGGCATAGGCAGGCAGATCTCTGTAAGTTCGAGGCTGGGCTGGACCGATAGCCTCCAAAACAATACAGAGAAACCCTGTCTCGTAAAAACCAAAAAAAAGGAGGGTGCCAAGTAGGGGTACCAGGTTAAATCTCCCGGACTTTGCCTGAAAGGTTGGGAAAAAAAAGGGGAACCTGAGAGATCACCCTCAGTTTGACGGTGGATTGAGTCAATCTTAAGGTTTTTTTCCTAAGGGATCATCCTCTGGTTGGAGGATGGATTGAAAATAGGTGAATAGGAAATTGGTAACAATTAGTAAACAAGGTACTGGTATTAAGTGAAAGAAAATGAAAGCAAAAGTATATGGAATGAAAAATACACAGAAAGTCTGGATACTGTGTTATGTTGTGTTGTCTTTGAATTGTTTAATTGCTAAGAAAGGAAAAACTGCTAAAAGACATTTGATTATCAATGCTGCTAAAATAATCCAACATATATATATATATATATATATATATATATATATATATATATATATATAAGACACTTTTTACAAATAGCTGGACATCTGGTCTTTCTTTTCTGGATACCTCAGAATTGCCTGTGGCATGGGTGATGCATTAAATAACTTAGTTCAGATAAGAAGTTTGCATCCTTAAACCTGGTCACCTACTGTGACACACATTTGTGTTACCTCTGCCAAAGTTAATGCTTATCAAATGGCCAACAATAGATGGCAGGACATTTAATCAAAGAACAAGGAGGGACCTGCAGCCTGGGTGATTTCTCTATTGAGAGGTAAGATTGACATTAACATCCTAGTAACCTGAGACTGGTGCTAATTTATATATAAAGAAGGGGGAGATGTTGGGGCCTAGTCCACACAGGGTCTCTCAGTTGTTTGTCAGCTGATAGCCACAGGTGCATCCTGTTTTCTAGTCCTGGCTTACTGCCTCTGCATTGCCCTACTGACATCAACATCTAGCACAAGAGAAACAGATCTCTTCCACCTGGGGTTTTCCACTGTGATGTAAGCCTTCATGTAAGACTGCTCCCTTCTACAAGAGAGAGACCTCTTAGCACTTAAAATAAAGACACATACATACCCACACTCACTCTCCTAGCAACAAAGGAAGCACATGAATTCTCTTAGTACAAACAGCTGGACGTCTTGTCTTTCTTTTCCTGATAACTTCAACTTGCTTGTGGCATGGACACCACATTTTCCTCCTATTAAGTTGCCTCATGTATCCTTGATATGAGGATTTGTGCCTAGTTTTATTATAATTTTTATGTAATGTTCAGTTGATATCTCTGGGATGCCTCCTCTTTGAATGAAAAAGGAAGAGAAATGGATCCGGGTGACAGAGATGGTAGGGTGGTGTTGGGAGGAGTGGAGAAAGGGGAAATTGGGGTTGTGATATAATGTATGACTAAAGAATACAAACACACACACACACACATATATATGTATATATATATATATAACTGGGTTTCCATTATCCTGATAAAGAGGCTTATGTACAATGTCTACAATGATTTATTTTCGTAGTGAATTTGTAACAATATAGAATCAACTGAAAGAGATTTTCAGTGAGGAATTGTCTAGACTGGAATGATCTGTGCATAATCCTGTGAGGAAATGTCTTACTTGGGTTAATTGATATGGCATAACCTACCTGAATTTAGGCAGCATCAGTTCATTGGGTGGACCCTGACCTGGATGAAAAGAAGAAAGTGAGCTGAACCTGAAAAGCATAAAGTCAGTCATTATCTCTTTCCTTCTGTCAGTAGCTGTGACTGTCTGTGGCATGTTCTTACTGACCAGAGTTCATCAAGATAAGAAAGTGTATGCTGAAACTGTCAGCCAAGACAGTCTTTCTTCCAGTAAGATACACTTGTCAGAGGTATTTACCACAGGAACAGAAACAAATTAAGACAATATCTGAGTAGAAAAATGTATTTTGTATGCCACTACTTTTTAGCCCTAACACTTTCAATCACTAGGCATGCTTGATGAATGAGCAAGATGTATTTCAGAAACAAACACTGAAAACGGGAAAAAATGAAAGGCTCCCCATTTTAAATGTTGTCAAGGGCTTTGCTCTTATACCTGATGCTTTTGCAACCACTCAACACACAGGATTTCTGTCTACTGGTGGTCATCTGATTTCCAGTACACTGACTCAATCAAGGGCAAAGGATGTTCAGTATAACTTATGTTCTTGGGACATTGGGTTTTCATGTGCTGGTCCTAGAATCTAATCTTAACAAAACGTCCTCCAACTGCTTTTGATTTGATGTGTTTGCTAATTTGCTTATATACAGAATGTAATATAGTTAGTTTCCTAATATGTCCATGAAAATGATCAAACAAAAGTGACATTTTAAATTGAAAAAAGAAAGGCAAGGGGACATTGGGGAACTAGCTCAGTTGGTAAAGTGCTGTACAAGTATAAAGACCTAAGGTAGGTTTTCCAGAACCCACTTAAAGGAGCCCTAGAACCACATATGTACAAAGCTTACACTTGCAATACCAGCTTAGGGGCTATAGAGGCAGATGACCCTCCAACACTTACTGTTTAGTTATTCTTGATGAATTGGTGAGCCCAAGGCAATGTAGGATCTTTCCTGGTATCTAAAGTGGACAATACCTGAGATACCTCACATTGTCATCTGATCTCCACATCCATGGTAGATAGATAGATAGATAGATAGATAGATAGATAGATAGATAGATGCAAACAAGGCAAAGAATGCAAGTGGCCTTAATATTTTAAAAATATATGAAAAATATAAAAAATACAAAATTCATAGAAAAATGTGTTTGTAATTGATTTTTCACAAGAAAAATATCATTAGAGTCAATAATTTTTGTGTAGTGTAAACATCACTAGTGATTTAAGTAGCTTCCTCATCCAAACACTGGTCAGACTACTGGCAGTGCTGAAGAATATAAAGTGGATAAAATTCAGGACCTCTTTGGTTGGGGCATATAGTTGTGAGACACCAAAACATTATCTTCCTTCATATTTCCAGCCATGCAAGAAGTAAGTTCATTTGTTCCCCAAAGTATCAATTGCATCTATCTTGAATTTGGCAATGAAATGGGGAGATTAAATGCCTATGTAGGTATGTAGTGACTCATAGACAATTCCTTCTCTCAACCTTAATCGGGAAAACTTCTCTTTCCTGCAAAATTCAGTAACACAAATACTCAGTGCTGCCCAAGATGCTGTGGCTATGCAGTGACTGACTCATCAGTCCTAAACAATGCATTTGTACTTCTCCTAGGCTTCAGGGAACATGGTGGGGAAGGGGATGGAAAGAACTTAAGAGCCGAAAGAGAGGTTACAGAATGATTTCTCTTGTAGACAAAATCCAGAATTATAATTAGTATATCTCATGAGCTATGGTACCTGCTGTGGGTCTGCACAATGGTTAAGCACTGGTGGAAAACTCTGACCCTCACAGGAAGAGAGGGAATTATTACCATCAGTTGTTTACCTACCAGAATCCTGTGAAGTGATAAGCATGTGTAGGCAGATCTTTTTCTGTCCCACAGTAATTTTCAAATAAACACTCAGAGGCTTAATATTAATTATAAATTCTTAGGCTAGTTACTAGCTAACTCTTACATTTAAGTTAACCCACTTCTATTTATTTATGTATTACTTCATAGCCTGTGGCTTTACCTGTCCCTGGTATGTCTTGCTTCCTTGGTGGTTGGCTATCTGGGTCTCTCTGACTCTGTTCTCTGTCCTCCCTGAATTAATTGTCTCTGTATCAAGTAAACTTGTCCAATTTCTTCCTGTCCTGTTATCAACCAATCAACTTTTTATAAACAATTAGAACAATGCTCATTTACAGTGTACAAAGTTTGTTTCACAACAACCATGATCACACAGATATCCTTGGATAAATTGACACAAAATATGTCAAAAAGATAATAATCTAAAAAAGGACATGTAGGGAGGAGGGGATATTATAAGGGTGGGAGGGAGATAAGTGAGTGTAATGTTAAACCTGAAAATTATGAGGGCAAAAACAAATTCACAGTTGTCCAATTAACATAAACTTTATTTTGGGTATCATCCACAATTAGCCAGAGAGTTGTCTCACCCTGTATGTATTTGCGAACAACCCTTGCTGGTCTCTTGAGTTGTTTTTTTTTTTTTTTTTTTTTTTTACAGTAGAGATAAGGTGTTCTCAGAGGTAAAAGGGTTGGCTGTTATAAATTGTTGGAAAAATACATTTGAAAGAGAAGGACCAGGATCAAGATACATTAGTGTAAGTTTAAAATACATGTTTTGCAGCTTACATCGGACATAAGAAACAGGAACTGTTTCTCAAATACAAGTAGAAAACTTAACTTGCAATGATTTAACACAGAACAAAGAGGAACTTATTCTTAATTGTCTTAACTGTAAGCATAACCCTTAATCTGCAAGATATTTCAATTTTTTTATGGTCTCCCATTAACTTGCTAGGTACATTGTTCCCATTTTGATGTCATGGATAGAAACGGTAATCAAACTGCATTATAGCCATATATGAAATTGTCAAAAAACACACTAATAACACAAAGTTTTAAAAGTGGGACTCCAGATTGAGATAAATCTTCAAAAACATGGAAATTAGGAAATCCTGATAACTGTGAGCACCACTCTAACTGCAGAGCTGTCACTGCTTGTGATTAGCATCTCTTAGACTAACAGCACCTCCCCTGTGCTGAAAGTGCTTTTGTTATTACCTTTAGTATCTTATGCCTCATGCACTAAAACCTTGTCATGAAATCACCCAGAATCAAAGCATTTACTATAAAGAGGGTACTTCACCACTAATCAATCCTGGCAGCCTTTTCTCATTCTGTGATTAATTTTCCTTGGCCACAGACATAATACACTTTGTATTGGGGTTTTGGTTCATAATAAGTCATCTCAGTCTCAGATCATTTTCAAATGACAGTTCCATGGAATATGTTGCCTTTGTGTTAAACCCAGAGAACACAGCTTTGTTGCTTGGTAGAAAAAATATCAACCCTTGCCAAACAAGCCACAGTACTCAAAATACAATTCCACACCTTTATACATTAGGAAATTGACATGTTTGTTAACTTGTTTTAGTTTCTTTATACTTGTGGCCGAAACTCAATCCAAATAAGAGACAGATGATAATGGATGGCTGAATGTTTTTTATTTATTTATTTATTTATTTATTTATTTGGTTTTCTTTTTCATTCGAGACAACTATCAGCAACACTCCACTTATTCAAGATCATGCAATATTCAGAATCTGTACAGCAAGATAGAACACTGGTCCCTAGCTTTCTCTTTAATATTAATAGTTTGAATAATAAGGATAAAAGGCTGTTTGGAGTGGAGTTTGCATCCTTGTTTCTCACACTCTTATTTTGTTGGTGAGTGTTCCCAAATGTCTCTTTCTGAAGCATTGTCCTCTCCATCATCTTGCTACTGTAATTGAAAATATGTATCTAGGGATTTTATTCATTAGTGTCTATTTTCTATCATGAAATTAATTTGCGTGAGATCGGGTAATGTGTTAGTTTCATAGGAATAACAAATTTTACAATTTTGCCTCTTCCCAATCAGCATAGAGGGAGACATATGTTCTTTGGTTTCATTATATTGTGTGATGAGATGGGTCTTTGGGTGGAGAACTTGATTTGCCATCAGGCATCAGCCTGTGTCATTTGCTGTTTTTTCTTTTTTTTAATTTCTTTTTTCCTTTTTTAATTTAAATTAAGAAATGCATGCGTCAAATGTTAACCCCAGCTTCCCCCCTTCTCCCTCCCACCCAAACCACCATCCCTAACCCAATCCCCACATCTATCCCCAGGGAGGGTCAGGCCTTCCTTGGGGGAGATCTCCAGAGTCAGTCATTTCATCAAGGGCAGAAACTAGGCGTTCTCCATGTGTCCAGTCTGAGAGAGCATCCCTACATGCCAAAGAAGATGACCTTCCCTGAAGAGAGGAGGACCGGTCTTTGGTCAAGGGTGTATGAGTAGCTGTGCTCCCTTGCTAGATCCTCCAAACAAGCTCTCATTTGCTATTTTATTCCTTTGAGAAAAGAAATCTCATTTAACCTGAAGTTAAATTGGTTGATGGGGGAAGTCCTATGTATATGTCAATAAAGTACTGTTGGCCAATAGGTGACCAATATAAGTGGGACTAGGATTCCAGGAGGACTCTGGGAAGGAGAAACACAAGAAGTCAAGATAAAATGCCATGGAGTAAGAAGCCTGGAAAGTTCTCTGGTAAGAGAAATACTTAGATTAACAATTATGGGGTAATTACTTAAGTCAGAGCTAGCCAGGAAGAAACAAGCAAGGCCAATAGCCTCCTGTGCGTTATTTGGGTCTGATGCAGCTCTGGTACCAGGCTGGCAGGAAGGCTTCTCTCAAGGGAAGGCTTCTCTTTACAACTGGTGACAAACTAGTCCAATGATACTGCCGTCTGCCCCCTTAAACTATCAGGGACATTAAACCACACACAGTATTTTTCACATGGGCACTTGGGATTCAAAGTCAGATATGCTGGCAAAGCAAATGTTTTCCCACACTGAGCCATTTTCCTACCCTCAGCAGTATCATTTCACTAATATCTCTTTTTTCATAGATATAAGGAATATATCAAAGTTATTAAAAAACATTTATGAAAGTAAAGCCGTCATTTACTAATATAAAGCCCTCTAGTGTCAAAATTGTTGACGATCCTGACCATACTTCTCCAAGGATCCACAGCTCATGGTGAGAAGCAAGTTTTAATGTAAACATGGATAAAGGACACATAGTCACCATCCACTGTGCTGCTCTTTACCAGACATTCACTCTACTTGATTTTTGAATCTTTGGTAACCCTTCTGGACTTGTTCTCAGAGAAAAAAGAGATTAAAAAGAGGAGGCTTATTCTGGTCGTTGTCAGGGCCCAGCGTATTAAGGTTAATGAAATATCAATAATTGATTTCCATCTTGGCCTCATTCCTGAGAAGACACTGATGCCAGAGGTGTCTGAAAGGCCATAGGGGGTTAAGTATACTGTGTTCTTGTCTGCTATCAGCCTTCCCTCCACAAACCAAAGTTTAGATCTGATGGCTTGAACTACAAATCTCTGAAGGTCTCCAGCCGGAGAAATTGCTACTTTTTGAGAACTATCCTTTTCTAAGGCAGAGATTTCTGAATTACATGGTGAACAATGTACATATCTCCCAAAACCAAAAACAAAATACATGTAGCAACATGTGATGATGAAGTGTTTCCAAATTCCTAATAGTTCCCTGGACTTGTCGAGGCACTGTGCAATAACAGTATCAAGAGAACCCATATGAAATGCACAAGTTTTGAACTGATCATTTTGCTTGTATAAATCCTTCCTTTCATCTCTTGCCAAATTCTCAGATTTGCCAATTTCTGCAAAATCCCACCATTATCTGAGCTTGAGGTGTTGATGTCCTCTCAAAGCCTAATAAATAACTTTTTAAGTGATCTCTCTATTTCAGATTCCAATGCATCTATATTCAGTTGGCAGGTGATAATTTTATATCTAAAGATTTTCCTTTACTCATTACCTAGCCACTTCTCTAGAGTACATGTTCCCATCAGCCTATACCAGGCTTTTTTTCTGTAGTTAATATAACTTTCAGATTCCATGAGTCTTTTCTTTTAATCTTGTGCTGTTTTCCAGATAGTCCACTTATATTCTACTACCATTATCAAATGCTGTCATTTCTGTGTAGACTTTATGAGATATTCCTCTGCAGTGTAGTCATAGATTTGTCTCTCCTCCTTCTGAAGATGTTTTGTGGACAATTGTCTCATTTGTGTGTGTTGTTTCCCCAGATGTAGTTTCTAGAGCCCTGTGCCCATGACCCTCAACACAATTCCATTCATCACAGTACCTACCATAATGTGTGCAGTGACTCTGCTAATTTCCCATGTGTTGTTGTTTCTTAAGTACTTAGATGATTCTATTTTCATTTCTATTCAGTTTTGTTGTTTTGGTATTATTGGGGCTTAATAGTTTCTTTGAAAGACATCAGTCAGTTACATATCTTTGGAGAGAATTTATCTATAATAATAAGATTATTTCTTTCAAAAGTTACTTATAATTTTTAATGGGATTGTGTGTCTGTCTGAGAGTGCACCCCAAGTATGCAGGTTCCAAAAGTGGTCAGAAGAAGTCAGAACATTGAACCTGGAATATCAGAAAATAGTGAGATACCCCATGTAGGTGCTGGATACTGAATAAACAAGGGTATTCTGGAAAACCACAAGCAGTTTCTATTAACATCTAAGTCAACTCCACAGCCTTGATAATTAAATGAATCAGGCAACAGTTTGAAAAATCTATACAATGCATGGATTATTGGTGAATTACAAAGAAAAAAAGAGACAATTACCAATCTAAAAATATGAAGAAACATCATAAAGATGCTTGCTTATCCAGCACCTCCTATTGATTGTTGGAACAATAAAAACATCAACAGCATATTACCCAGGGAGTACTCACTAGGAAACATAATTATAAAACCCTTTTTGTTGTAATGTTATTTTTAATAGTATCACAATAGATTTTGTCTAATTAGCTCATGGTAGTGATAAATGAAACTTCAAAATAGCTCAGAAATGAAGTATGTGATAGAGACATTCCATTTAGGACTGAGTTTTCCAAGTTCCCTTACTCTATTTATAATCTCTGGGCCCTATACCACACACATATGGATAGAAAGTGACTGGGCTCAGTGGTTACAATATAAGGCATGAAGTTTGTAAAGGAGTACAAGGTAGCCTAGGAAATTAGAGAGGGAGTAAAGGATTGATATCATCAAAATATATGGTATCGGTGTATGAAATTCTCAAAGAACAAACTATTTTTGTACACTATATTGTGATGAAGAGATGTTCCTATGTCATCCTCTGCCATCCATATATATGTACAAAGTCATGTAACTAAACATCTTCATTAACACTAGCAACACTGACATTCAACACACACACCCATATATACATATATATACACATATATACATATATATATATATATATATATGAAATTTATTATGAATAAAACTTATAGGATTAACGCTTAGGGTGAAATCTTCAACACAATTCATTTGTCTGGAGAATGAAACAGCAGAACAGAATGTATTTTCTAGATAATTTCACCCAAAACAGTGGATGATCTTATGTTATTGAATACTATTATTTTTAAGAAAACAACTTAGGAAACCTCTGTAAGATATGAACAATATATTCTGCCATTGACAGAAATATCCTCAAAGCTTAACTAGAATATTGTGATACACTTTTTCAAAAAGGTTTAAATATAAATATTCTGGAATTTGAAATCAATTTCATTTAGTCAAATGTAGTTTATCACTATGTTACTATCATCAGCAGCACTCTCTATTAGAGTTGCAATAGGGTAAATTTTTATTCAATTTACTTTCAGGATACATGGCAATCATTTTTGTTTGATTGACAGATTTCTTTTCTCTGATGAGGAACTGAAATGTAACAACATGGATCTCAACAGAGTGGCTTCTAGGGAGCAGAGTTAGCCACATGTGGAGTCACAGACATTCTTTATTTGTCCTTTCCCATATCTGACTTTAAAAAAGCACTCCAGTTGCATTAGCTTTATTATTTATGACTTTTATTTCATCCTACTTCAAAACCTTTCAGAAAAGAAGTGGCACATAAATAAATAAGTAATAAGGTATGCTTCAAATATAAATGTGACAAGAAAAAGTTCACAGATACTGAAAGAATCCCATTGTTAGAATTTGGAATGTATCAGAAAGTTAAACACAGTCATAAGAAAAGTCTATATGAACCCAGACCAAAAGGAAGACCTGCATAAAAGTTGGATGTGACTGCAATTGCATATGCTGTGTTCTAAGATACAATGTTGTTTTTTAGTCAGAAAGAATACAGGACTTTAAGGAAAGAAAATAACTAAAATAAAGGGGAGATACTACAGCTTTATGAAACCGAATTGTTAGTCTCCTAATAAATTAATAACAAGATAACATTGAATAAGTTCTGTGAACTATAGATCAAAGGAAGAAAAAATGGGCATGAGACAACATGGAAAATTAGAAGAAAATGGAGAAAAGAGGGGAAGAAGGAAAGAAAGGAAAGTAGAGGAGGTAGGTAAGGTTGTTTATTCATGGAGAGCTATCACACAGAACTGCAAGCAGAATGAGGAGGGGCAATGCATATTTAGACTTGCATTCTCACAGGTATGTGTGTGTGTGTGTGTATACGGGCATGTATATACACTCTTGAATGCCAGTATAGTCAAACACATGTGGAAGTGCAAAGGCCAGATGTTGAAGTTAGGTAACTTTTTCAATTATTTCTCCAGCTTATTTTTCTCATTCTCCATGGTTTTTTATTATTTTTTAAATATTATCTTCATGTACTAGGCATGTGTATATTTATATGCATATATGCAAATACTAAGGAGCCCATGTGAAGGTCATAGGATAACATGTGGATTCGTTTACTCCTTTTATGTGGGTTTCAGAGACAGAACTTTGTCTATCAACTGACCATACAGCTGAGTCCTCCTGCCAGCTCTGTATTATAGTGGTAATAATAGAATCTCTCATGAGTCCTGGAGTTCACTTAATCTGTGACTCTGACTTGCTAGCAGTCCTCTTAGATTCTCTCTTGTGTATGTATTTCCTTTCAATCCTAGTTTTGTTATTATAGGAAAAGACTACCAAGCCTGGCTTTTCCACAGGGGTGATGAGTATCAAAACTCAGGTCCTCAGGATGTCACAGGAAGCATATCACCCACCAAGTTGTCTGTCTAGTTCCTCATGATTTTTTTATATACTGAAATATCAGTTGAATAGAAATATAAAGCCATATTCTATATGGATACATTTCAAGCTGCAGACAAGAAGGAAAACCATAAAGATGAAGAATGAGTTTTCTCTTACAAAATCTGTTGGATTATCTTGGTCATCAGTTTCTCTTCTCTGCTCACACCACATCCCAACGAGTTTAGTTGAGTTTTTGTTGATCTTCCTGTTCATCCTCAGTATATTCTCATTGTAGGAGTCAAGAAAGTTAATTACAACTAATATTAGTTATTTTTCTTGCTGCTACATTAAATTTGTGACAAAAGAAACATAAGGGAAAAATATTTTGGCTCAAAAAACCTTCTTGTAAAATTATACAACAGCAGAGTATGAACATGCAAATTAACAAAATTAGAAATGAAAAGGGGGACATAACAAAGGACTATGAGGAAATTCAGAAAATCATCAGGTCATACTTTGAAAATTGGTACTCAACAAAATTCAAAAATTTAAAGGAAATGGATGACTTCCTGGATAGTTATCACTTGCCAAAATTAAATAAAATGCATATAAACAATTTAAATAGACCTATAAATTCTATGGATATAGAAGCAGTCATCAAAAGTCCCCCAAACAAATAAAGCCAAGATCCAGATGACCTCAGTGCAGAATTCTACAAGAAATTCAAAGAACAGTTTACACCCATTCTTCTCAATGTATTCCATGCAATAGAAGCAGAAGGGTCTTTGCCAAACTCTTTCTAAGAAGCTTCTATACCATTGATCCCCAAGCCACACAAAGACACAACTAAGAAAGAGAACTTCAGACCAATATCCCTCATGAACATTGATACAAAAATACTGAATAAAGTACTGGCAAATCGGATCCAAGAACACATCAAAACAATTATTTACCACTATCAAGTAGGTTTCATCCCAGGGATGCAGGGATGGTTCAACATATGAAAATCCATCAGTGTAATCCACCATATAAACAACCTGAGAAAGAAAAATCATATGATCATCTCATTAGATGCTGAAAAAGCCTTTGACAAAATCCAACACACCTTCATGATGAAGGTCTTGGAGAGATATGGGATAACAAGAACATACCTAAACATAATAAAAGCTATATACAGCAAACCAACAGCCAACATCAAACTAAATGGACAGAAACTCAACGCAATTCCACTAAAATGAGGAACAAGACAAGGCTGTCCACTCTCTCCATATACTTGAAATATTGTACTTGATGTTCTACCTAGAGCCATACAAAAATAAAAGGTGATCAAGGGGATAAAAATTGGAAAGGAAGAGGTCAAACTTTCACTATTTGCAGATGATATGATAGTTTAAATAAATGACCAAAGAACTCTACCAGGAAGCTCTCACAGCTGAATAACACCTTAAGTAAAGTGGCAGGCTACAAGATCAAGTCAAGAAAATCAGTAGCCCTAATATATACAGATGATAAAAGGGCTGAGAAAGTAATCAGGGAAACATTACCCTTTACAATTGCCACAAACAACATAAAATGAGTTGGGGTATTGCTAACAAAACAAGTGAAAGATCTTTATTACAAGAACTTTGAGTCTTTAAAGAAAGAAATTACAGAAGCCATGAGAAAATGGAAAGAACTCCCATGCTCTTGAATAGGTAGGATCAATGTAGTAAAAATGGAAATTTTACCAAAAGCAATCTACAGATTAAATGCAATCCCCATTAAAATCCCAGCACAATTCTTCACAGACCTTGAAAGAACAATAATCAATTTTGTATGGAAAAACAAAAGACCCAGGATAGCCAAAATTACCCTGTTCAAAGAGGAAACATCCGGAGGCATCACTATCCCTGACTTCAAGCTCTATGATAGGGCTATAGTCCTGAAAACAGCTTGGCATTGGCATAAAAATAGACAGGTAGTCCAATGCAATCAAATTGAAAACCCTGATATTAACCCACACATGTATGAACATCTGATCTTTGACAAAGAATCTAAAAATATAAAATGCAAAAAAGAAAGCATTTTCAACAAATGGTGCTGGCATAACTTGATACTGGCATGTCAAAAATATGAATAGATCCATGTGTATCACCATGCACAAAATATAAGTCCAAATGGATCAAACACCTCAACATAAATCCAGGCACACTGACTGTCATAGAAGAGAAAGTGGGTGGTACCATTGAATGAATTGGTACAGGAGACAGCTTCCTGAACATAACACCAATAGCACAGACAGTGAGATCAACAATTAATAAATGGGACCTACTAAAACTGAGAAGGCAAAGGACACAGTCAGCAAGACAAAAAGGCAGTTCACAGAATGGGAAAAATATTCACTAACTCCACGTCTGTCAGAGGGTTGATCTCCAGAATTTACAAGGAACTCATGAAGCAAGTCTCCAAAACAACACACGATCCAATTAAAAAGTGGGCAACAGAACTAAATAGATAATTTTCTATAGAGGAATCTAAAATGGCTGAGAATCACTTGAGAAAGTGCTCATCATCCTTAGCCATCAGGGAAATGCATATCAAAACAACTCTGAGATACCATCTCACTCCTGCCTGAATGGCTAAAATCAAAAACACCAATGACAATTTATGCTGGCAAGGAAGTGATGAAAGAAGAACACTCCTCCATTGCGGGTGGGAGTGCCAACTTGTAGAGCCACTTTGGAAATCAGTATGGAGATTCTTCAAAAAAATGGGAATAAATTCATGACAAGACCCAGCTACTCCACTCTTAGGCATATATCCAAAAGATTCCCATTCATATAACAAGGATGTATGTTCTACTATATTCATAGCAGCATTATTTTTAATAGTCAGAACATGGAATCTACATAGATACCCCTCATCCAAAGAGTAGATAGAGAAAATGTGGTACATTTACACAATGGAGTACTATTTAGCAGAGAAAAAACAATGTAATCTTGGAATTTGTCGGCAAATGGATGGCACCAGAAGAAACCATCCTGAGCACGGTAACCCAGTCACAAAAGGAGAAACATGGCATGTACTCTCTCATATATGGATTTTACACATAGATCTGGGGAATTCCAGCCTACAATCCCATGCCCAGAGCGTCTGGGAAACAGAACCTTCATTCAGGGGTTGATGGAAGCAGAAGCAGACTCCCACATCTCAGCACTGAACTGAACTCAAGAAATCCAGTGATAGAGAGGGAGGACTGATGACCAAAGGGATTAAGACTGGGCTGGTTTAACCCCCAGAAACAGCTGACCAGACAAGGGTTAGCTCTTGAATCCCAGACTGGGAATCCAGCATCAGACTTATCAAGACCCCCTGAATGTGGGTGTCAGTGAGGAGGCCTAGGTAATATATTGAGCCTTGGGTAGTAGGTCATTTTTTATCCCTGGTTTAAAATGGATTTTGGACTCTCATCCAACAATGATAAATGCATTCTCACCCCGAACTCTTGGGGGAGATTCTAGACCCTGCCCTGGATGAAATTACAGATTATGGACAACCCCATGGAGGGCCTCACCCTCACTAGGGAAATGAGGGGATATTGGGGGAGTTGGTAGGAGGGCACGAGAGGAGGGGTGGAAAACGGAGAGGGACTTGGAATTGACATGTGAAGCAACCTTGTGTCTAATTTAAATTTAAATTAAATAAAGGAAAATATTTTGGCTCAGTTTGAAGGCATCATCCATCAAGGAATTAAGGCATAACAGGGGTTACTGAAGACTCTTCTCATTGCATTTCAAGGAGACAGATTAATGTCCTCAGGTCACTTTTCCATTTTCTTTCAGTGCAGGACTCCAGCCCATTGGATGGTGCTACATGTTGCATAAGTTCTTGTTGTTGTTATTAACAAAAGCCCACAGTCAGATATAGGAGTAAATCATGAAATGTTGGAAAGGCAAAGGAGCAAATCACAGTCACACCTAACCTTCTCAAATTCCCAGCAGAATAGAGAGCAAGCTCGATCTCCTCCTGCCTTATATCCCTCTCTTTAGCCAGAAATAACACTTCCTGTCTGTGTTTACAGACCTCCAGACATATATCTTTAAATATTGGGTAGCTCTACCATCTGATCTTCAGGCAGAATTTTTATATTACAGCATAAAAAAGATGTCACTACATTTCCCCTTTTTTGTCTAAAATAACAGGAAGGAAAACTAATATAAGAAAAACCATGTACTCTAAGTACAATAACTATACACAAAACATGCATGAATAAATATATCAGCAATGTCTGGTCCATTAGCAACTGAAAAATTAAGAGAAAACACTCCATATCTGTCCTATTTGTTGATAAATTGTACGTACTTTGCTTTCTATTTATACTTGCATAAGCAAACTATATTTTTATGTCTCTCAACTTTATACACTTTATATTCCTTTAGTGAATTTCTTTTCTGAATCTGGTAACAAGGAAAACTCTAACTATAGCTATAAAATATTTAATTCTCTCAGAGAACCCAGGAGTAAATCTTACTTGACTAAGCAAGAAGTGTAAGCTACTTTCAAAAAAGATGAGAAAACACACAGCTGGCTGCGTGGTTACCCCACGTTCTTTTACAATGTTGAGGCATCCATCATTGGCCTAGAAGCCTAGCATATCTATCAGATTTTTCTGTGAAAGTAAGATATTCTGAAGGGATGTCTTTGCAAAGTTTGGCAGTCCTTTCTTTTTTGTCCAATTTGGAAAGCATAATATTAGCAGTCAAGACAAGAGTGCTTTCTTGACCAGTGTCTACCTTTTGCCACAATGAAAGTAAAATTTATATGGAGTTTCTTTGATACCAATAATCTTCTCTGAAGTAGACTAGTGCTGCCAGGAGCAGACATGTCTCATTGTTGTAAAAATATAAAGGAACATATGCTATTAGAACATCTTAAATGTCATATTCTGCATTCTCTTAAGTACTGGAAGATAACCTGTCTATCTAAAATATCTCTGTATGACCTTGAAAACATACCTAATATGACTACAAGTTTGATTACAGTAGGAGACTAATTGATAACCTGCATCTCTTTTAATCCTAAAGAATTGGTAATAATAACTTTCAAGAGCTAAAATTTTCCACTACATTTTAAAAATTATCTGTATATGTAAGTACAATACTTTGAAGAAGATTAGAGATGTATGTATAGTATATTCTAACAAAAATAACCTCAAATTTGCATCAATATTCAAAAAAGAAATCCAGTGTAAATATTTAAAGCTATTAGTTGCTTGTTTGGTTTAAAAGTAGATTCAATATCTGACCTTTAAATCCTATCTCTATATCCCATCCTTTTTCTTTTCTGGATATATAGAGTAATCTACTCTTATGTCCTATTATATCTCTATCCCTATGCTTTTCTTTTCAAAACAAGAACTATGAATCAAATAACATTTGTTCAACTTTTTTCTGGACATTACCAATAACAACTTGTAACCAACCAACATAAGCTACAATAAATGTCCATAACTCATTGACAAACAAAACCATTCACTACACTACTTGGAGTGGTGTTTGAGGCTGAATAATCTCAGCAAGCCACTCCAAAATTGTCCAGAACAGGTTATAGTCCAAAGTTAATCTTTAAGTGGTGTT
This sequence comes from Mesocricetus auratus, assembly GCF_017639785.1. Classification (NCBI taxonomy): domain Eukaryota; kingdom Metazoa; phylum Chordata; class Mammalia; order Rodentia; family Cricetidae; genus Mesocricetus; species Mesocricetus auratus. The sequence continues at coordinate 74,436,137 of NW_024429266.1, read as the reverse complement.
TTTCAGTTTAGTGGTGTTTTCATAGTCCTGTGGAATTGTTACTGTGGGGTTTCTTCATCTTTTTTTGTGACTTCCATGGATGCTTTTAGGCATGGCCACAGTTCTTTGCAGAAAGATTAATCATTTTAAGTGTCAAATGCAGCAAATCTCAAAATGGTTAAAGGGTCAATATTTGTTATGTACATCCAGGGTATAAAAACTTAATTACTAGTTACCTGATAGAGAATAAAACCTGAAATCATATGCAAGAAGCTTTTAAAAGGATTAGATAGTACTCTATGTGACTATTAATATAATGGCAGTTTAATATATATACATACATATATATATTTAGATAATATTTATACCTTAAGAAAAGCTTTAATGCTTCAAAATAAAACCAAAGGATTTTTATATTATTGGCTATACAATAGTGCTTTTGTTTTTGCTTTTATTCTGGAGGTTCTTCTGATAAGAGACAAAGACTTTGGACTTAACTTTAACAAACGTGCTTGAGTTTAGACAGGTAAAGAGACACAATCCAACTTCGAAGCCAGCTTTAATTTTTAACTGGACTGGGATTACAAAAACACCTCTTGCATCATATGTCTGTAGAGAAAAATGATGACAAAAATTTTGCAATATTTGAGAAAATTTATCCTGGTAGAGATGTGATATATTAATAGGCAAATTACTCTTTTTCTCGGGACTTTTTTCTGGATAATTTCTTTTTTTTCAAATGCCAGTGGTCTTTATATTGTTTAGCTTGATGCCTTCATTCTCCTAAATAGACAAAAAGAAAGCCATTCCCCAACCCTAATTTTGAGGTGGTTCCCCTATGGAAATTTATAGGTGATCAAATGAAAAGCATTTGTTATTTTTAAAGTTAGTTTAGATGAAAAGCGTTGCTGCTTGATGCAATATTATCTCCTCTAATCAAAATGTGTCACTTGCTCAAACTAATCTTTATCAATTTTGATGGTATCCATATTTTTCCTTCTATTGTGGAAACAAAAGCAAAATCACTTCCTCAACATAACACATATCCTGGTTTCATTCTGAGGTCATCACATCTTTAAAATAGACAGGGTAACTTGATTATGTAGTTTTTTTATATTATCAAGTGTCTCTCTGCATCTGTAATTCCTGTCTTATTAGTGTTCAGAAAATTCAAAGTTAAGAAAGCATTATAAAATCTATTTCTGGGAGTTTTATTACAACTTTGTGTTTAATTAACATATATTTTGAGTCTGATTTCATCTTACTGTAACTGCTTATACTCTAGGATGTTATGGTGTAACAATAATATGCTTTATATTACAATAAACAAAACAAAACTGTTTCATTTTACTAAAGACATATGCTGGAGCATTGTCAATCTTAGTTTTTACTGGTATTCCCTTGTGTGATTACAGAATCAGCATTTTCAGAATTCAAATCAGTTACCCATTGAAATCCTAAATATGAAGCAATGTTGTCATATACATATTTTAATAATTTTCCAAATTCCACAAAATGAAAATATCCATGTGTCAGCTTTTACTACCCTTTGGGTTATTTCCTACATGTAGTGGGGCTTCATTATATATAAAACAAGAAGGCATTTCCTTATAATATCCTTAGTTTTTTGTCAAGTAGTGGAAAATATGTTTTTAAAACTTTGCTATTGACATGGGGATTTAAGAAAATTCTGAGAGCTATCAATAATTGATCAATTTCTTCATTTCCTTGTGTTTTAGGACCTCACAGACCCATAAGGGATAAGATACATGTTATACATCAGGTATGATTCCTATTCCTGATTATTTCTTATAACTAAAACATACGTTAATATTAGGTTTGCTTCTAAGATCAGAGGAATGTTAATCTGAGGAATCTGTTGCTGTAATAAGCAATGTCTCCATAAATACATTGCTAGGCTAACCACATATAATTTAATTTACCTCTCAGTTGTTCTGTCCTTATACATTCAATTCATCTCTACAAGCTAATTTGGCATGTGGGCCTGCAAAAGGCATCTGAAAGCATTTCTCAGTGGTAAAGTCATACCGTGAATGTCCCTTGTTAATCTCCATTCCTTAGTCAAAAGCCTGTCTTTGCTACAACTTCTTCATAATCAAGAATGGAGGTGTGTTGCATTGGAAATGTGCTTAGAAAAAACATTGTTCTAGGAATACCCTATTTATAATTCCCTTTTAGATTACCTTGTTTGCCACAAATGAAACACTTGATATTTCAATTTTTCTTCAAACATCTAACAATCATTCTCCTATCCAAGCATCATCATGGTCATGAGAGACAATGTTAATTGTATCTCAGATCCATTCTGCCATGGATGCTGATCTTGTAGTTAATGAAGTAATTGCCCATTTTCATTGTGTATTACCATTTTCCTAAGATAGAGATTCAATTATTAGTCTAGCTTCTGATATTCTATCGTTCTATTTACTGCTAAAGAAATCTTCATAAGAAATCCATGAAGGTTCTTTTGGATTTTGAAAAAAAAAATTAGCAAATGATTCAATTTTCTTTCCTACTTCTTTAATTCTGTCACAAGCATTAAAATCTGTTGTGTGGCATAAATCCAGGGTGTTTTCATCGTATAGAGATTGCCTTTGTACATTAGCATTTTCTCCCTCTCCAAGAAGTTTGTCTTGGGAAATTTCCATACCTCTTGCCTTACTTTGGTGACCAATGACCTTAGCCTCATCTTCACACCATGTGCTCCACTCTAATTCAGGACCAGGCTCCAAAACTGTTTTAATCAAATCTTTCCAGTCTTTAGAAATAATTGAATTACACATTGACAACAAGTTTAACATCTGCTTCACAAAAGGTGAATGTATGCCAATGGCAATATTGTTTCCTAGTTTGTCCTTAAATCTACATTTCCACAGTAGTTCATTTATTTCTTGCAAAGTCTTCGGAATATCTGTCATTTAGCAATTGTTTCTATAAGGTGTCTGGATAAATTAAAGTTGGGTGTTTTATAATCCTAGGCTGTTCCTCTCTGCCCATACAATGCAATGCTGAATTTAGCTCTCCATTAAATTCTTCTGTCAGGTTTTGAATATGTCTATTATCTACTTTATTAAGTTTGTCTAAAACTTGTATTTTAAAACTCATATTAACCAAAATTTTACTGATAAAACAAAAATGATAAAACTGATGATAATGGTTAAACATGATATTAAATGAATCCATTATAAATTTCTTATTCTCTCTCTTAATTGTTCCATTATCAAAACATAAATGATCAAATAAACTCTACCAGAGAACTCTTTCAGCTTATAAACACCTTCAGGAAAGTGGCAGGATACAAGATTAACTCAAAAAATCATTAGCCCTATTATATGCAGATGATAAATGGGATGAGAAAGAAATAGGAGAAACATCACCCTTTACAATAGCCACAAACAACATAAAATATCTTGGAATAATGCTAACTAAACAAGGGAAAGACCTGCACAGCAAGAACTTTGAGTGTTTAAAAAAAGAAGTTAAAGAAGGTATCAGAAAATGTAAAGATCTCATATGCTGTTGGAGAGGTAGGATCAATGTAGTAAAAATGGCTATCTTGCTAAAACGAATCTACAGATTCAATGCCATTCCCATCAAAATTCTGGTGCAATACTTCACAAACGTTGAAAGAAAAATTCTCAACTTTATATGGGAAAACAAAAGACCCAGAATAGCCAAAACAACTCTGTACAATAAAGGAATATCCAGAGGCATCACCATCCCAGATTTCAAGCTCTATTACAGAGCTATAGTCCTGAATACTACTTGGTATTGTCACAAAATTAAATAGGTAGAACAATGGAATAAAATTTCAAACCCTGATATTAACCCACATACCTACAAACACTTGATGTTTGACAAAGAAGCTAACATTATACAATGGAAAAAAAGAAAGCATCTTCAGCAAATGGTTCTGGCAGAACTGGATGCTGTCATGTAAAAGATTACAGATAGATCCATGTCTATTGCCATGCACAAAACTTAAGTCCAAATGGATCAAAGACCTCAACATAAATCCAGCCACACTAAGCTAATTTTAAAAAATGAATTAAATCATTATTTTTTCATAACTTCTATAATACATGGAGAATTGGAGATTGGCTGAGTCACAGAGGCAGCTTTGATTTTTGGGCTACCCTATGTGACCACATAGCAAAACACATTCCTAAAGGAGATGTATCAACCTGAGCAAAGATGGCTGTGTGTGTACTAAGCAATGCTTTAGGTCTCTGCTTTTCTCTACCACACAAAAATATAGTTAGAAGATAACTTGCAGCACTCATTTCTCTCCCTCTGGTATGTGGGACCCAATGCAAAAGTTAGGTCACCGGGATGGTGGCAAACTCCTTTATGATCTAATTGTTTCTGCTTCATCTTCTTCCACTTGTAAGAAAAGAATGTTAACTGGCAAAGAAATACTTGTACAACTTATACATATATAGAAACATCATCATGTACCTCTTTACACCGCTCAACATATTTAAGGAATAAAACTCAGAAAGATGACGGAGAGACACGTGAGCTACTGCCCATGTCCATCCAACAGCAAAACAAATTCTTCTTTTGCAAATGTTGATTAAACTATCAGTCATGGCTCGTAAATATTATAAAAATTTACTTATCAAGACATAATTATGAGGTCCTGAAATTTAGATCAAATCTTCTTTTTCTCATTTTCCCAGAATAATATTTTAGATTTCTTCAGTTGTTAACTCCCTCATAATTTAGACATTATGTGCCATATGGTGAGTTCATATTGCTGTGAGAACTTTAATTTTTTATATTTTTGACATTTTATTTTCAACTTGTCAATTTTATTGTGTCATTAGTGCCGGCACTCTTTTTTAACATTTATTTTAAAAAGAATTCCTCAGTTTCAGGTGATGCAGAATAGCATATCAATCACACATCTCAGTGGAAAAGAAAATCCAAGTTACTAGCACACTTCTGTTCTAGTGGGGAAAGATTTTCCTGTAAATCAGCCCTGCTGACATGCTCTTTATTAATGAGAAATAACAGGCTAGAAGTTTACTCTTTTCCTATTCATGATATATTTGGAAGTATTTCTTCTCCAATGGCACAAGCAAGCCTGCACTAGCTTCTTTACTGACTTCCAGCTGTGGTCAACTGCACAGAGGGCACTTTAGTAAAGAACTGTGGAAATATCTATGGAAGAAAAGGACAAGGGCAGCAGTGGAAAGGGTGTGTAGTTGGATAACTCAGTTCAATCACATTCATGTCCTTCTGCTTAAAAACCAATACTACATAATAAAAATGGCAATCTTGCCAAAAGCAGTCTACAGATTCAATGCAATTCCTATCAAAATTCTATCACAATTCTTCAAGGACCTGGAAAGAACAATAATCAACTTTATATGGAAAAACAAAAGGCCCAGGATAGCCAAAACAACCCTATACAATAAAGGAACTTCAGGAGGCATCACCATCCCTGACTTCAAGCTCTATTATAGGGCTATAGTCCTGAAAACAGCTTGGTATTGGCACAAAAATTGGCAGGTAGACAAATGGAACTGAATTGAAAACCCTAATTTTAACCCACACACCTATGAACACTTGATTTTTGACAAAGAAGCTAAAACTATACAATGGAAAAAAGGAAGCATCTTCAACAAATGGTGCTGGCATAACTTGGTACTGGTATGCAGAAGACTGCAAATAGATCCATGTTTATCACCTTTTACAAAACTTAAGTCCAAATGGATCAAAGATCTCAACATAAATCCAGCCACACTGAAACTTTTAGAAGGGAAAGTGGGAGATACTATTCAACGAGTTGGTATAGGAGACCACTTCCTGAACATAACACCAGTTTCACAAACACTGAGATCAACAATTAACAGTTAATCTTTCTTAGACACCATCTTCCTGCTTCCTAAGACAGTGTCTCTTTCTACATAAAGACCTTTATCAATTATACTAAGCTGATCCCTGCCGAATATTTGCATACATTTACCACTCCAGTTCTGGGTTTGCTAGAATATACCTCCACTCCTGGCCTTAAATATATTTATTTATATTCTTTAATTTATGTATAGTTTAGGGTGAAAGTGGATGTCTAATCCTTTAGAAATGAAGTTACAGGCAGTGTAGGTGCCACCTGATCTGGGTGAAGGGAGCCAAAGTCAAGCCTTCTGGAAGGGCAGCAAGAAATCTTAACTATGAAGACATTTCTCTATCCACATGTTTTCTGTTTTAACATGGTTTTGTGCCATCAAACTGAACTCCTCATACTTGGAAGATGAGAACATAACCAATCACAGCCTTAGTCAATAGCTTTAACTTTGAATACAAGCTATGAATAGAAACATCAACAGGCTTGAGAGAGCAATCACCTTATACAGATTCTTCACAAACTCTTGCACACTGTGGAGATAAGCATGCTTAGAGTTGTTCATGACCTTGAATTTTCTAGAGATAGTAGTAGTCATTAAAATAATCTTTGTCAATGGAAGTGCAAACTGGCACTATCCTGATCCATGTCTAAAATCCATATATGAGTGAGTACATACCATATTTGTCTTGTTGTGACTGGGTTACCTCACTCAGGATGGTTTCTTCTAGTGCCATCTCTTTACCTGTGAATTTCAAGATTCCATTGTTTTTTTTTTCTGCTAAGTAGTACTCCATTGTGTAAATGTACAACATTTTCTCTATCTGCTCTTCAGTTGAGGGGCATCTAGGTTGCTTCCAGGTTCTGGCTATTACAAATAATGCTGCTATGAAGATAGTGGAGCAGATGTACATGTTGTATGAATTTGCATCTTTTGGATATATGCCTAAGAGTGGAATTGCTGGGTCTTGTGGTAGATTGATTCCCATTTTCCTGAGAGATCTTCATATTGATTTCCAAAGTGGGTGAACAAGTTGGCACTCCTACCAGCAGTGGAGGAGTGTTCCTCTCTCTCCACATCCTCTCCAGCATAAATTGTCTTCAGTGTTTTTGATTTTAGTCATTCTGACAGGAGTAAGATGGTATCTCAGAGTTGTTTTGATTTGAAGACAGATATGTATGGTACCTCAGAGAAAATGAATGAGGCAAGATCTTCTGAACAGATTGGAAACACGGCGAGGGGTTGGGGGGACTGGGAGATGGGAAGAAGGGAGGAGGAGAAGAGAAAGAGAGAGTAGATCATGGGTGAACAGGAAGGTTGAGTCGGAGACAGAATAGGTGGAGTACAGAATGAGAAGTACCATAAAAGAGGGAGCTATAGGTTAGAAGACAGATCTGGCACCAGTAAGACCTCTTGTGTTCTAAAGGGATGACAACAACTGGCAAGCTAAGCGATAGTGGAGAGATCACCTTAAATGCCCATTCCTGATAATGAACTTGACGTCTACACTATATTACATCCTAGAACTTTCTTCCAGTGACTGATGGAAGCAGAGGCAAATACCCACAGTTAAACACTGAACTGAACCCATGGAACCCAGTGACAGAGAGAGAGAAGCAATGAGCAAATTGGCAAAGAATGGGCCGACAAAACCAGCAGAGACAGATGACATGAACAAGGAAGAGCTCTTGGACCAGAGACCGACAACTGGGAGGCCAGCATGGGACTGATCCAGACTCGCTGAGTGTGAGAGTCAGTGTGGAGGCCTGGGCAAACTATGGGGCACTGGGCAGTAGATCAGTTTTTTCCCTGGCATACAAACGGACTTTGTGTGTCCATAACACAATGAGGGATGCTTTCTAAGCCTGGACTCTTAGGGAAGTGCATGGACCCTGCCCTGAGTGAAATGGCACACTCTGGATATCCCCTATGTGGAAGGAAGTGGGGATGGGGGGGAGGTGGGGGTGTGCAGGAGGAGGGGAGGGAGAGGGAACTGTCATTGACATGTGAAGCAAGCTATCTAAAATTAATAATAAAAAAGAAAAAAATTTAAAAATTAAAGTTTGAAGTCTTAAAAAACTAACTTTGTACTAAAATATTCCATATATTCAAATCTTTTGTAAAAGCATTAACATTTTAGTAATATTGTACTTATTCATTTTCATGCATATGTATACACACAAACCATACTATGTTTATGGAGGACAGAGGACAGCTTGTTGTAGTCAGTTCTACATAAATCAATATATATAAAATACATTCATATATATAGTATGTTTGTTCACATGTCCATGCCTGCACAAGTTTATGTATGTCACATATACCCTTGTTACCAGAGAGACCAATAGAGGGAATAAGATCTTTTGGATCTGTAATAGTTGAGCAGTCTGATATGGTTGTTGGGAACAAAAACCTAGTTTTCTGTAATGGCAGTAAGCACTCTTAACTGCTGAGTCATTTCCTCAGGACCTTATGAATATAGGTACAAATTACTGTACAGATTGTCACAGGTACACAGATACATTTTATCCATATTACATTGAAAATTTGAATGGACATTTTTCGTTTCTCAAGTGCTTTAGAAATAAAAAAATGCTGATAAGGAAATCATGTGTTAAAATACTATGAAAAGTACTGTAACTTAGAGTAGCTCTTTCAAGTATGAAATGCTTTCCATTCAACTGAGCAATTCAGTACTCAATATACAGCAGTTATCTCAGAGAGCTGGGAAAACTCCTCTACATTCATCTGTGTATGCAAAAGCTCCTTGAATATGCAAATTATTGTCTGACTTTTAAATCAGAAAATTGTACTTCTGAAACAAATTTTTATAGCTGAAATTCTGGCTGTAGGTAAATGTTATAACTAGACAAAGTGGGATAGGATACATGAATGTACAGCCTAGCAAGTGAAATAGATTTATTTATTGACTCAAAAATGTTGGACCTGATTTTAGTGTGACTGAGAAATTTCTACTGTACATCCTAATGTTAAGCTCACAGCAGGGAGAGGTAATACCTTTGAAATGGATTCCAAGTAATTGTATTATGCAGAAGTATGCTTATTTCTTATTTGTTATTCACCAGTTTCACTATTTTACCATTAATGTTGGTATATTCTGCATCATTTATTTGTATCTATATAAGAGCTCAGTGATGCATACTGTTTCTATTTTTGATGCCAATTCATGGGGCAGAATTATTCCACGAGTGTGTCACTGAGAACACACACTATTCCTACAAGGTGTTTGCCACTGAGCCTTACAATTTGATTGATACCAAGGTCTCACATGGTGGAAGAGAAGATTTCACCCCTAAAGATGTATTCTGCCTTGCACATGAGTGCCAAGGCATATTTCCCCCTGCAAGACACAAAAAGAAATAAACATGGTAAAAATATTTAAAATGTCATCCAAATGTGTAGAAGCCAGTATATGAGTCATATATGTATATAATTAAAGTTTCCATTCAGTTCTGTCATCTTAAAAACACTGAATAGTTTGAGCTTTTCCCCTCCACTTCCTTTACTTATCCTCATAGATAGACTTATTTCCCTCCATTTTTTCTAAAACCAAATTTTATATAGTGTCCCTGCATATCTCTGACTGAATAATCAGACCTTCAACAGGAAGCAGATTCATTTTTCCATATAAGCTTAGCTTGAAACCCTAAGCAGAGATCTATTATCTAAATCTCTGACTTTCCTGAAAAATCCCTTTCTAGTCAGACAGTATTCTAGAGCACCAAGAGAGAGCTCTGGTCTCCAGACAGTTTCTCCTTTTGCATGTTGACATTGAGATGTGGAGATTAACTCTCAGGTAGGCATTTGATTCTACATGAAGATGCCCTAAACAAAATGGAAAAATATGAAATTTTCAAAATTTTGTTTCAAGATTACATTCAATTAGATTCAAATTCTAAATCTAGAGTTTGCAGTAACTGTCTGAATTCATGGACCTCATGAAATCTAAGAAATGGCCTGGAAGTATGCTGACCTATCATCAAAGTGATCTTTCCTCTGAATCTGCCTCTAGCCATACTGCCATGTATGTATCACCTAGAGAATACCTGAGAGAGAGACAAAAGACCCAGATTCTCTTCATTAAGTTTCTCCCTGGATTCCATCTTTATAAATATGAATTATATTCACACATGTGCATGGGTTATATATTCTCTAGCATATATGTGGAGACCACAAGAGGTCATCAGGTGTGCTTCTCTGTGAAATGTTCTTACTGCTTTGAGAATAGCTCTCTTGCAGGATCTGGGGATTGTGACATTTTCAGCCTGCCTGAGAGCAAATAAGCCCCAGTAATCTTGTCTTGTCTTTACTTTGCCTAATGCTGGCATTAGAGGTGTAAGTAGCCCCACTAAGCTTTTAAATTAGTTGTGTGCTACTTTTTAAAAGTGGATCCTTGGGTCCCAAACTCAGGTCCTCATGCATGTACAGAAAGCAATCATACTAAGCTAACTCCACAACCCTGGAGATAGTCATTCTTGATGTATATTAAAGATACATGCAGTTTTATTTGGCTTTTATATTAACCTAGCAATAGAACATTACCAGCAAATTAACTTGTACTAATCCCATTTTTAAAACAACACAGGTTGTGATGCAGGAGCTAATGATCACTTTATCACCTAGAATCTACTGGCTAACAGGAACCAAGAGTGAGAGCAAAGTGGATGTCATTACTTTTCACTAAGAAAGACTCAAATCTTGGCTCCATTCACAGACTGAAATTCAATTTTTGTAGCTATATTACATAAGAATTACACTCAAGCATACTGTTTTTATGTTAGTATTGGATGGGATGTATCAATTTTGACAATCTATGTGAATGATGTGGGTGTGTTTGTGTGTATGAATGCACACATGTGTGTGACACAACAAATGTGTGGAGGTCAGAGGATTACCTCAGGTGTCTGTTCTGCCTTGCTTGAGGCTGCCTCTATTTATTGCTTACTGCTGAACTTCTTGGAAATTTCCTGTCCTCAACTCCCACTTCATTATAGGAGGGTATTGATAGAGATGCACACAAAGCTGTGAGATTGTATGCTCTCCAGGTATCCTGCATCACCCCCTGCCTTACATGGTCCTAGGAGTTAAAGCCATGGTCTCATTGGTGCAAGACCAGTCCTGACCTAAATGAGGCACTGTTCTTCCCTATCTTCAAAATCGTTTTCCTCATAAAAAGCAAGAGGCTCTCAGTATGAATAGTTAAGTATGTTTTGTGTAACGTAGGTGTGGAGGAAGGGTCTGAGACAAAACACAGCACACAACATTATGAAAATATGAGCCTAACTAGAAAGATCCCTTAAAGAAAGTGAGTGAAAGCACATAAAGAACTGTTTAGATTTTATTTTTTAGTACTTTTCAATTTTGTGGTAATTTTGTCTTATAAAGAATTAAGGAAACTATACATGTTATCAGTTTTACTTTACGCTGCAATCTCATACCTGCAGGGCATTTATAAATTCTAGGGAATATAAACTTTATTTGGATGTTAGCGCTTGACCCTATACTGCACTTGCACCTCTTGTCTGCTTGGTTTCTTCCAACCTGTGAAAGATGGATTGAAATCTATTTCCTGATCCAGACGGTTTGAAAAGGGCAATTGCTTCTGTATGGTGGTTTTTGGTTTACAGTGCATAGACAAAATAAAGTATAAATTTGGTATCCTGAATAGCAATGAATATTTCTTGGCAACAGTCACAGTGCAAGGAAATGACTCTGCACAAATCTACCTTAGTGAAGCAATGAGTTAATTAGGGTTACTTTCAGGAACATAGTAAAGTAATCTTGACCTGGGTATAAGAGGCAGAAAGATGGTTAAAATACCAAGTTCAGTTTGAACTAGTTATAGGAGCAATGGTGAAAACATTACCCATTCCTATAGCAATGGAGCTTTATATAAATCTTGGGAAGACTGTGGCCCTTATTAGCTGTTTCCCGGATACCATACATGTGAGGAGGTTAGAGACTTCAGTCTTATGTGGGTGTCTGGCTGATGGTCACATCCACTGGCACTCCCCACCTAAGAGACAGCATCCCATAACATACATAGTGTGGAATTTAGACAAAAAAAATCAGCTGGGAATACACCAACATTTCTTCACCTCAAGCACTGCTATCATCCAAACATTCCTCCAAAGTATATCTGCAGATTGTTTCCTTTTTCCTTATCCTCTGCAAATGCAGACATTTTCCTTACCTAACATATTGTCTTTGAAGGATTTTAATGTAAGTATAGTATTAAAATATATAATCATTGGGTGTCATCTTTAACTTAACAAATGGCATTTAGAAGCCATCCAAGTTGTTGTGTGTTATCAATATATTGTTCCTTTTAACAGTACTGGTATTTTAAGTATGACTGTAACCTAGAATGTTTATGCTTTCATGAGTGGAAAGACATCTGGGCTGTTTCTAATTCAGACAAAATGACTAAAACTGTCATAAACACTCATATTTTCATGTGATGACAATATTTTGTTGTTCTCAGGAGTAAATTTAAAAATTGATTGCCTGGCTCACATTAGAAATATATTATGAACTTCAGGGAAGAGTCACAGGCCCTTCAATTCTCAAGATGGTCATCTATTTGGGTACCATTTCTGATCAGTGAGTGCCAATGATACCTTTGGTTCTGGATTCCCAGTACAGAGATTTCTGACCCCCACATTTTTGCCTGACTTTCTACATGGCTGGGTTCATCTAAGAGCTTGTGTAATCAATGAAATAATGGATTCCATGTGTACAGTAACCAAAAAAAGAACATTTTTATCAGCAGAAAGACTGTTATCTCTTATACACATGGGATAATGTGCTTGTAAGGGGAAAATCAGCTTTTCAAGTTGATTATAGTTAGTCAAAATGACAGAGGCAAACTGCATAGCTCCTTGTAAAACCTTTTAACTTAGTATTTGGTGTGCAAATTGCAGGTTTGTTATAAATCTCAATGAATATGTTCATTAAAAATAAAGATAGTGATGGAAAGATACTTCATCAGTGAGTACTTGTGTATGTATATATATATATATATAACATATAAGTGTGTGTGTGTATGTGTAAACATACAAAATGGGTTGACATTTTAGGAGTTGTTGATCAGAGAGGTGTCATAGATCTTGGTTATACCCAAGAATTTGATGATAAAATTGTATTGCTTCAAAAAAAATACCATGTGCTTTGATCACAGACTATGAGCAGTCAAGTAGTTGTTGATCTGGAAAGTTCATCCCTCTGAGTAGCATGGATAGTGCTAAAGCAGAAAAATAATCATCAATCATATAACAGCTTTGAACCCTGTGATGTCCAGTAATGACTGCCCTGGCAAGACAAGCACAATATTTTCTACAGTTTATCATTCTTCAAAGTTGATGAATTTGTTGGAATTTGAGCTTAATTTCTATGAGCATTACTTATATTGGTCATTTGGACATTGACAGATTTTTAGTTCATGGTGTTTTTTTCCTGGATGAAACTGGAGTCTGGATACATAACCAAGATCTTTGGCAAGAAATAACATAGCTTTTAATCTTTTTGAGCTTTGTTGTCATTCCTGTGATGCTATGAGCACAATCCCTCTCCCTGCTCCTATAAAAATATACTCACTTTATTCATCAAATCTGTTTGAAGAATGACATTATAGCTTGATGTGAATATTTTTAATTAATCAAAGTGCTTGGGAAATGTGGTAGTAAGAATCAAAAATAATGAAAGTTGGTGTTTATTATTTAACCTTGGTCAAGAGTTGTAAACCTTCTCAAAATATGCTCAGCTATTTTTTTCTGAAGTCATAATTTAAAGGTTTATTTGAAAGGCTAAGATTTAGTTTAATTGTTAAGAGGAATTGCTGCTCATGGAGAAGACTAGGCTGTATTTTGTGGTACCGATGTGATGACTAACAATCATTTGTTATTCCAGTTCCAGGGACCCTGATATTATTTTAAGTATCTCATGAAGCTTAAAATTTTGGTGCAGCACTCGTTTAAAACTTAATTGGAAAAAATTCTGGGGAATAAAAGACATGTAATTAATTAAGTGATTTTATAACCTTGTTCCTTAATATAAGACCTTCATTATCTTAAACAAAAAAAGTCCTCTGATTGTAAGAGTGCAAGTGTGTGCATGCCACACTATGCTTGTGGAGGTCTGAAAACACCCTGAAGTGTCAGTCTTTACATTCTTCCTTGTTTAATGCAGGGTCACTTGTTCAGTCCCTAATATGTCAGGAGAGCTAGACCATGAGGTTTCAAGATTCTTCTGTTTCTATCTCCCATCTCCCAGTAGGAGTACTGGGGTTACATATGCTTTCTTTCATATCTGGTTTTACATGTCCCTGAGGTTCTGAACTATCTGGTCTAGGTCCTACATCATGGTAAATGCTGTAACTAGATAATATACTGTTTTGTTTCCATCCTTTAAAATGAAATACTCCTCCTACTCTTTTGTCAGGACTTAGCAAGTAACTGAAACTTAACACAATTCTTAGTAAATGTTTAATATTATAGTAACTTTTTATCAGGGAAATTCATAAGTTGATACTCAAAGTCTTATTTAAGTAGTTTGGACAGTGTGGAATAATACCTATTGCCCTACTAGCTACCCAGAAATATTCTCAATCAATTCTTGTAGCTGCTTAATCAACATTATGTAGTAAGATTGGGCTCCACTGATTCTTTTGATGGGCAGTTTGGCTAACACCATGATTATCTTATTTTTCTCTCTGTGACAGGATTTCTTAGTGCAAGGATCTTGTCATGAAAACCACAAACTTGATTGTCAGGCCTTCTTTGTCTTCTTGGCAACCTTACAAACTCCTTGATTTTTGTATTTTGCTTTTACTGAACTGGGTACTTGTTGCCTGAGGGCAGCCCGTGTCCATATGTTTTCAAATGCCTCTCCCTTTCATGTGAACCCTAATTAATGTTATACCCTTTCATTCATTTCTAAATAGTCAATGATCCTTATAGTTCGTAAAATATGGCTGGCAGTAAGCACTCTTTGAAAAAAATCAATACATTATTTAAGTTTATTATTTTGCATGTGCAGCTCTTCGGGGTACATTTTGAGTCCTTTATATGGAATAATTTTCATATTTTACATTTTGCCTTTCATACTGGATGTTTATTTCCATTTGGATTTACATTTCTTTTAAATCAATGATCAAAATTTTGCTTTTAAACAAAACAAAATTCCTCTTGTTTATACAAATAATTGAAAGAAGAGAAAATACAATTAAATGACCAAATAAAAATCTCATTTGGAAAATCAACCCATTTCTCAGCATCAGAATGATATAACCATATGATTAAGTAATATTTTCTTGTTAAATACCTTTATTTAATGCTACAATCAGACAATTATCAGGAATGTTTAATGAATTCTTAAGTTGTATACAGTGGTCAACACTAAAACATGTGATGTTTAGTACTGGAATGGCCCTTTCATTATACAGTTGTATTATAGGATGGGTACGTTACTCAGTTGGCAAATTGCTTGTAGTACAAAAAGGAGAATGTGAGTTATAGTCAGAGAATATAACCAAAAGAACCTGTTGTGGAAGTGGTCCCTTGTAGTACTAACTCTTGTCAGCTATAGGAGGAGCCTACTCATGGAGAGTCATGGCAGTGAGTGAACCTGCCTAACAATCAAGGTAGGTGGCTCTTGAGGTTTGCATTTGGGTTACAATCACACACACACTTACATGCACATAAGCACGTGCGCACACACACACTCACACGCACACAAGCACACACACACACACCAGAGACAGAGACAGAGACAGAGGACAGATGGAAACAGAAAAGGAAGGAGAGAAAGGAAAACAAATACCACAAAGGAAGAGAGGTAACTTCTCCATTTTAGAAGTTATGTGTTATTTTGTTCCTGGAGAAAATGGGGAAGAGTAAATAGACTCTTTGTAGGGAATTTCAAAAACTGTGGTTCTCTGAACTCATCTGAGAGGTAGAATTGAGCCATCTAGGTAAGTAAAATTTTCAACTGCATTAAAAATTTGGGGGAACTATATCTGATAGCACACATCATTAATAGTAACACTTGAAAGGCAGAGGGAGTTGTATTGTTTTCAGTCTGAGTTCATCTTGTACTAAATAATGAGTTCCAGACTACCCAAGACTACACAGTGGAAACTTCTCTTACAAGAAAACAAAACAAAGACACTTAAATGGTTAAGAGCCCTTGATGCCCATCAGGAGGACTAGAGTTGGGTTCCAAGCTACTATGATTTGTGCTTCACAACCACTTGTTTCTCTGGCCTCAGGGATTTGGTGATCTCCATTAGTATCTGTGAGCCCTGTATGTACCTGTATGAACACATATTTTCTCTCTCCTTGTCTCTCAAATGCACAGAGACATACACCTATACACATAAACAAAAATAAAATAAGTATTTAAATTAAAATTAAATTAATGATGAGCTTTCAGCATTTACAGACCCATGGATATAATATGTGTGTAATTCTAAAACTAATCAGAGTTCTCCTGGCACTCTTCCCTGAATTTATTTACTAATAGACTACAGATCTGATCAATTATTTTATTTCCCTTGCACATCTTCAGTCATTCAGTTGTTAAAGGTGTATTTTGAATTATATGTATGTGAGTTCATTGTGAGGCATTCTTGTGTCATCATATATAAAAACAATTAGCAACTGTATAATTGCTGTAATTTTGAAAATTTGGAATACGCTTGGCTTTTTAAAACAATCAATAAATTTTCAATTAATTTTTACTAAAACATAATTATTTCCTGTGACCTATGGATTAATAGCTTGCTGTTTTATAATTCTACTTTGTGTATTAACATGGGTACCAGTTTGATAGGCAGAGAAAATTTGGATGGCATTTGTCTTTAAAATGTTCAAAGAATAAATGCTTTCTCTTGCTGTTTTAAGATTTTTGGGCAACCTTCAGTTCTGTAGAATCCCTGATGAGAACTTTAAACAAGATAGAAAAATAGGTCAATGAAGGTAAAGATAGGGTCTTTAGGGATCTGTTTGTCATAGAATAGTTATTGAGCTGACAGGGACTGTCTGATGCAGCTATTTTAGAATTCTGGAATCAAATACAACTATAAAATAGCCAGAGGAGCATTTGGCCATGAAAATGATGTATTCAGGTTCTGGAGAGATGGCTCAGCACATAGCGCTGGCTGGTTTTCCAGTGGCTCTGGTTTTGACTCCAGACAGACACAGATCTGATTCTCACCTGTGGCCTGCATGGACAATGCATGTATGGTACATATGTGCATACAGAAAAACTTACTAAACACAAAATAAAATTATTTTTATGGATTCCAGAAATTAAGCTGTCTCTACAGGTTCTTTATCTATAGTTTCTATGTCTATAGATTATTTTCTACAAGTTTTTCTGTCTAGAGATTCTTTTCCTATAGATTCTCTGTCTACAAATCCTCTGTCTACAGGCCCTCTGTTTACTGACTTTCTATGTATAGCTTCTCTGTTTAGAGTTCCTCTGTCTACAGATCCTCATTCTAGAGTTACTATGTTCACAGGTCCTCTGTTTACTGACCTTCTGTGTACAGCTTCTCTGTATAAAGATTCTGTGTCTTCAAGTTATATGTTTAGAGTTTCTCTTTCTATAGATTCCCTATCTACAGCTTCCTACTCTACATATCAACCAACCTTGGATCCAAAAATAAGCTAACACTATTATCACTCTAATGACTACGCAGGGAGATGTTATGTGTCATCGTTCCTTTCAGTCACATATTAAATGGCTATATATATGGCATTTGTATTATATTAGTAAGTATACATGGGCTAAACATATGTTAAGGAGCATAAGTGTATGTGTAAGTTAAATGCATAAGATACAATATTTTGTTGTAAGGAGCTTAGTACCCATATGCTTTTAGAAGCATTGAAGTGTCCTGAAGAGAAGAATGTGCCTATTATTACTCCTCAACTCCAGCTTTGTTACCAACAGCCGTAAGAAGTATGACACATAACACTTATCTTCCCAAAATGGTAGTGTGTGCTTCAATTGATATTTAAATCTCTTTATTAGTTCATGTAAGGCATATATGCCAATAATTTTTAAGCCTAATGGAACATATTTGGTTCTCAGGTGAGAAGAGATTAAAAGGACAGAATGTTTTTTTTTAATTTCCTCACTGAATGCAGGATCAGTAACATGGAAGCATCAATGACTACTCACAAGGAGGATTATGTATTCTGGTAGAAATGTCTGAAATTTTTATATACAAATTTTTTAAGTTCTATAAGGAAAAAAGTCATGCCTAACAATATGACACAAGAGGTTAAGCCCCTACTGACAAACTTGATGATCTGTGTTCAGTCTCCAGAAACAACATGCTAGACGGAGTGAACAATCCTAGTAAGTTACTCTGTCCACCATGCATAAACTATAGCATATGCACACATGCATCTGTGTGCATACATATGGGTGTGCATGTACACACACACACACACACACTCAACTAAATAAATACATTCAGCAAAAAATTTTAAAAGGAAACTCATGGAGCCTGAAAACTAAATAGCTATACATCTTTACTTTTCAAAACAGAAAATTCAGAATGTTTATTCTTATTTACAACAACCATGCAAAGAGATAAAAATTATCGAACAATTGCATGGAAAAGTAACTTGAAAGAACCATCCCCAAACAGCAGCAGGTAGGGGGAAACTACATTAAAACAACTGTCTAAAATGTTGATAATAAGCTTAAGGAAACTTTGGCAAGGGATCAACATAAGTATGATAAATGGTGTCTGAATAAACAAAAACTGTGAACTAACAAATAAGTAGAAATGTAAGACTTAAAATTAAAATAGACAATTTGAAAAATTTTGAAGTTTTATGAAGAAAGAAGGAAACACTGGATTTTCCAATAAAGTGTCTGAAATTCCCCAGTTCTGGAAATGGAAAATATGAAGACAGGTAAACAGAGCAGTGTACTGCAAGACACTTACAGCATGTCTCCACATGTATTCATAGTACCCCAGGAAAGGAGAGAAAGGTGATAAAAGCTCATCTTATAAAAGATTATTAGTTTTTGACAGTTTTGCATAGTGAATTTTGATCATATTCACCCTGTTTCTCATAACTTCTCAGATCTACTCCTCCATAGTCACCCAATTTTATGTTCTTTTTAAAAAAGAAAAATATGTTCATGTTGCCCATATATTGTTGGCTGTGTGGCCTTGCAGTGATGCAGAGTTGACTTACAAGAGTCTAAATTCTTAGAAAAAATTATTTTTTCTCTTACAACCAAACTAATTTCAACAACTACACAGTTAGGATTAGAATTTAGTGTTCAACTCCTGTATCAATGGTAGAACTTGGTCTGTCTTTGGCTTGCACGCTGTTATTTCCTATGACCAATTGCCCTGTTGTGTTCAGAAAGAGACTGTTTCTTTGTAGACATTCATTTCCTCTATCTCTTACAGTCTTTTCCCACTGCTTTAGTTCATCCCTGAGGATGAGAGAGTACTGAATATATTTTCCACTTAAGGGTAAATATTCAGCAGTCCTTCATTCTTTATACCTTGTCAGCTGTGACTATCTTAGGTAGTCACCAACTACCATCAATAGAGGTTTTTTCCCATAGAGGTAGAAAGGCACACCAGACTATCTGTATACCAATACATCATAAAAAGTTAGTTTAATGCTGTTTCTGTTTATTAGAATATTAGTAGTGGGTTTCCCAGTATAGTTTTTGTCCTGATTATGGTGGCAGGCATAGCTAACATCTTGGGGAAAAGAACCTAAATGCAAACAGAAAGTGGTGGATTACTCCTATGTGGTTTGTGCGACTATTGTACTAGTAAGCATGTCTTTCCAGGTCAGTCACTATTATATTACACAGGGTTAATATGTGGGTATGATTAATAATGACTTTTCTTCAGTAGCATGCATAGTGTCTTCAAACACTATGAAGTCTAGAAAACAGGGATAAAGCTTCCAGGTCAGTTCCAAGTTGATTTGTACACTTTCTGCGGTATCTTGTGTAATATCACATTTGTATGTTACTACTGTAATAGCCTGTGTAATGTTTGCTAGTCTATGGGAACTCATTGGTAAATAACGACTAAAGAAGTCTTCCACTCCTGGAATAGGTGTTTTTGTTGGTGTTGTCTAGTAGAGACATTGTTATTTTATTACATGGCAATCCCATTTTAACTCATTTTCAATAGGAGTGTGTGATTTACAGTGGTAGGTTTCCATATGCTCATATAATGAGGTCTTTAATGTTATTTATCCCTTCCCCTAATCCCTCATAGAAGTCACCCAGTACTCTTCATGGATCTTTTAGTAATTTCCTCACCTCGATGAAAGTTCCAATTGAAAAACATGTATTTCCATAAGTGAAAAATAACATGTGATATTTGTCTTTTTGAGACTATATTACTGTGTTCAAAATTGCTGTTTCTGACTCCATCCATTTATCTACAAATTTCATTTTTATTAATAGCAGAACAATGTTACATTGTAACATATACCATATTTTCATTATTCATTTTTCAGTAGATGAACATCCAGGCTGTTTCTACTTCTTGGCTACTGTGAACAGAGCAGAAATAAAATTAAATTATCTGTATCTGTATCTCCATATCTAGAGGATATGACATGGAGTCCTTTGAATATATCTTTAAGAGTGTTAGAGCTGCATCAGGTGGTAAACCTATTTTTATTTTGAGGGGAGCCTCCACACTGATATTAATCAATGTTTACTCATGAATAAATACGAAAGAAATACTGTGGAGCTTTGTTACCAGGTATGAGATCTGCTACACAAGCATAAAGACTCATCTAAACACATGCAATTCAGTACACAGTTATGTGTGATCATAATGCCAGTTTTAAATAGTGAGATAGAATGTTAGCTTTCCTGTTAGATGCAGTGGAGGGACACTGATTCTAACAAGGTAGTTCATGAGAAAAAACACAAATTTTTCTTCTCTTACCTTCACATATGCACCAAAATATGTGTATAGCCTCAGGTGTATACGACACATCATACACAGGCACAAAAAAGAAGATATAAACAGAAAAGTGTTTTCTGTTCATATCCTCTGGATTTTTCCTAAATAATAAAAATAGATTCTCATAAATGAAAACAATTGTTAAAGTTGATTATATACAACACTGGCCCAGAGTCATCCCCTCTGGGAATGTGCTATGTACCAGCATTCATTTCTCTTTGCTTCCTTGCTGTTAATTCAATCTGACCAACTATCTTACTCTGCTACATTAATACCTTTTTTTGCCATGGACTGTATCAATTCTAACCGTGAGTCAACCTGAACTGCACATTTCTTAAGGTTTTTTTGTTAAGTATTTTGTCACAGTAATGAGAAAAGGAGCTAATAGACAAAGCTGGTACAAAGAAATATAACTGTCTGTGATTGAATGGGGGTTCATAGCCCTTTGAGTTACAGATAGTCATTACAACTGCATTCTGTCCATGTCTTGGCCATTTGAATGGGACTCAATTCAAAATAATGGACTATGTTTAGGCAGAGGGAATTTCAAGTCATCATATATTACTTGCTATACCACCATTATTCTTGACTCTTCCTTAGGTGTATGAACAGGGAAAGCAGAAATATATGAAAACTGTGCAGTTGCATGAGCAAAGGAAGATTGTTTAATTTAAAGTTGCATTCAAAGAAGATCTGCAGAAGACAACTGTATCTGTTGAAAAGATTTGTACCATAAAAATATGTCACATGCTCTTATTCACTTTACTTCGGCAATAGGAAATAGCCCCGAGGACAAGACATCATCACATGCTATAAAACCAATGAAAATACAAATTAATTTGAATGGTACAGTTTAACCAAAGAATGTCTCTGAAGGGATCGATCATCTGCTTAGAAACAACCACCCACAGAAGTGCTTTCTCAGAGTTATCTTAGGGTATACACAGAGGCCTCTGTGTCTGTGATAGGTAAGACTAATAAGCAATAGCAGAGCTGAGCAGAGTCAACCACAGGATCCTGATCTTGCAGGCATACAAATTGTAATAATTACAAGGTCATGAGTGATTATAGTAATGGTCAAACAATCCACTGAGTCTAGTTAATTTGGACAGTGCTATATTCCTTTTAAAAAAAGCCCAGAAATGCCATTCCATGAAGTTGTGACAGAACCCTCATGAGGTTGGGAATGCCAGGAACATAGGTTATTGCCATAGAAAGCTGTAGGCACAAACTGGAACTGGTCCAAATTGAGCTGTCCAATCCTACCAAAAATCAGGGGATGCCACAAGTCTCAGATGCTGAACATGGACCTTCAGGTATATTCAACTGGGAATTTTACTTCTGTGGTATTGTGTTCCAGATGAATGTGTTTTGATTTTGTTTGTTTTTAATCAGGTGTTCATATTTAAGACATTTCTTGCAATTGTAGAAAGAATTTTAATTTTGAGCAACATCAGAATCATTAACATTTGGAGGATTCTTACAGAATAACTACACACACTTTACATTATGAAAGGTCAGTGAGATTTAATGACCAAGGATGGAATGTTATGATTTCAGGGATTATGTTTGTCAGTCAAGATGTTTAGAGGGCAGACCTGTGATGGATAATGTTTTGTGTCGATGTTATTGGATTTAGAATCCCTAGCAAACATAACTCTGAGCCAGTCTATGATATTTAACATACGAGACAACATCCAATAACCACCCTGAATGTGGAGCATCTTCCCATGGGCTGACATGCTGAAGTGAATAAAAAGGAAAAGGAGAATAAATTGAACCAGGAACTAGTATTATCACTGCTTGGGCCCTGTGATCACATTATTTCCAGCTATTTCACTCCTTTAACATGCCTTACTCACTCCTAAAACAATGCTCTCCCAATCCAGAAACCAAAACAAAGACTTCTTAAGTTGTTTGTGTCAGATATTTTACAAAAAAATATAAAATTAACTAATACAAATAATAATTATAAGTTTATATCCATTGGAATGTAATGTCTGAGAGTGTACTTGATGACAGCAAGGGGTATGGGGGTATGATACAGTTATATACAAAAAACAGCTATTAATACTATTGAAACTAAAATTCATATGAGTTTGAAATTAATAGTGCTCTTAAAGTTAACCACCAAGAGTGTAAATAAAAATAACTACTGAAATGAAAATGGCATACAGATTTAAAGCTAAAATTATAATAAATATATGAAGGAATTATTTAAAATAAAACCAAACTAAAGAACATGAAAAAATTGAGTTAGTGAGACAATGACAGAGACCAAGGTAGTAAATAACTGGAAACAGAGAAAGTAGTAAATCAGGAAGCATATTTTTCTTTACTAGGAATGCAATAGAATATTTTAATTTTTAGAAACATATATTTACATATATTTTATTTACATATATTTACATATCCTTCTCCCATTCCCTTGCCCTCCCATCTTCCCTTGCTTCCAACCACTCCCAAGCCCAACCACCACCCACTCACCAGGGATAATGAGACCCTCCTCTGGGGATCATCAAAGTCCATCATATCATTTTGGGGAGGGCCCAGACCCTTCTTTCTGTATCTGGGTTGCAATAGAATCCCAATATTGGGAATGGGCTCCCCAAGTCCATTTGTGGCCTAGGAATAAACCCTGGCTCCACTGATAGAGGTTCCATCGACTGTCTTGGCCTCCTAGGTGGTACCCACATTGGTTTGATCCAATGCTGGTACCCCTACGTTACAACTACGGTCTGTGTCCTCTCACTAGGTCAGGTCAACTGTTTCTGCAGATATCTCAAGTTCGGTCTTTGTTCACTTGCTCATCAATCCTCCCTCTCCACACTGGATGCCAAGAGTATGAGTCAGTGCTCAGCTGTGAGTGCCTGTTTCCACTTAGATTAGCTATAGTTCAAGGCTCTAGGAATGGTAACCAAGGTAGTAATCAACCTCATTATAGGGGAAAGGTAGCAAAGGCAGACTCTCAACCACTGCCTGGATTCTTAGATGGCATTACACCTGTGTATCCCTTACCATTTCCTCTGTGCCAGAACTCTCTGAAAACCTATAATGGTTCCCTTTATGAAGACATCTCCTTTCTTGCCCTCTTCTATTCCTCCCCTGTCTCAGTTATCTTCCTTCTGCAATTCTCTTCTTTCCATTTCCCTCCTCTCTCCCCCTGTGTTCCCAATTTGCTCAGAAGTTTTGTCCCCCCTTTCTTCTTTGGGGGACTATTACTTTTTTTCTTGGGGACCTCCTTGTTTCCTAACTCTTCTGGTGGTGTGGATTGTATTCTGGTAATCCTTTTCTCTATGCCTAAAATCCATATGTGATTGAGTACACACCATGCTTGTCTTTTGTTACTGGGTTACCTCACTCAGGATGGTTTCTTTTAGTTCCATCCATTTGCCTGCAAATTTCAAGATTCCCTTTTTTTCTGCTGAGTAGTACTCCATTGTGTAAATGTACCATATTTTCTCTATCCATTCTTCAGATGAAGGGCATCTAGGTTGCTATGAGGTTCTGGAATTTTTCTCCTGCACTAATTTTTCAAGGGTACCTCCCACTTTCTCTTCTAAGAGTTTCAATGTGACTGGATTTATGTTGAAGTCTAGGATCAATTTGAATTTAAGTTTTGTGTATGGTGGTAGATATAGATCTATCTGCAATTTTCTACATATTCACATCCAGTTGTGCCAGCACCACTTGTTGAAGATGTTTTTTATTTTCTATTGTATAACTAGATTCTTTGTCAAAAATCAGGTGTTCATAGGCATGTACATTAATATAAGGGTTTTCAGTTAGACTCCATTGGATTACCTGTCTATTTTTGTGCCAATACCAAGCTGTTTTCAGAACTGTGACTCTATAATAGAGCTTCAAGTCAGGAACGGTGATGCCTCTGGAAATGCCTTATTGTACAGGGTTGTTGTGGCTATCCTGGGTTTTTGTTTTTCCATATAAAGTTGATTATTGTTCTTCAATATCTGTGAAGAATTGTGCCAGTATTTTGATGGGAATTGCATTGAAACTGTATATTGCTTTTGGCAAGATTTCTGTCTTTATTATGTTGATCCTACCTATCCAAGAGCATGGGAGAATTTTTCATTTTCTGGTATCCTCTTTGATTTCCTTGTTTTGAGGACTATCATATCATATGCAAATAGGAAAGTTTGACTTCTTCCTTTCAAATTGGTATCCTCTTGATTTCCTTTTGTTGTCTTATTGCTCTAGATTGGACTTCAAATACAATATTGAAGAGATATGGAGATTGGACAGTCTTGTCTTTTTCCAGTAATTAAATCTTTGTATCAACATTTAGGCTGCAAGATTAGATTTCAAAACTGAAAATTCTACAAAGTATAAATATAGGAAACCCACATTAAAAACAAGAACATAAGAATATTAAAAACTAAAGGATACCCAAAATTATTTCCATGCAAATAGTAACCAAAACAGACCTGGGTAGGTATTTATATTTAGATGAAATTGATTTTTAAGTAAAAAAGGTAAAATCAGATGAGGAAAGGTATTATATACTGATCAAGATATCACCACAGAAAAATAAATGTATGAATATTAACCTGTAGTACATGAAAATAAGTGCTCAAAATATTCAAGGAAAACTCAGATGTACAGTAAGTGGCAAATCATTTGGCGGCATGGGTGATGGACATATGCCCTTCCTCATACTTTTTGTCCCTTGCTACCTGTAGCAAGTAGGAGAACTGGCCCAAAGGTCATGAGAGTGGCCCCACCCCTCACCACCTGTAGCACACAGGAGAGTGTGCAGGCCATTCAGCTTTCCTGAGAACCACACTAGACCATATTTTTAGGGGTACAGGAGAACCAACTATAATGGGATGAGAGAAGAAGTGCTGACCTTGCCTCCCCATGCCTTGTATGCCATAGGTGTCATGAATGAAGGAAATATGCCCCCCTTGCCACCTGTGGCAGGAAGGTGAACTAGCCTCAGTGGCATGAGAGTGGGTGATCTCTTCCTGGTCCTCACTAACTTCAGCGCAACAGGAAAGAGGGTCTTGTACCTTCACAGGTCAAAAGAGTAGAGCTGTCCGTGGTGGTATAGGTGCAGGCCCAAGATGTGTGAGCAAGGGAACTGGCCCTGCTCCTTATAGCCTAATGCATTGGGTGGACTAGCTGAGATATTACTGGAGAGCTTGTCCCCCTGATAATGTTAAGGAAAAGTTGGGAGGTTGACCAACCCAACTACCACTCAGGTCCAAAACCACAGCTAATTAGTTGGCCCATGACAACATCTATCCTATCTCTGAACTGCTGGAGCAAGGAAAGGGGTTAGAACTATAGGTCTAAAGCTGTAGGGTTTCCATGTCACAAGGCAACAATAGGTTATCCAAGATGAATCCCTGTGAGGGCCTAGTATCAACTTAGTGTAGCAGAAGCCATTGACCTTGAACCAGAAGAATGATTCATTACAATGAATACTTAATATAACAATGTATGGACTGAAGTATATCATGTGTGACACACGGGGTAACACTACAGCTTCTATACCTAGAGTTATTTTTAGTTTTTGTTTTTGTTTTCTGCTTTTCTTTTAAATTTTATTTTATTTTTGGAGACAGGTTGCCAGGTCAGAGGGCAGATATGTAGGGATTTAAAATGAATAGGATCTGTATGCATGATGCAAAATCCTCAAAGAATCAATACAAAGATAAAAGAAAGAAGAAATGGCAAATCAAAGCTACAGTAGACTATAATTCAAAGACCATGTGACTGACAATCATAAAACAATCAGACTTGCAAACTTTGATTGCAGAATTTATTACACTCTGATTTGAATGACTGAAAGTGCCTCCAGGACATCAGGCAAAAAATGAATTTCTATTTTTAACTTCCATTTTGCAGTAGATCTCCATGGAAGTAAGTATGCAAGAAAAAGACAAGCAAAGAAAAATCTTGAGTTGGAGAATCAAAAAGTAAAATCATGTATGGCTCAAATGCATTGACTTGGGATTAGAAAAATTCCAATGCTGATATTCAAAACAAATGTTAAGGAAAACTTGGATTCTGCACAAATGCAGTGAAGAATCCCGAAAAAGGCTTTTGAAAAGACAAGGTCAGAATAGCAACAGAAAATAACAACAGATTTATTTATTACCTAAACAAAATAGGTGGAAGATTTGTAAACCAAAAAAATTTAAAGAGCATCTACAGTACATGGAATGATGCTCTGAGATCATGGGTTGGAGACTGACACTGCAAGAAGCAACTCAGAAAAACAAGCACACTTTTTCTCTTGTTTGGACTTTTAGAACATCAAGAAGTCTTTGTTTAATCAGATATGATGACTAGAGACAGCACTCATAGATTATTTTCTGAATAGAGGTGATATTATAACATCACTGTGTCCAGTATTCAAAGGAACTTACAGTCTCTGTGTGGTCATGGTGGGTTCATGGGACAGTTTTTTGATTCTTGGAATCCCCAAGGGTACAGGCTTCCAACCCACCAACCCATGAGAGTATCAGATGAGATTTTGGAAGCAAATATCTACAATGACACATGGCACTCATTAGTGCAGAATCAGCTTTTAGGCATATGTTTATAATTATTACAAAGCTCCCTGAAAACAATAACAGTAATATAATATGTCAAAAGCAATGGATGCGAATATTAGTGACATTAATAAGTAGCTTTCAGATATATGTCAACTCTTCCTGTATTCAGGGCACAGTTTTCCATCTTAGATTTCCTGAACATCAAATAAGAAAATGGAAACTTATATGCTTTATTGGAATCATATAAGTAACAATTATCATGGGATGGGCAGATAATTCATTGGGCCTAGTGTTTGTCATGCAAGCATGACGATCTCAGTTTAGATGTCTGCTACTCATGTAAAAAGACAGGAATGACTGTAAGTCTATAATCTCGTTGTTGGAGACACAGAGACAAGAAGATCCTTGGAGCACGCTGGCCAGTCAGTCTAACTGAAGCACTGAGAGCTTCAGGTTCAACAAAATAAAATAAAGTATAGACAAGACTGGTGAATACAACAAATGTTGACATTTTACCTTTACACACATTAATTCAAATGCACCCATACTTGAAGCACCTCTGTAAACGAACAAAGACACACACAAACAAACATTCAAATCAGCATGTGCAACTTTTCTTCTTGGTGAAGTAGGCTATTTCTTCTATCTTTATTTACAAAGAAGAATGTTGATGTTCACAGAAATAGTCTATAACAACATCCACAGCATAGATGACATGTCGTCTCAAGAAACCCCCATTTAATCACTTGTATGAAACATCTGTAGGCCTGTTAAATGACTTAGTGTGTAAAGGGGCTTACCTCCAAGACTAACAATCTGAGATAAATCACCTGGACCCATGTGGTAGAAGGAGAGAACAGACTTTTGCAAGTTGTTCTCTGACTTCCAGATATATTATCTCCCTCCCTCCCTCCCTCCCTCCCTCCCTCCCTCCCTCCCTCCCTCTCTCCCTCCCTCTCTCTCTCTCTCTCTCTCTCTCTCTCTCTCTCTCTGTCTCTCTCTCTCTCTCAGACACACACACACACACCCACAAAACTGTTGTAATTAATTCTTCCTTCTGTGGAGAAATGGGATGCTCTAATTAAGCCCTCTACTAAATTCCGCATGGGCTGACGGGCTGTGCATTTTCCTTTTTTCCTTTGACCTCATTTCCCACCTTATTTGAGGAGCCATAGGAAAACAGAATAATACAATATATGAACCCCCAAATGTCAAATTTCAATCAGGATTTTAGGCAAAGAAATTCATGCTCATTAAAATTGAGTTTTCATCAACTGGTATGAATTTCGTCTATGATTCCTGCTCCCCAGAGGGCTTCGTATTCCTACTGATTCACTTTTGATTCTAGATACACTGATACACTGATAAGCACCTTCATACACAGAAATTTTCAGTACAACAAGCTAAATAGAAATCTCTCCTTTGTCTCCCTAAGGCTGCCAAAGCAGATTGAATGAAATACTTTGAAATACAACCATTTCCTTGAAGATAAACTAGAGAGAATTCCTATCATCCAACTGTATTTCCTCTGGGTATCAAACAGTAGTAGAATAAGACCTTGTCATTCAAAATTGCCTATGTATGTGTATAAGGAAAATATTCATACATTGCTTCTGAAGAAAATAACTATTTTTCATTGACTAGCTCAACTAACATTTGATGAGTACATATTATATATTCAAACCTTTCAAGGCTGCAAAATATCACCTCAAGGTTTTCTGTGGCAGAACTTGTAGATTAACAATCAAGTGTCCTACACACAACTTCTCCAGAAGTTACTAATAATGACTTGAATGAAATCTGTTAATGATTTCTATGTCATTTGAAAACATATTTTAAAGAAAAAGATAAAAGCAGGATAGCAAAATCATCTAAATACATCATCAGAATCATTGATGCATGTAACTCTTTGAACACAGCAGGTGCTTCATATTAAATTACCAAGTTTTTCTTTGTGTGCATTTCTGTGTGTATGCATGTGTCCATTCATGTATGTCCAATGTATGTCCACTGTGTTTGTGGAGAGTGCTTGTGTCCTGGTGCATACCAAAGGGAGAGGTCAAACCCAGGTTTTGTTTCTTTTTGGTTTTTTTTTTTTGTTCTTCCAGACAGGGTTTCTCTGTGGCTTTGGAGGCTGTCCTGGAACTCGCTTGGTAGTCCAGGCTGGTCTCGAACTCACAGAAATCCATCTGCCTCTGCATCCCGAGTGCTGGGAATAAAGGCATGCGCCACCAACGCCCGGCCCAGGTTTTGTTTCTTAATTAGCTGTCTACTGCATTTATAAGAAGGGCCTTTCCCTGGGACCTGGTACTCTCTTATTTGTCAATGTGGGCTATCTAGTAAACTCCATAGACCCACTAGTATCTATCTACATCTCTAACCCTCGCATGACTAGTGTGAGCCATCATACCCTCCCCTTTTGTTTCCACAACAGTTCTGAGGATCAAACTCAGTTCCCCATGAGTACACATCAAGTATTTTACTGACTGACCTGCTTCACCAGTCACAATACTGTATCATCTTAATATGACAGGACCCCAAGTCCTGCTTTCCTAGGGTAAGGAGAAATCTCATCTCTATCATGTGATCTCCTTTAGCTGACTTCTGCATGAATGTCTAAGAAAGGACTTCTCTGCATCCAAAGAGGCACTAATACTGTATAGGAATGGATTATTAACAGTTTCCCTTTACTATGCGTTTTGAGTCAGATAGAGATAAGCTATAATATGGGAAAAGTTACCCCTATGTTTTATGCAGATCCTGTTTGATTTGACATTAGGGCTTGAGCACATAGATTTAGGGGGCCATGATATAGCCATGGGAATCCTGGAAACATTCTGTCATGGACACTGTGGAATGACTATACTTAGAAAACTCTACTATAATATAATATGTGGTGACTCCATTATAATGGATAATAATTGTGAGATGATGTTGAATGATGGAATCATCATACAAATGAATACAAGGCCACAATTCTCTTTCCTTCATAACCCAGTGCTTCACTGAAAGGTGCCTCCATTTAGTTTCTGTATTACCCTGCCTCTCTTCTTAACCTTCCTTTTCTTTCTCTGACTTGTCATGCTCTGCCCATTGCCTCCAGGGATTTCCCACACTGATTTCCTCACTCATTTGATGGCTCTGACAGAGGATGTTGCTGTAGAATGTCACTCCTTGTGATATGATTAACTATCTAATATGCAAAAGCCAATAAATATTGAAACATCACTCTCTCACTATGTATTTCAACAACTTACAGAATCCTTCTACTAAGAAGGATTATAAATAAGAGAGAGAGACTGGGTGGTTTATTCAAGAAAAGGGTTGAAACAAAATTGCTCTCTGGAGTCAGCTTTATCTAAAGAGTCCCATGAGCATGGTCAGAGAGTATGGTGAGGCACTGTCAGGCCTTGAAATAAGAAAACAATTAGGAAATCATCACCTGGTAATACACCATACCAGAGATAACATTATGAGGCCTTAAAGAGAGTGAAAATCTTTCAAAATCCAGAAATCTCTGATTAGGACAGTCAGAGCCCTGAAGGAGGAGAGCAAGCCTTTGTGTCAGGTGAGACAGCCACCATGCATGGCATGAAAGGAAGTGGAAGAATAAAAGAAAAGGTTTCACTCACTTGATCGAAGGGAATTTCTGACTTTTATAGCATCCCAAACACTGTGGAATTTCCGCATGATGTGAATTTAGCTTTACCAGAGAGACATGCCAAGGGGCACAAGTAGGCCGGATTGCTCACAGAGGGGTCTAATATTTCCTTTTAAAACATAATGTGGTTATTTGGAGAGAATAAAGTAGTCAAAGTGGCTAGAGTCTCTGTGATGTAATGAGGGTTCTGTAGTGACCCTGAGTAGGAGTCTGGAATGGTCTTTGCCTGGGACTTCCCCTTAAGTAAGTGTGTTGCTCTCATCTGAGCAGTGTCTTCATTATTAGCAAAAGTAGGCTGTTCAGTTCTATGCTCCTACAAGCTCTGAGAAGCGCCACTTCTTTCCTTCCTTCTCTTAGCATCTCAAACATTGGAATTATCCTTGCTAGCTATACCTGATAGGATGATAATTCCAGGATGGAAATCTCTCCACACAGCTGAATATCCACAGCTGCACTGGCCAATCTCCACTTGAATCCCAATCCAAACAGCTGTTTACCCCATGTATTTATTTATTTCCTTATTTGGTACACAAGGCAGGAAATATTGGTATATACAATTCTTGCTTGCTCCATTTTATTCTCTTGGGGAGATGATGGGGAAAGTTCTTCTGTATATGTGTTTGTCTTATTGGTTGATGAATAAAACACTGATTGGCCAGGCAGGATGATAAATGGGACTAGGACATGAGGAAGTTTCTGGGAAGTATATGCAGAGGGGAGTCATCATGAGATCCCAGGAAGTGATGTAACTGAGCAGAAAATGCTACAATCTAACCATAGAGGTCAGGAGGTCTGTACAGAGAGTCAGGAAGTGATGGAGCCGGGCATAATCAGTATATAAGCAAGGACAAACAGGAAATCACTCTCTTGTCTGCAGAGATGCTGAGCCAGCCATCATCATGTAGCAGGCAAAGGAGATGCAGGTCTGATAAGCCAAGACCATGTAGAAATACATGGATTAATAGCTATGGGTTAATAATTAAATCAGAGCTAGATGACAAGAAGCCATAGTCAATGGCCAACAGATTTATAATTAATGTATGTCTTTGGATGATTATTTGGGGACTCCAAAGGCAATTGCAGGACCTGAAGGGGCAGAAAAGTCACGTTACTGGGAGAGTCTTCCAGAAACTGTGACCTTTCATTTTCATACTAAGCCTCTTTAGTCTTGTCTTCCCTCCTGGAAGGAATGTTTTGGTTATGGAAATTCAATAAACACCTCTGAAGCAAAGTCTCATACTTTCAAACCTGACTTGTCTCTATCAGTCTAGAGCCCCACAAGAACTACAGGCTCTCTGTATATTTCTTTGTTTTAGGAAAAATCTTTCTGATTTGAAGGATGCTAAGATGTTTCCCATTATTTTACAAATACTCCAGGTTAACTAAGGTATATATGGCCTGCTTTGCTTGTGTATTTGTAAGGGGTATTAGTAATTTTCATGTGTGTGTGTGTGTGTGTGTGTGTGTGTGTGTGTGTGTGTGTTTAAGACCATATGTAAATAAAGGTGTTTTGCCTCCAAAATATTCCATCTTATTTTTTTTAATATGAGGCAAGTTATCTAATTGGCCTGGCATTTGACAAGTGGGGTATGCTAGTTGTTCTTGAATAAAATAGTGTTTGCATTATTTGTGTGGTATGGTGTTCATACTTTCTTATAGTTAACTGAGCATACAAGAGGCACGGCTGATTGAGCTGGAGGACAGAAGACTGTGACAATGACTTCATAAGACAGTGATGTTTATTTATTCTAGTCAGATTTGCATTTGTGCCATGGTTGATTTTTGTATGATTTACTAGGTTCTGATTTCTGTAGTTAACAAAAATTTTGATTAAAAAAGGCTTATGAATAACAAAATACATTTGTGTCACATATATCAGACAGGATAGCTGCCCACTCAGTTCTTTTTTCTATTTATCTATTAACTTACTGTATGCATTCATCAACCCTGATACATGCTTTGAAATCTGAATTTCAATGGATGGAACATTCCAATGAATCTCGTATTTTCTAATCTCAATTGATTAACAGACAAATGGTAAGAACTTATATTTGATAGTTTTCCTGGGGAGCAGTTATCAAATGTCTACTTGAGACGGGACACTGATTGCAGATCAAAGAAAAACTCACCAACCTCCAACTGAGTAAACCAAACCATTCATTAGTGTTATTTACAGGAGAATGGGTGAAGAGTTATTTATAGGAATATGGATGACTCAAGGTCAGCTTCATCACTGGAAAGTTCTCCCCAGCCCGATAATTCACAAAACTGCAATTCTGAAGCTTTCAGAAGCTCTACAGTTCAGATTATATTGATAATAAAACTTTGCAGAAGGAGGAATGTTATGAACCTGCTAGGCTTCAGAGACTTCATGAGATTTCTGATTTGTTTATTTTCAGAACCTGAAAGGGCCTCTTCATCATGTATTGTCTCAATTCAAAGGAAACTATTACTTAAAAGGTCCCATATTACTTCTCAGTGTTCAGAATTCAATTCATATGTTTACAATAAGTAAACTAATTCCCATATGTTAATACCAAAATGAGATTTTTGGAGAGCTACAAACATATCTATTGACCCATGGTAGGGCATGGAAGAAAGACAAATAAAACAATTCTACCCCAGTTTAGGTTGGTGTACCAATGAGGTTTTTTGGGTTACATATATGGAAATAGGTTGGAGGAGTTACTTACAGGAGTCTGAGTGACTCCAAGGCAGCTACATCACTGATTGAAATTCTATGCTTAACATGTGTGATGATATATGTATACTGTATCCTCAACAGCCCTTACTTAGTCTACTTGTAGGCAATTGCAGTGAAATCACCACTGCCAATACACATGAATCAGTGTACTGAATTTATGACTTTAAAATGTAATGGTGGAAGAAATCTGCTGCTTTGCAGTTACTGATAGGCAGGCCTACTGTGTCATTGCCATGAACTAACAGGCCAAGCGGTGCCATGCCTTCTAACCTGGATGCCATATCCTGTTCCTCAGGAACTCCCTTGTCAATAGCCTGGAACTAGAAAACCTGGGTGTAAGGTCTTGCTGTTAACCTTACACTCTCTTCCCAATGCATTCTGATTGTCTTTGAAGATCCTACAGTGATATCTGTCTCTGTTGCTAGAGCCTGAACTCTTCTGAATTATTCCACAAGGCAGGGTCTATTTTGTCTGCTTGTCCATGATGTCATTAACTCTTGTATAATCAAAACAAAACGAAACAAAAAATTTCTTGTTTCACATTAATGCAATTCAGTTTCCTTGTGAACTAACTTCCGTATCCTAAATGTGAGAAGCAACTTTTATGGGACCCGGTGAATCTTGTCTCTTCCAGATTCCTAGTATTTTGTGAGCTTACTGAGCCTTGCAAATTTCCTTAGTTTCCTAAGTCCTATGAGTTCTCTTCTTCCTCCAGGAGGGAATGTTTTAATTCATAACAAATAACTACAAAATAGAAATGAAGTATCTCATAAAGCAAAGAATATGAAAAGAATATTCACAAAGGTTGTGATTAGTGCTGATATGACTTGGACAAAATGAGTTAATTAATAGTTGACCAAGGTAGCTGAAATGTTGTCTCATGTATCAGAATTTGATTTTCCTGAAAATAAATTATGGATTTCTAAAGGTTAAATAATGACAACGCACAGTTCAGTAGCTAAAACATGGAAAAACAGTGACTTGGCTTTCTGGGTAATTGACAATCTCTAGAGACACCTTTGCCCTCATGAATCTGGGGTTGGTGTAAGTTTGCTACAATTATACTGTGTATAGATGTGTCTTGGTTATTGCTTCTATTGATGTGAAGAGACACCATGACCATAGCAAATCTTATAAAGAAAAACATTTAATTGGGGTGATTTGCAATTTCAAAGGTTTAGTCTATTACAGTCATGGAGACTCGTGGAAATATGTAGTCAGACACAGTACTGGAGACACTAAGAGTTCTACATTTTGATGCACAGGCAATGTGAAGTGATTTATGACACTGTATTGTTTGATCACAGGAGACCTCAAAGCCCACCCACCCAATAGCACATTTCCTCCTATAGAACCATACCTCCTAATACTGCCATGAGCTTTGAGATCAATTTTCTTTCAGACCACCACAAGAGGCAAACTATTCTACTAGCAAACCACATAAAAGGAGAATGTCCCTTTATATTCCCCAGAAAAGAAATTTATTTAATGTATTTATTAAATAATTAAAATATTTATATGTCCATGCATACATATACTGTATGAATGTGTGAATATACTATGTATGTGTATTGAAAAATGTCCAAAGCTCAGGACTAATGTTTTAAAATATGGAAGGTGTGGACAAGGAGCTGGTGTCAATGAAATGTGAGATGGAAGTGATTGCTTAAGCTTAAGATTCAGTTATCAGATTACCCTTTGCCACAGATATAAATGATGTCCAGCTGTACACAGGAAATGGTGCTCACGCTTTTACACCTGTTTGAACAAAGATCAAAGTTCAAAAAGGTATCCACTTGTCAAAATGAGTGTTTCTCATAATCCATATTGTGATAACACGTATGTCTAGTGATAATTACTCAGTTTGGTTTTCAATTTTATTTGGGACACAGAAGATCTGAAACACATTCTAATGTTTTCCTAAAAGTGATCAAGACCCCTGAATGTGGGTGTCAGTGAGGAGGCCTAGGTAATCTATTGATCCTTAGGCAGTAGATCAATGTGGTTGCCAGCTAGGAGACCTGAACAGTCTATGGGACCTCTAACAGTGAGTAGATCCAGTGTTTATTCCTAGTGCACAAATGGACATTAGGTTATCCTTCCCTATGGAGGGATACTATTACAAATGATGTGAAGGACTTTGATGGTTGCCCATGGAGGTTCTCAGTATCCTTGCGGAGTAGGTGGGGATGGATTGGGGAGTCGGGGGAGGATGGGAGTGCAGTATAGCTGATATTGGCAGGTGTGTGCATAAACCTTGAGAGATCTTTCCCCACCTACATCTTGCATATAGTATCCTGAGTGAAGAAGAAATAGATCCACTTCAATGCCTTGCCTCCCATGGCATTTGGGAGAGATGGCCCTGAGGTCATAAGAGAGGGAGAGATGTCTCTGTCCCTTCCCGGCTGTCACACTCAAGAAAGGGACCCATGCACCTCACCTGGACAACACAGTAGAGCAGGGCCTGATGTTATAGGTGAGTGCGAGCCAACTCTGAGGGCACGAAACAGTGTGCATTCCAAAGAGTCTGATTCAAAGTGTCTGTCTTCTACTGCACCATCAATACTAGCTCTGTGTCATGGAGATTCTGTAGCATTGTGTCCATGGGATATTCCCCTTCATGTGCTACAGAAGATCATAGAATGGGGGATGTTGTGGTATGCCAATTCACAAAGCTTGTTCTCAGCCTGGGTATTTTCAGTGTTGGTCAGCCTGCAACTCTCCCCTGTCCTCACTACCAGCATTTCATAGGTTACTTCACCCATGTATCAATGAGAAATAGTGTGGGGGGTGTTTCTCCTGCAAATAAAGATGTATGGACCAATGTATTTAACATGTGACTCACTGTATCACATTACAACTTCCAGGACAAGATTTTACTTGTCATTTTGTTTTTCCTTTTCTCTCTTATTTTAAATTTTATCTCAAAATTTGTTTTATTTTACTATGGACTAGCAAGGGCAGAGGGAAGATATGAAGGGACAGGGAGATGAATGGAATTGAGATGTGTGATGTAAAAGAAACAAAGAATAAATGAAAAGAAAGTTTAAAAATGAAAACTTTGATTCATACAATTCTGTATCCCTAAATTCTATTTTATGGGAAGTCACAAGCTTAGGACAAAGAAAGTATAATGTAGAAAATAAAACGGAGGGAAGGTTTATGTGATTACATACACAGTATTATTTCTATGGCTTTAAAATACTATCAAGTACAACAAATGGTGGCGCACTTCCACAAAACATTCCAAACTTGAACGTAGGAGCTAGACAAAGTGCTCATTACTCTCTATTCTTTATGTCTGTCTGTAAATCCCTGTACTCCATGCTTTTTCCTGTCTTTGAAAGAGCAAAAGGGGAACATATTGCAACATGTTTGTCTGTCTATTTGCCTATTAAAGTTTTGATAAGGATAATTGCTCTATTCTCTTACTACACAAAATTCACATTGTAAATATCTCAACTTAGACTTTGTTGTGTTGGGGTAACACACGACATTGCAAGAATTCACATGTTAAATAAGATGGTTGTAGCACTATTTTAAATTCATTCTACATGTAAGAAAAATAATCTACTATTCTAACAAATATCCTGAAAGTACTTGTGAGTAAGTACTTCTTTAATAGTCAGATATATGGTTTTTATACTAGAACTGGTTCTATGATTCTACTTGACAAAAGGAAACTCGTCTAATGTAAATTTTGCTTTTGATGGAATTGAACATCGAAAATGCATGCTAGTTAAACATTTTACCACTGGCATATTCCAGACCAAGGTCCTTTGTCTTTGTAACTCAGTAATTAACTGTTGAACTCTTCTGGACACTGTTTTGTTTCGTCAAGCCTTGGTCTCCTTGCTCTAAGCTGCAAGTTCTATTAATTGCCAATGTCTGATGAGACAAGGTGATGATATTGTTTACAGATAAACTAAAAAGACAGAATCTTAGCAGTCCAAAAACATCATCCCTGAGACTTAAAAAGGTGCTTAAGGTGGATGAAGCCACAGTTGTACCTTACACATAATAGAGTTCAGAATCCAAGCCCAGAATTTATTCTCATAGGTCACCTGTTATGCAGGGCTAAACACCACCTATTAAACAATATTTCATTTTACTAAATTATACAGTTATTCTTTTCTTAAATTTATATTTTTCCCATTTTGATTATTTTTTTATTTTGAATGTAGTAACAAAAAAGAAAACCATCACTTTGAGGTTAGACAAGGCAAACAAATAGGAGAAAATGAGGCACAAGGTAAGGCACAAGAATTCGAGATGGACTCATTCACACATTCAGGATTCCCATAAAAGTCCCATAAACTGAAAGTTACAATATATACACGGAGGACATGATGCTGAAGCATGTAGGCCTTGTGCTTGCTTCTTACATTTCTATAAGTTCATATGAGCTTTGAACAGTTGATTTAGAGGGCCTTGATCTTTTGAATTTCCCATCCCTTTCAGTGCCCACACTCCTTCCACCTCCTCTTCTGTAGTATTTGTTGACATCTAAGGGAAGGGATTTGATGGAGACATCTCAATAAGAGCTGTATGTTCCAAGGTAACTTTCTGCTGAAAGTCTAGCTGTGGCTTCTCTTTATTCTAATCTGTTGCAGGAGGAATCCTTTCTGATTATGGTTAAATAAGATACCAATTGGAGTATAAGAGAATATGATTATTGGTCATTTTCTTGTTATTTAATAAACAAACAAACAGTAATATTTGGTATTAACCTAGATTTCTGAGCTATGTAGTATCTGGTTGTTGGTCATCCTGGCAATGTTGGCTATGGCTTTCTTCTTGGGAAGTGGGCCTTCATTCTTGTCAGACATTGGTTGGCTACACTTAATAGATTTGTTTCCCCATT
The DNA here is from genome assembly GCF_017639785.1 of Mesocricetus auratus. Classification (NCBI taxonomy): domain Eukaryota; kingdom Metazoa; phylum Chordata; class Mammalia; order Rodentia; family Cricetidae; genus Mesocricetus; species Mesocricetus auratus. The sequence goes on along the minus strand of NW_024429266.1, from coordinate 74,397,534 downwards.
CCCCTAGCATGTTTGCATTTCACAGGCAGGAAATACAGATTTTGTATTTACATTTAAATTTTGGTAGCTGGAAGAGTACTTGTTTATACCAAACACATTAGAACAGGAGGGTGAAATCTCTACTACAGTGACTTCAGGGATTGTCCTTCCATACTCTTCAGCACTGTGTCTTTGCTATAAATTCATGGAGAACAACCTATTGTGTTGGCAATTGAATGAATTGCTTGTGGATTTCTATGAGATCTTTGCTAATACCTCCATGGAAATTAACCCAGTCCCACCACTGGAAGCTTCATTTGATGAGAAGAGATGGCAAATTGTTGATCCATCTCCTTTGTTTGGGTACTTCATGAGTATCACCTTCTAAGAAGTTTCCAGTGTACTGCTCTTCAAATGCTCCTCATTTCTAGATGTATCTCCTTGCATTCCCTCCCTCAATTCTATCTACCCTCCACTCCTCACATTATGTTCCAGATATCCCCCATTGCCTGGTCCCTATCCACCTATAAAATCTATTCTATTTTTCCCTGTCAGGGAAGGAAAGAGGTCCCGTTAGTCACTTCCTTTGTATCTAAAATTTGTGGGTCTAAAGATCTTAGATTAGTTACCATTTATTTAACAGTTAATATCTAGGCATAAGAGATTATATACCATATTTAATATTTTGTGTGTCTGGGTTTCCGTTCTCAGAATTTTTTTTAGATCCGTTCATTTGCCTAAAAGTTTCTTCATTTTAAAAGCTGAATAATACTCCATTGTGTATATTTACCATGTTTCTTCATTCATTCTTCCATTGAGGGTTATCTATTTTTACAGTTTTGTGTTATTATGGATAAAGAACCAATGAACATGGTTGAGCAAATATCATTGTCCAGGATGCAGCACCCATTAGGTATATGCCCGAGAGTGGTATAGCTGGAATTTTGAGGTAGATCAATTCCTATCATCCTCAAGAAATGCCACACTGACTTCCATAGTGACTGCACAGGTATGCACTGCCACCAGTAATTAAGGAGTGTTGTTCTTGCTCCATATACTTTCTAACACTAGTTGTCACTTGTTTTATCGAATACAGCCATTCTGACAGGTGTAAGATGGAATCCCAAAATAGTTTTGATACGTAATTCCATGATGGACAAGGAAAATGAACTCTAGTTTAAGTGTTTCTAAGAAATTTGAGTTTCCTCTATTGAGAATTTTCTGTTTAGATATGTATCAATTATTAAATTGGATTATTTGGTTTTTTTTAATTTGTTGGGGCCTACCCCCGACAGGTTCTCTGAGTTGTCAGTCAGCTGATAGCCACAGGTACATCCTGTTTTTAATCTTTTCTTTCTCGAGTCTCCTCCTTATATGGTCAGCTGTCTTTGTGGGTTTCACCATCATGTTCTTGACCCGTTTGCTCATCACTCCTCCATCTCTGTCACTAGGTTCCAGGAGTTCAGTTCAGTGTTTAGAAGTGGGCATCTGTCTCTGCTTCCATTAGTCACTGGATAAAGGTTCTAGAATGGCATATAAGGTTGTCATCAACCTTACCATCAAGGAGGGGTATTTAATTTAGTTTCTCCACTATTGCTTAGTTTGCCAGTTGGTGTTATACTTGTAGATCTCTGAAGATCTCACTAGTGTCAGCTCTCTCCTCAAGCCTACAATGACCCAATTTATTAGGGTATCTCTCATCCTGCTCTCCTCTATCCTTACCTCGACTCAACCTTCTGGCTCCCCATACCTTATTCTCTTATCCCCCTCTCTTTTTCCAGGCTCTCTCTCACCTCCCCTGATGTTCCCAATCTGCTCAGGAGATCTTCCCTCATTCCAGTTCTCTGGGGTATCACGCATCCCTCTTGGGAAACTCCCTGTTTCCCAGACTCACTGGCACTGGGATTGTAGCCTGAGACAACCCTGAAACATATCTAAAATCCATAAAAGTTGTGGTTTTGGTCCAATGCTTGTTCACAAGCTTTACGTCTTGGTCTCTGTGTTTTCACTAGGTCAGATCAACTTCTTTTGCAGATATCTACAGCATAGTCTTGAACAATATATATATATATATATACACATATATATATATATATTTCTATGTATATGGGTGTATTTTTATATGCTTATAGTAAAATTACATTTGTTAATGAACAAATATAATTTAATCTGAAAAGTCACAAGGGAACCAGAAGTAATTGTTTAATTAGGACAATGGCACTTTCATCAAAAGCCTGCAAAGATTTTTCATCTTCCTTGAGAACTTTCTAGGGTCACTACACCTCTTTCCACTCTTCATGCTTACACTCCATCACCGAAGTCACATTAAAAGATTTCGTTTTCTTCTATTAATTTCTCATTTCTTTTTTCTTCTAATGGTTCCAGTTTTCTTCATCTAAATACAAGACATGCACAGTGTTTCCACCTTCATGCCTAGCACCCTGCCTTTCAGTTGTATATTTTCTCATTAACTCTTATCAGCAGCTCACCTCAGGGAGGATGAAATTTATAGATTCTCAAAATTCATTCCATAGGAAATTGATCTAGTTTTCCTTTCATGAGTAGTCATGAGGATGCATCATTTAAGAACTCATGCTGACCATAACACCATTGACTTCATGGTGACCATTGTATTGATGCCAACATGGTAACCAACCACAGTGACAAATTCCTGGTAAAACTCATTTATCGATAACCTAAATCTTACCCATCACATTGATGCTATGATGCAGACACATCATTTTGATGAACTCAGGTAGATTCATTTTATTGATGACCTTACTTTAACCCTTCTTACTTGTGTTGCCATTTTCACTGTTACTTGGAGAACATAGCAACTATATTGGTAAAACATATGCTTTCCTTAATGTGGATAATAAATACTATAAACTTCCAGGTCAATTCCTGCAAATTATTACAGATGCAATTTCCAGGAAATTCTAATATACTCCCTCAAGTTAAAAGGTAAGTCATTTAATCTAGTCTTCCAGATGTCAAAGAGAGGCACTTTGAGGTAGAATGTTCCTCATTTGCATTTTTTCTTACCTGTTTAAAATCACTTAAGAACTTGTTATTTTTAATTGGTAAACATGAAAATTGCATTAAGGCAGAGACAAACTCAATAAGAACAGATAGTTCTGAACGTAGAAATATCTTTCATACAGTTAGAAACCATTGTTAGATCCCTGCAGGCCATCACATTTCAGACTATAATAATAAATAGAGTCTTCCATCATCTTCCTGTGTGTAGTCTTTTGTTGACAAACTGCTGCCTTGATATTGGGCTACAGTAAAATGCAAATGTGTGTCTATTGAGTGTCAAGCATAGATTCTTCAGCAGTAACTGTCTGTCACAAATATGTGACCTCATGTCTACTAGGCCTTATAACCGGAAAAGCTTAATACTGTTACATCGGCTTCGAGCAGGCACTGAAGTCAAGTTTTGAGGGAATGTCCCTTACATACAAGGATCCCCACTTCATCTATGCTATCTTTTTCCATCTATGCTGTTGTTCCTGGACTATTTCTAATTATTGCTTAGAAGAAGAAAACACCCTGTTAAATTTACGAAATTGTTGATATACAGCAGTGCTGGTAAATTCTTTCATGAAATCTAGTAGCTCATAGACTTCATCAAGTTGCTAATATCAGCAGCACATGTGCAACCTTCCTTCTGTATCTCTCGATAATGTGTGTGTGTGTGTGTGTTTTCTTATTCCAAGTTTAACATAACCCTTTAGAGATTCAAGGTATCTTGTCTTCTTCACTTTAATGAGACCATCTGCAATTTTTCTTAAATTTGTAAAATGGTCTCTGCAGATTATATTTTGTTTTGCATGCATGTGTTTTCATGTTGGGCACATGTGTGAATGTAAATATGGAACCTCTAAGCTACTATTGAGTGTTTCTAGATTATTATTTGCTTAATTACTAAGTTAGGGTTTCTCAATTTACTTGATAACCCTCATGAGTCTAGAAAGCCTTTTACCTCAAAGCATTTTCCATCCCTACATTCTAAAGTTTTGAGTTAGAACCAGATCACTATAACCATGCAGAGTACTAGGTAACTACATATGTGTTATATTTGTGCTGGAATCTAGATTTTAGTTCTCATCAATTTTGGTGAGTACTTTTTACACTCAATTGTCACATTTTCCAAAAGTTATAAATTAATAGGGTTCTCACTTCAATTTTCAACTTGTTACATATAAGTATCACATCAGATAGATGTTAGATATTTAATTGTCAAGTATTGAATAACATGAATTCATCTCTGGAGATAATTTTATACTCTTCTCCACAATTGTATCTATGTAATTTTATATTAATATATTTCAAATGTAAATTTATGATTTTCTGTTTTCTGATGAAGTTGATACATGGTTTAAATTAATTTATTTATATAAATATTTACTAAGTATTGTTATGATTACAATTATAAAAAACAACTGTTCTCTTTGAAACTAAACTTATTTGAAGAATAAAAAATACAGAAAAACAGATTATTAGCATTTACATCTCGTTGAATTTTCATGAATAGAATAACTTATACAATTATTTCCCCATTCAAGAAACAGAGCATTACAAGAATCCTCACAAGTTGATCATTTTACTTATATTCACTATCTTGATTTACTAATTATATAAATTCATTAATAACTGAAAGCAGAAAGTCATAAGAAATGTGCATATTTAAGGAACATTGTGTGATGCCTAATACAGATTTAGCATTTATATCTATTTAAGCATATTTATTTCTTACACTTATGTGAGTGTGTGTGTGTGTCTGTGTGTGTGTGTGTTTAGGCAAAAAGACAACCACAGGTGCATAATCATCAGGAACCATTCAATTTTTTCTTTTTTAAATCAGGTTTCTCATTAACCTCAAGCCTACTAACTTGTCTCTAAAGGCTGGTCATCCTCTAGGAACTGCACATTTGTGACTTCCCAGCATGAGGATTACAAGTGCACACCAATCTGTCTAGCTTTTTAAATACGGATGTTGTGATCTAATTCAGGTCGTCATAATTGTGCAGCAAGGACATAGGAGTTCAGTCATCTCTACAGCCCCACATACATCATTTTGACAATAAGCATATGCAGCACAGTTCTTTTTTCTAGAATTTTAAACTGCATAGTACATAGCTATTAACTCTAGTCATACCATGGTGAAAATGTATACTTGAATCTCCCCTTATATGACACAAGAGTGCTTTGCACTATACGTAAGTGTAGATGAGATTATAAAGTCCTGGTTGTTCTGTGAGTACATAGTCTATACAACATGGTAATGTCTGGTCACATCTGCATTATCACAAATAATAGGATTTCATTGTCTTTTTGACTGAATAATATTTTACTTCTTCCACTGTGGTGAATTTTAACTTTTTAAATTAGGTTTTACTTCCTTCCTAAAGCATGGAAAACCATGGTGCACATCACCTCACCTTAATCTAATAGGCTTTGCTTTTGTATTTTCCCCTATTGTTCCAGGGTACTTTGTTGTACCTCAGGAATCTAATTTGTTAGCTCTTAATTTTATATGAACATAATTCATTTCTAGAATCTATAAACCAATGGGGAAAACTTGAAGTTTAATCATATTAAGTCCCTGTGCAGTATGTGAGGCCTCTGGTAGTGGATCTGTTTTTATCCTAGTGTATGACTGGATTTTGAGAGCCTACTCTTTATGGAAGGATACTCTTTCAGCCTAGACACACAGGGGAGGGTTTAGGCCCTGCCCCAAATGATGTGACAGACTTTGTTGATCCCCATGGAAGGCAACCACATTCATAAAAGGAACATTACTAAAACTAAAATCACACTAAAAACCTCATACACTTATAGTGGGAGACATCAACATACCACTCTAACCACTGAACAGGACTACCAAACTGATACATAAGAAAGAAACAAGGGAACCAATAGAAGTTATGACCCAGTTGGGATTAACAGATGTCTATAGAACATTCCATCCAAAAACAAAAGAATATATCGTCTTCTCAGTGCCATATGGAACCTTTTCTGAAATCAGCCACATACTCAGCGGTATAACAAACCTCAACAGATACATCAAACCTGGAATAATCCCCTGTATCTTATTGTAACACCACATTTAGAAATTACAATTTAACAACAACATAATTTGCAGAAACCCTGAAAACTCATGGAAATTGAACAATGCACAATTGCACCATTCCTATGTCAAAGAAGACATAAAAAAGACACAACTGGAAAAGAGAACTTCAGACCAATATCCCTTATGAATATTGAAGCAAAATACTCGACAAAATATTGGCAAATCATATCCAAGAACACTTAGATCATCCACCATGATCAAGTAGGTTTCATCCCAGGGATGCAGGGATGTTTCAACATGCAAAAATTCATCAATGTAATCCACCTTATAAACAAGCTGAGAAACAAAAATCACATGATCATCTCACTAGATGCTGCAAAAGCCTTCAAAAAATCAAATACCCATTCATGATGAAGAACTTAGAGAGATCTGGGATAGCAGGAATATACCTAGACATAATAAAAACTATACACAGTAAATCAACAGCCTACATCAAACTAAATGGAGAGAAATGCAAAACAATTCCTCTAAAATCAGGAACAAGGCAAGCCTGCCAACTCTCTCCATACTTCAATATTGTACTTGAAGTTCTAGCTAGAGCAATAACACAACAAAAGGAGATCAAGGGGATACAAATTGGAATGGAAGAAGTCAAACTTTCACTATTTGCAGAGGGTAGGATAGTTTACATAAGTGACCCAAAAAACTCTACCAGAAAATTACTACAGCTAATAAATACCTTCAGCAAAATGGCAGCATACAAGATCAACTCAAGAAAATCAGTAGTCCTGCTATATACAGAAGATAAAAGGATTGAGAAGGAAATCAGAGAATCATCACCTTTACAATTGCCACAAACAACATAAAATACCTTGGCAAAACATTAACCAAACAAGAGAAAGACCTGTGCCGCAAGAACTTTGAGTCTTTGAAGAAATAAATTAAAGAAGACATTAGAAAATGGAAAGATCTCCATTGTTCTTGGATAGATAAGATCCATGTAGGCAATCTACAGATTCAATACAATCCCCATTAAATTCCCAGCACAATTCTTCACAGACCTTGAAAGAAAAATATTCAACTTTTTATGGAAAAAAAGACGTAGTATAGACAAAAATCCCTCTTCAACAAAGCACCATCCAGATGCATCACCATTCCTTATTTCAAGCTCTATTGTAGAGCTATAGTTCTGAAAACAGCTTTGTTTTGGCACAAAAATAGACTGGTAGACCAATGGAATCGAACTGATCACCCTGATATTAACCTATACAAATATGAACACCTGATCTTCACCAAAGAAGCTAAAATATCAATGGAAAAAAGAATGCATCTTCAACAAATTATGCTGGCATAAGTGGATACTGGCATGTAGAAGACTGCAGATAGATCCATGTCTATCTCCTTGCACAAAGCTAAAATCCAAATGTATCAATGACCTCAACATAAAACCAGTCACACTGAACCTCTTAGAAGAAAAATGGGAGGTACCCTTCAATGAACTGGTACAGGAGTTAGCTTCCTGAACATTAACACTAGTAGCACCGACAATGAGGTTGACAATTAATACATGGGACCTCCTGAAACTGAGATGTTTCTATAAGTCAACAAGACAAAAAGGAAGCCCACAAATGAGAAAATATATTAACTAACCACACATCTGACAGAGGGCTGATCTACAAAATTTACAAAGAACACAAGACACAAGTCTCCAAAACACCAAGGTATCCGAATAAAAAGTGGGTTACAGAACTAAATGGAGAATTCTCAACAGAGGAGTCGAAAATGGCTGAGATACACTTAAGAAAGTCCTAGGTAATCCTAGCCACCAGAGAATTGCAAATTAAACAACTCTGAGATACCATCTTTCTCCCATCAGAATGTGTAAAATCAAAAACACCAATGACCGTTTATATTGGAGAGGATGTGAAGCAAGGGGAACATTCATCCACTTCTGGTGGGAGTGTCCACTCCCACAGCCCCTTTTGAAATCAGTATGGAGATTCCACAGGAAAGTAAGAATCAGACTACCACAAGACCTAGCAATTCCACTCTTAGGCATATACTCAAAAGATGCTCATTTATACAAAAAGGATGTCTGTTCCACTGTTTTCATAGCAGCATTATTTGTAGTAGCCTGAACTTGGAAGCAGCCTAGATGCCCCTCAGCTGAAATGCGGATAGAGAAAATGTGGTACATTTACACAATTCAGCAGAAAAAAAAAACAATGGAACCTTGAAATTTGCAATTTGCAGGCAAATGGATGGCACTAGAAGAAACCATCCTGAGTGAGGCAACCCATTAACAAAAAGACAAAAATGGTGTGTACTCACTCATATATGGATTTTAGACATGGTACAGGGGAGTGCCAGCCTACCATTGAACTGCCAGAGATTCTGGGAAACAGGCAGAACTCTAAGAGTGATATGCATTTTACCTGAGAGAATGGGAATGAGGCAAGATCTCCTCAGCAGATTGGGAGCATGGGGGGAGGCAGAGGGAGCCGTGAAAAAAGACAGGGGGAGAAAAAGAAGGGAGAGGAGGACATGGGGGAACAGGAAGGCTGAGCTAGTAGAAGAATATAGGAGAGCAGCTAAGAGATACCATAATAGAGGGAGTTGTTATAGTTTTGAGGACAGATCTGGGACTAGTGAGATTTCCAGTGATCTACAAGGATGATACCAACTGGCAAACTAAGCAATAGTGGAGAGAGTACCTTAAATGTCCCTTCCTGATAATGAGTTCAACTACTTCCTTATATGCCATCCTAGAACCTTCAACCTATGACTGATGGAAGCAGAAGCAGATACACACAGCTAAACACTGAACTGAACTCCTGGAACACAGTGACAGAGAAGGAGGACTGATGAGCAAATGGATCAAGACTCGGCTTGTTTAATCCACAAAACAGCTGACCTGAACAAGGGGGAGCTTTTGTACCCCAGACTGACGGCTTAGAGACCAGCATGGGACTGATCCAGAACCTCTGAATGTGGGTGTCAGTGAGGAGGCCTAGGCAATCTATGGAGCCGTGGGCAGTAGATAAGTATTTATCCCTGGCATAAAAATGGAATTTGGATGCTCATCCCACAATAAGAGATGCTCTCCCAGCCTGGATTCTTGTGGGAGGGCCTAGGCCCTGCCCTGAACTAAATGAAAGACTCTGGATATCCCCCATGGAGGGCTTCACCCTCCCTGGGGAATAGGGTACTGATTGGGTGGGGGTTAGAAGAGTTGCTAGAGGAGCATGGGAGGAGGGGAGGGAGAGGGAGCTAGGATTGACATGTGAAGAAACGTTATTTCTAATTTAAATAATGAAAATTTCCTCACAAAAGATTGTTTCTAAATCAAATAAAAATGCAAAAATATGTGCTTACAAAAATTATATGGTTTCTTTAATACTTGAAATTGGTTTCCTACTTCTATCTGAAATATCTTGCTAAGACACTAAATAGGTTTCATAATTTTATGTATATGTGTTTCATATGAACACATAATTACATGAAGTAACTGGTTATCTTTTCCTATAAAACTATTGTGAATGCAATGATTCCAGCTACAGTGAATTATAAATTAAAGAAATTCATTCTTCATTGATTATTTTGTTGGCAAAATTTTTCTTTATAAATAACATGTATAGCCCTAAATGGGCATACTTCTACCTTTAAATAGACATATGTCATTTATTTGGAAAAGGGAACTAAGAAATAGCATAACAAAAATGAAAACAATAAATGCTACATTTATGGTAGGTACACATTTCTGAAAAAATTAAATGGCCATATAACTCACAGATGTATTGAAGAGTCAATCAAAATTGTCTTCAGAGAATATTGACTTCTCATCTGTGCTGATCTTGCTTGCAGAGAATTGTGTTAGACAGGAGTATGACTATTGAAAGCAGTAGAAATTTATCTTCAGAGAGGATAAATTGATTTATGGAGATGAAATAATATATCTCCTGCTTTTAGACAAATGGTAACATATGGTTAAGTTTGGTGCATGGGAAGAATTTTTTAGACTGAGATTATACCGCAATTGGTCCTATGTCATTAAAAAGTATCTTTACAAAATATACAACTGATACAAGACTAGTGTAAATTGCTAAAATCTGAAGTAAACAACCCAATTAAAAAATGGGGTACAACCCAGGCGTTGGTGGTGCACGCCTTTAATCCCAGCACTCGGGAGGCAGAGGCAGGCAGATCTCCGTGAGTTCGAGGCCAGCCTGGTTTACAGAGGGAGTTCCAGGACAGCCTCCAAAACAATACAGAGAAACCCTGTCTCGAAAAACAAAAAAAAATGGGGTACATAACTGAGTAGTGAATGCTCAACAAGTAAAATACAAGTAGAATAATTTCTTCAACAATTTTGACATCCTTAGGCAAAATGAAATGCAAATACAAAATACTTAGAGATCTCATCTTCTCACAGTTAGGATAAATTAAAAAATTCCAGCACATGCTAGTGAAAAGCTAGGAAATAATATGTATTAATAACTGTTGAAACTGAAAAGTCATACAGCAACTATGGAATTAACTATGGGAATTCCTTGTTAAACTGGGAATGTATCTAACTCAAGATCCAGCTATACAATTCTTGGACATGTACCCTCAGACTGTGTGTTCTACTCTAAAGATACTTGATCGTTTATGTTCATACCCACTGCATTCATAATAGGTAGAATTTGTAAACTGTCTAGTTGTCCATCAACAAATGAATGAATACTGAAAATGCACATATAAACAGGAGAATATTATTTTCTTGTTGATAAAAATAAAACATTGAAGATTTCAGGTAAATATTTGGTTTTAGAAAAAAGTCATCACCTGTGAGGTAGTCTAAATGCCCAAATTCCAAATGTTGTATGAGGATGTTAGCTTTTAAGCTTTTAATACATATGCTAAAATTTCAACAACCATAGAGGTTTGGTATCAGCAGTGAGGAGAGACTGACTCAAGAAAGGAAAATATAGCATAATATTATGGTATTATAAAGGACAACTCTTCTAACGATAAACTAAACAGAAATGCTGTAGTGAACATATTTGAAATAGACTAGATATCTTTCAACAGAAGAATGGATGAAGAAAATGTGTTGGTGCCTAACCCCCACAGGTTCTCTGAGTTGTTTGTCAGCTGATAGCCACAGGTACATCCTGTTTTCTAGTCTAGGCTTAATGCCCCTATATTGCCCCACTGACATCAACATCTAGCAGTAGGAAAATACCCACTCTTCCACCCTTCGGTCTTTCTATTCTGTTGTAAGACTATATATAAGACTGCTCCCTCCTATAAGGGACACTTCTTAGTACAAACAGCTGGACATCTGATCTTTCCTTTCCTGATACCTCAGAGTTGCTTGTGGCATGGGTGCTGCAGTTGGAGGTCCCACCAAGATCCAGAGAGACTTGGAAAGACTGGGAAAGATCAGCCAGAAAAAAGACTCAGGAGAGGAGACAATCAAGAAAGAAAAGATTTAAAAACAGGTACCTCAACTTCTAACAATAAAATTGAATGGTCAAATCTCCAGGCGTTTGCTTGAGAGATCACCTTCTAAGGAGAAGGTGTATTAAATTAATCTCTAGCCTTTTGCCTGATCCATTGAGGTCAGGAAAGTAAAGGGGAACTGAGAGATCACCCTCAAAGGCTGGCCAACAAGTAAGGCTATGAGGGTGTATTGGAAAGGGGTACCAAGTTAGGGGTACAATGTTAAATCTCCAGGCCTTTGCTCATCACGAAGGTTGGGAAAAAAAGGGGAACCTGAGAGATCACCCTCAGTTGGAGGGTGGATTGAGTAAATCTTAAGGCTTTTGCCTAAGGGATCATTCTCAGTTGGAGGATAGATTAAAAATAAGTGAATTAAAAATTGGTAACAGCTATTAAATGAGGTAGTTGTGTTAAATAAAAAAAAAGAAAAGAGTGAAAATATATGAAATTAAATATACATGGAGAGTCTGGATACTGTGTGCGGTTGTATTATTTTTAAACTCTTTAATTGCTAAAAAAGGAAACAAAACTACTAAAAAACATTTGACTATCAATGCTGCTAAAGTAATCCAACTTACATGTTTTGAATTTGCTTTGACTTCTGAATTTAAATATAAGGACAGGTTACTTGGCAAAAAAAAATTCTGCTTTTGTTTCCACAGAAAATAAAAAGCTGTGGGTTCCTTCTAGATTAGTATGGTTTGAAAAAGCAAAACCTCTGAAATCAGTGGCCCAAGTGATTCAACATCTAAAACAGCTGAGATGATACATCCTTACAGACACCCAAAATAAGGACTTACACATGTTTCTGAGTTTTTTCATGATCCCCACGGTATAAACAGCAACCATTTACAGCATGAAGTAGTTTGTAAAGAACAATGCCCACTTTCCCAAATATTGTTTATAAATGCTTGTTTGCATTTATAGAGTGTTGGTTATTACTACAAATTTAAGGTCAGTTTTGTGAGTCATCTCTAAAACCTTTTCACAAGGAGTGGGTATGGCTGTATCCCCGGAGAAAAAGAGCAAAAGCCTACAACATGGCCTAAGAGCCAAAGAAATCTGTATAAAAGATTCTATAGAGTAACAAACAGTTCAAACAAAATTTCAAAAAATAAAATGGAGGAGATGTTGGGGTCTAGCCCCTACAGGTTCTCTGAGTTGTTTGTCAGCTGATAACCACAGGAACATCCTGTTTTCTATTCTAGGGCTTACTGCCCCTGCATTGCCCCACTGACATCAACATCTAGCAGGATGAAAAAATGCTCTTTTCCATTGGAGTTTTCTACTGTGTTGTAAGACTATATATATATATATATCTGCTCCCTCCTACAAGAGAGAAACCTCCTACCACTTGCAAAATAAAGACACTAAAAACACTACTTAGTAAAAACAGCTGGACATCTTGTCTTTCTTTTCCTGATACCTTGGAGTTGCTTGTGGCGCAGGTGCTGCAGCACATTTACACAATGGATTATTAGTCAATGGTTAAAATAATACCATAATGAATTTTTCAGGCAAATGGATGGAACCAGAAAAAAATCATCCTGAGTGAGGTAACCCAGATATGGAAAAACAAACATCACATATACTTACTTATAGGTGAATATTAGTTATAAGTAGAGGATAATCATGCCAGAATCCACAGACATTGCTAGGCTACATGACTTGGAGGGTTCTTAAGCACTCACAGAGATAGAAGCAGCAATCACAGAGCCTGCATGCGTCTAAGCCATGTCCCCTGAAAATATGTTGTGGTTATTGGCTTGAAGGTTTTATAGGACTAATATCATTGGAAATAGTGCTATTTATGACTGCCTTGCTTTCTCTTTGGATCTTTTTCCTTCTACCAGGTTGATTTGCCCAGCCCTTATAGGAGGTGGTGTGCCTAGTATCACTGTATCTTGTTATTCCATGTTCAGTTGATATACCTGAGAGGTCTCCTCAATTTTGAGGAGAAACAGGGGAGTAGTGACTCTGGGGGAGAATGGAGGTAAGAGGAATCTTGGATGAGTGGAGGCAGATGAAACTATTTGGTATATATTACATGAGAGACAAATGAAATATTAAAAATAGCATCTTTTTCCTAAGCATGATTTAACTACTGATATTTCTCCCAACATTTTATGATTGAAGGATAGATAGAAAAGAGACAGAATGATTTTCTCAATAACAGCTTAGCCAATACCCCACATATTCAGCAGATAGTGAAAGCTTTTTTACATGGAGCTTTGCCTGTGAAGATACGAAACTAAAGTGTTTGAATTGGGCAGAGAAAAAAATCAGAAATCTCATTCAGATACAGTGATGAGTGAGTCTAAGAGATTGTTGACAGAGCATATTGATCCTTAAGTAAAGCTAGAATGCCTGATGACATTAGAATCTCACTTGCAAAACCAAATGATTCAACCATCTCATATGAGATCACCCTTTTGTGTGCCTTGTATTCTAGTTTCCTTGCAGAACTGCCACTGAGAGTGATAAATGGTTGGGAGTTTTCTTCATGCCTGTCTTTCAATATTAACCTTTAGGCTATCAATTTGCCTCAGTGAAGTACCATAAAAATCCTTCATAGCTTATTACATTACCCAAGATATGCATCATGAAGTAAAAATAAACAATCAGGCTAAAACATTGACAATGTCTTTTGTGCAATATAAAGAGGGAGTAAATATGAGCTTTGCAAGTTACTAGAACATATTGCCTATTATTTTCTAATAAGATAAGACCTTACCCAAAGGAAGAAATAAAGCTTCCTGCAAATGATTACAGTACCCATGTCAGGATAAGGATAAATAATACTTTCTGGGCCATTAAGCGGGTTCATTGGGTAAAATTAGTTTGTCCACAAGTCTCTAGCACTGTGTCTGATCCCCAGAACTTAGAACTCACATGACAGATAGAGAAAACAACTCAGCTAAGTTGTCCTCTGGCCTCCACATGGGTATAATTGTACGCATAACCTTGTCTTTACTTACACAAACATATCCACATTCACATAATTATATTTATCAATGTTTTATCAGTTTGGAATCAGATTGCTGTGACTACAACTACAAGTGTGCCATCCAGATACAGACAATACAATCAATTAAGTTTAGTTGAATTAATAAGAATGGGATCCTGATCTGGTGAAATTTATTTTCTTAGAAGTACAGAAAGATGTATCAGAAATGTCTCTTTCCACTAATGAACAGGATAAAGGACACACTATTGACTAATGCACAGAAAAATATCAAAATCCAACCCCAAGACCACCTAGATATGGGGTCACGGTGTTTTATAAAGGCAATGCAAGCAATTCAATATAGGTCTCTTCAGTAAGGCATTGTGGAAACAAAATATGCAATACCCCTGCTCTCCTACTTTTATATGTGTTTGTGCATGTTCGAGTATATTCAGATGCATATTCGTGTAGTGTCAATAATAAACTGAGGGTGATGTCACTCAAGTAAAATATAAGAATTTCTCCTTTAATATTTTTTATATTTTTCCATTTTCACGAGCTTTACCACAAAAACAAATAAGTGCTATCAAGACGACAGAATTTAGAAAGATTAGGATGTGTTTTTCTTTGCAAAACATACTTAATTTGGGGGTACTTTTCTTTTTCCCTCTTTTCAAATACTTCTGTAGGTTTTTGCAAATGGTTACTGGGGTAGAAAAGAGACTAACTTATCATGACTAATTTTAAATTTTATTTCCCCACTGATTCCAGATACTCCTTTTTGTTGTTTGTGTGATGTCATACTGAACTAAATCTCATTTTTTGGATGTAAATGTTCATTTAAGCTTTGTTTTCATCTTGTACTTGTTGTTTACTTAGCTTATTTTCCCATTTCCATGCAAATCTGGGTATGTCTGAAGGAAAAGAAATCGTTACAAGGTTTTAGGCACAAACTACAGTCTCTGCATCTATAAGTAAATTCCTACACACTGGTGAAAATGAATAGATATGCATTTGCTTATCTGATGCCACATCTTAAGCAGTGAAATGAGGCCAGATGAGATGTTTGCTTGTCAGGAAATCTCAGAGTATTACACATCCAATTGCTATAAAATTACATAGATGTTCACATGCTGTGGTTCTATTTTTCCTGTTTTTGAATCAACAAAAATTGTGAGAGGCTTGGTACCTAGCCTAATGCAAGCCAGGAAGGTGCTTTCCAAGAGCACTCTGTCTGTTTTTTTTGTTTTCTGGTTGGATGTCAGGAACACAGATAAACAATATAAACACCCCCCACACACACTACAACACAATTAATGACATTTAAGTTAGGCTTTTCTCCCTTCCCAGATGTAAACTATAATTGCCTAGCAATCTCACCAGAAAATCCTACATTAATGGCATATTCCATGTTGCTAACATAAAGTTTCCTGATTTTATTTTGTCACATTAGAATCTTATCCAAGTCACCTCCAGAGCCATCCTATAATATCATTTGTCAAAAGGAAGAAATAATTTCTCCGAAGCTTTAATCTGGGTGTGCCCTGAGCGGCACTGCAATGGGATTTATAAGCTATTAATACACTTAGATGGGTTGCCTACATTTTCATGTACACTTTATTCTTCTGGAGTCCACATCTTTGTATTTTAATAAATTCCAGCTGTGCTTCCTTCTCATTCATTAGTAAATATTCTTTTGTGTTGAAGCCAAGGATCCCGTTTAACCTGATTGGAGACACACATAGGACTATCGGAACTTCTCATGAGGCAGAGAGAAGAGTGGCATGCCTGAGTGTCTGCCCCTGCTGATATCACAACTAGATTCTTTGAATCAGAAGCTTGATTATTGTTCTCATCATAAATGAGAGAATAATTATCAGTGCCATGTACTATGTTAGCTCTCATTAAGGAGGAAACTTCATCTGCTGGGAATAATGCTAGCCCATATAAGGTGGGAGGATCAGACATAGAATCCATGCTTCCTGGGGGAATGTTTTGATTGAATTCTCTTTAACTAACTCAGTAGGGCTTCATACTTGTGCCTGTCAGCTAAATATAATACATCACAAATATTTCACAAGCTCCCATTGCTTTAGTGCAACTGATAGAGACTCTGATTGACAGCTGTTAGTTCCTGCTACCATGCCCACAGGCAGGCCTATGTCTTCCCTTTCACTGTGTTCTCTTTTTTCCTCATGACTAAACCCCTGGAATGCCAATGAAAGTGTCATCCTCTCCTGGGGAAAAGCAATGAGCAACTTCTCAGAAATTATCAGCATCACCATCAGAAAAATGTCAGAATTAACTAAAGGTTTGCCATATTGGTCTAAGAAAAGTTGCCAGATAGTGTGTATGCCTGAGTATGTGCATGCCATGGTATGCTTGGTCAAGTCATACAACTTTCATAAGTTGGTTCTTTTGCTTGTATTATTTGGGCTCTGGAGATGGAATTCGTGTTGTAAGTTTTGGAATTAAGCGCATTTACTACTTTACGTTGAGTCATCTTATAAAGATGAGCAATTTTGTGATACTTTCAGCTTGCCCTCTTCATATTTCTCTTTTTTCAGCTCTGGGGTATCCTAGAAAACCAGTATCCCCAGGAAAGGTGACAGGGAGAAACAGCAGTGGACAACATGAGTTTGTAGCTTGGAACACTCATACCAAGAGGTTGGGTACTGGTTTGCCTATTTACTATAAGAACATACTTTAAGACTGAAGGTTGGCCTTTGAGAAAAGCCTTTCCTTGACATATTTGTTGGTAATTTTTCATGGTTTAATCTCATAAATGCAGAAATGATGGATAGTATTTGAAAAACTTAAACTGACCAAAATGTTTAAAACAAAAATCTATGGTTGTGGAAATGGCTCTGTCAGTGAAATACTTGTGGTGCAAACATGGAGACCTGGATTCAATCCATGCAATACACAAAAAGAAGCCCGATGTGTAGTGGTTGCATTCTTACCGTTCCAGTCTTGGGAAGCAGTGAAGGGTGAATTCTTAGGGCTTTGGGTCAGCCAGGCTAGATGAATCAAAAAGTTTCAAGTTCAGAGACAATGTCCCTAAAACCATAAGATCAATAGTATCCTGAGAAATAATAACTGACACTGACATCTGGCCTTCACATGGCTTCTGCATGCATGCACATTAATGAGTATACTTACCTGTGCAAACACATATCAGTATGTGCACCTGAACATATACAAATGTACACACACACAAATACAAACCTGTCAAATAAATGTTTAGTAGGTTTTGAAATCTGTGACTTTGAAGTCCAAAGGTACATACACACTTTTGCATTTGTGTACATACTGAAGAAAAGCAGGGAGAAATGAAGGAACTACCATGCAATGACATTGACTATCTGTGAAGGCTAGAAGACAAAGAATGTAGAACGGAAGTCAGCCAGAAGCACATAAAGACATACTTTATGATACCTGCAGATTACAGCACAAATATAGACCCGAGAGATAGATATTGGGGTTCAAACTGAAGATCAGAAAAGCAAAGCGGCCATGCCGCTCTCACCTCTGTCATTACTAACACTGAAGTGCTATCTACTGAACCTCAGATTGCATCTCCAGACTGCTCTACATCTCACAAAATATCAGACTGTGCAATGCTCTCCTCAGTGTGGCTGGAGACTAATTTATTCCTGTCCTATATACTTCTCTAGTGCTGGAATTAAAGGTGTAAGCTCTGTTTCTGTTTTAGAATGATTCACTCTCATGTAAACTTAGGCGGCCTTGAACTCACAGAGATTCATCTGCTTCTGTCTTCTGAGTCCTGGGATTAAAGTTTTGTGCCACTGCTTCGCAACTTCTATGGCTGTGGCTAGTTTAGCAATCTGATCTCCAAGCATGGTTTACTAGATCATATACAATGTCTTACCACAGCATATATTCTTGCAAGGGAAAGGAGACCAACCCCCCAAAGCATCTAATATATTCCTTCAGGCTTGAGCTAAATAAAATGTTGCTCAAAAAACATGAAGACTGAAGTTTGATCCTCAAGAACACACAATTTTTAAAAAGCTGAGAATGGTTATATATTCCTGTAACTCCAAGGGCACAGAAACCAGAGAAAATTTGGCTTTCATTGGAAAAGATTTAGCTTCAGTGAGATACCATGCCCCAAAACAAAAAAGTGAGGAAATTATTGAGGAACAACAAAAGTTGTTTCCTGTGACCTCTGTAGGCACCTACATCTAAGGGCATTTACCTCTTCTTTAGCACAAGCACACACATACACACACACACACACACACACACACACACACCTCGAAAATACTAATCTATGACCCACACCTTGAAAATACTAATCTATGCGGAGAAGGAAGTCTTTATTTTCATGTTTACCATGTAACATTTGTCTGATTTTCAAGAAAATCATGAGATATAAAAACTAAAGTTAAACACTAGGAGGTGCTGATAATATGCTAGAAGAAAAATTTGTAACTGTATAATTTGTGCATGAAAATTGCCCGTAAGTATATCCAGATGGTAAAATAATTATAGGATAATTCTAAGTAAGTTAACTTTATATGTCGAAATGTCAAATAAACTATGACCAAGGAATAAAAAGAATTGTGTGAATGACAGTTCCTATAATTATTATCAAGAAAACTAAAGAGAAATTCTAGAGTTGGAAAGTATTAATCCAATTAAAAAATACTCTGAACAGATTCAAGAATAAATGTTAGCAACTAGCAAAGTAAATAAACATAATGATATGCAAATTGATAATAGTGAAAACAGAAAAAAAGAGCATGAATAATGATCAAAAATACTAAACAGTTGTGTGGGTCACAATCAAATATACATATAACATGCATAGGCAAAGAAATACACACTTGCATGTGCATATAGTTGTACATGGGCATATGCATATTCACGTAATTTTTTTGTATGAACATACACATTAGATGTCCAAGAATTGGAAGAAAATTGTTAAATTATCTCATTCTGCCTGAAGTTAGAGAACATCAAACAGACTTACAATTAATTATAATAT
This sequence comes from Mesocricetus auratus, assembly GCF_017639785.1. Taxonomy (NCBI): domain Eukaryota; kingdom Metazoa; phylum Chordata; class Mammalia; order Rodentia; family Cricetidae; genus Mesocricetus; species Mesocricetus auratus. Next base: position 74,378,028 of record NW_024429266.1, on the reverse strand, counting down.
TATAAAAGACCATATCTTGGAGTAGGGAAAGGGAAAAAGGAGGTCGCCTGGGATGGGAGACTTGGGAAACAGGACAGAACTGATTTGACATCAATAGTATCCTTCATTGATAGTAACAAGTAATTCCTCTGGGAACCATCTAGACTGAAATTTGAGTTGGGATAGAGGGAGGGCATGTTCAAAATACTGGCATAAAAACTGCCCACTAAAAATTTAGAGTTCCTAAGCATTCCTTCATAAAATTTTAGATGCTTTCAGATGAACAAAATCTAAAACCACTGGGAAAAAAGACCTGGCTTTATGTGAAATGAAAGGTTGCTAGCCGTTAGATTGAACCCATATGAAGCAATGAGCATTAAAATTCAAGAGCAAGCTCATAAACAGAGCGTGAGGTAGAGAAACTGTAGAAACATATCTGTGTAATTCAGACTGTGCCTGCAACAATTCAACATAAATAATAAATCTGAATAAATCTGTAATCAGAAGAGTGAGATGATACAACTATCAGCTCCAACAATGAAGGATAGGAACACCAAGTTGAAGTTAAATTAGTATTAAAATCAAATAACTGTGTTAAAAGTGGATGATGCTCAGGGAGGTTTGATACTAAGGAAGAGACTAAAATTATGAAAAAAGACTTAAGCATTTTACTCCAAGACCTAAGAAGGCAATTAAAGCACAGCAAAAGGAGAGAACAATGAATTAAATTGCTGTGTTGGAAACACCTGCATAACTACCTCATTCAATTTAATCAAGACTATGCTTTGAAACATTTTTAAAGTATCTCTATTAAACACATGCAACAGATATTATTTACTGAGCCACAATGGTCAAAGGGTTAAGAGATCTCACACTTGGCATGGGAACAAAGTTAACACTAGTTTTGTGCCCCATCCATTGTTATAAAATCCATTCTTTTTTATTTCTATTTTTAAACTTGTATTACTCAAAGACTTGTTTATTAAATCTGGTGTTATACTTCTTGGATTCTAATGATTAACAATATTTGTCAGTGAAGAGTCTCACACCAGCTGTGTCTCCTGTTTGTTTTTAGTTGCATTCCATTAAGTGAATGTTGGTGTACAGCACAGCACATCCTTGTGATCTTTACGTGAATACATGTGTTCATGTATGTCTGCAGGTGTGTGGGGTCCTGGAAGTGAGAACCGTAAGTCAATATTGGATGTATTCCTCTATTGCTGTCCTCATGGAGCTAACCAATTCTGCAAAACTGGTTGCTCTGAAGGCCCAGCAGGTATTGTGCTGGGTTTGAGTGCTTGACACCACATATAATTCTTAGTATAAGTGCTAAGGATCCAAGTGTATGTTGCAAGCACTATACTCTCGTAGGCCATCACCCTATTACCCAGAAGCTCTTTATTGAGGCTACAGTGAACACAGAAATAGACACATGAGGAAAGACAAGTTATGACAACCATTCTGTATTGCTTAACACTAACCATAGGAAATAATATTAGAAATCAAATCAAGATCATCTCACTGAAACTCTCACCTTTGTCAAGACTTTACTTGCATTACCAACTCAGCCAGATCCTTGAATTATTCATAAAACAGGAAGATTAATTTTTTATAATCACTTGCATGAAAAATAAACTTCAGGATTTGTATGAGTATAGGTGATACTGAGACCCATTTAAAGTCATGCTATATTCATGTTTCCCCAGAGGTCATTTAAAAGTAGTTGAATTTAGTTCCCTTAAAATGGTAACTAACGGTGCGTCTTAATGTGATTTATTAATAGGTGTTCAGTGTTAAATAACAACCCATATCTATGGGGAATTAATTTGAACTCTGGGTCACCAGAAGTGAGGGCGATTCAAATGGGACAAACCTCCAGGAGCTGATGAAATGAGCTGTAATAACGTCACATAAATCAGACTGCTTTAATCCTGTATAGCATTTCCTTCGTGCTTCTTTGAGGGCGGCTGTGTACCACTCCTATGGGATGCTGGTGACAAGAGAGTAGTGATTATGTTTTCAATATCCGTGAACGCTCATATATGTTTATAATAAGTTGCAATCCAGTAGCTGAGCTGAAAAAGAACCTTGTAATGACTTTTGCTATGTACTGTTTTGCAACATAAGAGAGATTAACTTTTGTAGTCAACTTCATAGTCAAAGGTGTTACAGGGTTGTTCCTTATTAGGGAGAAGTTTAATTGTCAGAGAAGCAAAATCTTTAACTAGCACAGACATTCTTTTCAAAAAATGATTTTATTAGTCTACTTATTTATTTCATATTTGTATACCTGCGTGTGTTTGTATGTATGTTTGTGGGTGTGTATTTCATATAACATGCATGGAGATCAAAAAACAAATTGCAGGAGTTGATTATTTCTTTCTTGAGGTTTTGGGGAGTTGAATCAGGTTATCATGTTTAGATAGCAAGTGCCCTTTACTGTTGGGACATCTCAAAGGCCCAGCTCTTCCATATCCCTAGCTTTATACTTTGTAGTGGTGGGGACTGAACTCAGAGTCTCATGTACCATAGGGAAACACTCTACCACTGAGAAATCCCTAGGCCTCAAGACATTTGTCACTCAATTTTTGCATGAGTTTGAGTATCAATGAGGTATCCCTGCTAAATATTTAGGGATAACCAGTGTTAGGATATTGTAAAGGGGATACAGAATCTTGTGTTTCAGGAAAGCAGTTGACTCCAGTGACACCAAAGATAATGATTAATGGAACTCTTTATCTTTTTAATTTCAAATTGATTTTATTACCATATAAGTTATTAGATTTCATCATATAATTTTCTAACTTGTTGAGCTCCCTCCCCCACTTTTCTTCCTCCTTCACTCCTCATATTTTTCATCCCCAGTAGCATTACCTCTGGTTGTCTGTCCCACACTTCCTCAACACCTTCTCCCTCCTCACACCCACCCTCTTTTGGCTACATGACTGACAATGTTCTGGACAGTCTGAAGAATGATCTACAGTAGCAATACCTTGAGCTTTCAATGTGTGAGTTTATTAAGCATGTAGCAAGAAAAATTATAAAAAGAAACAGAAAGGAACAGATAAATAGATACCTCAGATAAAACCTAAAATATCATCAAATAAACTACTTATAACATCTGGGAGAGGTTAGACCAAGCAAAAGTAGCAACAGAAATTGAACACTTTAAAACATCCAATGGAAATTGACTGAAGAAGCGGCCATGTTGCAATTAATTGTCTCCACTGATGAGCTTCCAACTTCTTATTCCCATGGCAAGCGTTTCTATATCATGAGGTAAACAATTGTGACCTTTACTGGAAATCGTTAACTTTCCAGTTCCCAAGGGTATGATGACATGTACTGGTTGTCTTTCTATATCATTCTTCTAGAGCATGAGAATGAACTAGAACCAGAGCAGGAAGTATGGATGGAAGGTGGAATTAGTAGGACATTTAACACAAGAATGCTTAAGGAAAGTGCTTCCTCAATTCCAGAGTTGACTTACAAATGCTCAGACAGCACATGACAATTTAATTTATTAATATGGTGCATATTATAGACATCTTCTTGCAGAAACAGACGGATAAATGCATACATACATATACATACACATATTTGTGTACATTTAAATTAGGAACCACATGTGAAAACAAAAGCCAATTTTTTTATTTGTGTCTGGCTTATCTCTCTTACTAAGTTTCTTTTGAGACCATCCTCTACTTTCTTGAATGATTCACAATTTCAATTTTCATTATGTCTCAACGAAATTTGATTGCTCAACATCCGCTCATGTCCCCTTTGTCAACCCCTTCATGGACAACCTTCTTGGGATTCAGAATTATATATCGTGCTTCTTCTTGTGATCTGAGGAGCTGTTCCATTTGACATTCTATTTACTTTCTGTTGCTTCAATTTGTTGTCATGTAGCAACTTGAAAGGAATTTACTGATAATTAAACTGTCAGTTGCTAACTGAGTGGTATTCTGCAATGAGTATTTAGAAATTGCTTACGAAAAAAAGCACTGATTTGTGGCTGGAGAGAAGACTCAGCCATTAAAAGCTAGGCTCACAACCAAATGATATCAAAAGCACTAACTCCTCACTGGGCCCTCAGGCAGAGTAAAAGTCTGTCATCTGTACCTTCCTGTTGTCCACAGGCTCAAACTCACTTTGTAGGTAAAATTCCGCTTGAACGTCTGATCCTTTTGCCTGCCTTTTCCAAGTGCTTAGAATACAGGTGTCCACTATTATGAGGGTTTCATGTGGTTCTGGGATTGAACCAAGGGTTTCTTCACTTTAAACAAGGACATTGTCTACAGAGACGCATTATTTTCATTATTCTATCTCCCTTCCTTTTGAACATGCTACACTTAGTACTACAGAGAGGCATGATAACCCCTTGAGAACTACATCACTAGATCCTGGAATTCCTAACCAATCTGTTTCTTTACAAAGTTGAATACTCAAAGAGTAACTGTGCCATCCTATTGTCTATCATCTCTAACAAAAATTTCCTAAAGATACCAGTGATTTTTATAAGCCTTGTGTTTACACCTTCGATATAAGGAACATGGAATGCCATAGATATACCACCCCGTGATTTAATGTCCCACAGATAGAATTACTTACCTATTGGGAACTGATTGTTTCATTAAACAATATGGTCTTCAGAGTTATCCTATAGAGCCACTAAAAAATCATTACAGTCTAAGTACATATGCCTCCTCACCTGAGTCTTTCTTCGCCTTATCCTAATATTCATGTCAGTACACTAAAGATGAGGAGTAAGGCTAATCTCGTTTTTCAAAGTGAGCTTTTTTTATTAAAATTCTTTATTGATGTTTCTCTAGTATGTTTTCTGATTTTTTTGGGAAACCTACCTCTAAACCAGTGTTCTTCAGTCTTGCTAATGCTATGATACTTTAGCACAGTTTCTCAGGTTGTGGTAACCCTTAGTCATACGATTACTTTCATTGCTACTTTATTATTATGAATTCAAAATTCAAAATTTTGCGACTGTTATCAAACATAATGTATTTTTGTTTGCAAAAGATTTTAAGTGACCCTGCAAAATAGTCATTTGACCCCTCCCCAAAGGGGAAATGACCCACAGATTGAGAACCATTGACCTAAGAAATTAGAACCCAGAGTCAGAGAATCTGACTTCTAGCCTAGGACTCTCTTTGCGCCATGGCAGGAAATGTTCAGGGTGGAGTTCTCATTTGAAATTTCTAAGTTTGAGGAAGGACTGACCCACCATGATAATCAAGGACACAAGTTTTTGTTAAGAAATGTTGGTACCTCAATGTTATTCTGTTCATTATAAGCTGTATTCTGAGATAGTGACATCACTGATGTAATCATAATAATGCTTAAGTGTATTAAGGATTTACCATGCAATATAAACTAATAAGCAATCCATAGACAGCCTTACAATCTACTCACTAGCCTGCCCAGCAGGAATTATTGTTATCTCTAATACTGTGATAAGAGAAATGAGGCTTAGCAGTATCAAAAATTTAAATACTCAGCCAAGCTACTAGTAGTGGTAGAATTCAACCTTTTTTTTAACCAACTGAGCACACTCCACTCACCTGAATTTTGCTTTAACATTATAAGTAAAAATAAAAGCGGGTCGTTATGTATTCTTGAAAATTCTGTTTTGAAGTCAAAACTGCAGCGTGTTCTAAAACACAAAGAAAGGCTGTACACTACGTAGAAGATATATGAGGGTAAGGAACTTCCAATATCCCAAACTACAGACTCAAAATGAATAGAAATAATGAAAGAATTGGAGAATCTGAGATCAAACAGTGGTTCAGAGCCATAAAAATCGGTCAGGTTTTATTGTATGGAATTAATTTTAGAGTATCCATGTGTATACATATCTGATCATATGTTTATTGGTGATATTTATAGTAATAGAATAAAAAGGGAAAATGTTGATCATGGATGTAGCATAGTAGGCAATAGAGTAGTATGCCTGTTATATATTCATTAGTATACACATAGGCTTAGTACAGTCACAGAGAGTCAACAGATCCATAGGATGCATATGTGTTCACAGGACTTCATTGCTCATCAGTAAATGCATTGAGGCAATTTTTCTGCTTTCCCAGAATTTAGCAGTTCTGCAGTCTCACTGGCAAGCTTGCTGTGAGTATCTTCTGTCTCTGCTTGTTAAGGACTGAACTAACAGGCAGGCTGCTTACTCACCAGTATCCAAATGTGATTCACATTTGCACAGCAAGAACTTGGCCCACTGAGCAATCTCTATAGCCCAATAGTACTATTTAACAAAATTTTATCATTTTTACTCAATAAATGAGAAAGTTATCCATGTCATTTGCAATTATTCTGCTTTAAGATAGCACCCATAGGGGGCAGTGTGTAAAGTCAAAGAACACAGAATAGAATAAACAAGAAAATCATTGATTTTTCTTGTGGCACAGTAATCATTAGTCTTCCATGTCTGTTACAGAGTCACAACAGTATAGAAAAGTATTTAATACAGACAAAGAAATTCAAAAGATCCTTATGAGTTGAGAAGAAACAGTTGTTATAGAAACACTAAGAAAGAACATACATTCCTGAGAAGAAGAGGCAAGTACCATTGCTCTCAAGTGGGAAAGCTTTCAACACAGCAATCACCTGTCTTGGAACCCAATTCCTAAGGCACTAAGGATAGAAAATGGCTACTTTGTTTGTTTAGGAAATATTGAGAATAGTTGGGCGACAGCATTTTCCAACCAGTAGGTTTCAACATCTTTTTATTTGTTTTCCAATCATTCACTATCCTTTCCTCTACATAGTCAATCAAAGTATCTCATTTGTTTTAGAGAGTCCAGAGGTCATCTATAACCCACTTGTCAGCCTAGAACCATTATGGCCAGTCCAAAGATTTGAGCTTGAACATTTCTTAGTTGCCGGCATGGGCTTATACTGCTTTGTAAAATCTTCTTCCCTCAGAAATGAACCACAAAATATATACCTCCCCTGAAGTGTAATGGAGGTCTGGTTCAGATGTTGTTGTAATTCAAGAAAAGCAGCACATGAGAGAAAGCCAGAAAGGGTTCAAGCAGAGAAGATTTTTATTAGGGAAAGGGATCATGAATAGGGGAAAGGGCAGGTGGGAGGCTGGCCTCAGGGGCCAAGAGCAGCAGGGGGCTTGGGGAAGAAGAGAGAAACAGGCAGAAGAGGGAGTGAAAGAAAGAGAGAGTATTGGAGGCAGGCAGGGCCCTTTTAAAGGGGCATCTAGTGAATGAAACAAGGGGTTGCTCTTTATCGCTATAACTGGCATATCCTATAAGAACCTCAAGGAAATGGCAGTACAGGTGCTTAAATACTAACAGCTGGTATGATCACTTGTTTTAAAAGCATGACTGAAGCACCCAGTACTGACATAAAGCCTTGGAGTGGCTGCCTGCATGCCTGTAATACTGGTGTTCTGTGGAGCAGAGTAGGGAAAATTGCTAGGGCTTTCTGATTGCAAGCCTAACTCCAGGTTCACTGAGTGACACTGTCTCAAGGGAATTAGTCAGAAAGCCATAAAGTAGGACACAGGACCACACAATACTCTCCTGTGACTTTTGCAATTATTTATTGGTGGAAATCTTTATGCACACTGTACACACACACACACACACACACACTGTCTCTCACACACATTTACAGAGAGTGGAGAGGCCAACATGAAGTGACACTACTACATTGGATATGTGTGTGAGACTTGAGGACACTGAATTGATGGATAGTTCTCTGAAACTTTGCTCTTACAATAGCAATGCAAATGTACTTAACAAATTTGGAGAAACTTTAACTTTACATCACTGTGCATAAAGCCATTTTGCTGAAGGCGGAGGTTTAGTACTATTCATTTTATAATCAGAGCTTAAAGAGGTGTTGTTAATTCAAATGGACAACGATTGCTGACTAACTTGATAGGTTTATATTTCAGATAAATGAGAACACTTTCTGACCAAGGAGTCCATTCAAAGATTCATTCACATCTCAATGATATGATGTGCATTTATAAAATATGCATTTGATCTCTACATCTGAGACCATAACTCTCTTTTTCAGCTTGTCAATTATGGATATCAGCAAGGACAGGTGCCTTGACCCTCAGTTTTATTCTATGCTTCACCATCTCATGAGATGTGCACAAATTTCCTTTTCTTCTCACTTACAATTTGATGATACACTAAATTAAAAGACAATGCTTTCTTTTTTTTCCTTTTCACCCATAACTGTTGAGTTGAGTTCCAGGCTTCTGGACTGATGATATATGTAGTTTTGAGGATGTCCTTTTACACCACTGTCTGCACTCAGTTCACTAGGAGCGGCAAGGTTCTAAAAAGGTGCATGTCTAACTTTTGGTCTCAAGTAATTCTGAATGTTCCATGTGTATGCATGTGTGTGGGTAGTCATATATGTGTGTGGTATAACTGTAGATGTTCACATGTGTGGACATATACAAGTGCATGAATGTGCATATACAGGTCAAAGTTTGACTTCATGTGGCTTTCTCTATCTACATTACTTGTTGAGGCAAAATTTCTCACTGTACCTAGAATTTGCTGACTGGGGTAAACTGACCTGTCAGTGATCTCCAGAATTCACCTTTATCTACATCCTCAGAATTGGAATTAAAGGGTATATCTGCCTTCTTCTTGTGTGGATGTAAAGAGAAGATTTTTCCTTGTGAGAAGCCTTCCCACCAGCCTGGTTCTAGAGCCGCATCAGTCCCAAATAAACACACAGGAGGCTATATTAATTATGAAGCTGTTGGCCTTGCTTGTTTCTTACTGGCTAGCTCTGACTTAAGTAATTACCCCATAATTGTTAATCTAAGTATGTCTCTTACCGGAGAATACTTCAGGGCTCCTACCCCATGGCTTTACATCTTGAATCTCCTTGTGTTTCTCCTACCCAGAGTTCTTCTGGACTCCTAGTCCTTCCTATATAGATTCCCTATTGGCCAGACAGTGCTTTATTGACAAATGCACAGGACTTCCCCAACATGTGGAGGTCAAAGTCAGAACATTATGCTTTTATGGAAACTACTTCACAAACTATTATATACCAGATGAAACCATATCAACCACTGCAAATAATCATGAAGAGTGAAGAACCAGGTCCTAGTGGGATGAATATTTATCTCCTAACACTGGACCTACTAAAAAAGAAAAACAATTTTACCCTTACCTTCTGTTATATCTTTTTTGTCCTAATTTTAATAGTATGATTCCACAGATAAAATTTTCTCAGGAATTGTTGTAAACGTAGTATGAAGCAAAGAACAAAGACATAAAAATTCTCAAAGCTTCTTCTGATTCTAAAATTCTAAGCTTTATGGATCCATCCTGATGTTTCCAAAGATACTGGTGCTGAGGTCAAGATCACCACATGCTTTGATGTTACTTTTATGCTGTATGGTCAATTTTTGTGGAAAATAAGTTCAAGAAAAGACACAACATTATCATCCTTCAGTGTTCTTACAATGTGGAACAACAAAGAATAAAGAAAGAAAGGAAGGAAGAAGCAAAGGAAGGAAGGAAGGAAAGAAAGAAAGAATGAAAGAATGAAATGAAGGAAGAAAGAGAGAATGAAAGGTGAATGAAAAATTTCAAGCTTTACTTACCCTTTCTCAACCCAATAGCTTTGAAGCTTAATGCTGCAGAATTTCCTTTATACTGTAAAACCCAACTGGAGATCCTGGCTACATTCTGCACTAACATAGTCTCAACTTCTTCATTTATGTCTTGAATTTTAATCTCACGTTAAACTCTCATCTTGTCACAGTCTCTCCTCTGTGTCCACAGTGGATAAAAACTACTTGAAAAAGTAACAAAATGACTGACATGTTATGAATGAGAACAGACCCCGCAGGTTCACATATTTGGATGCTTTTGTGGAACTATTTTGGAAGAAATAGGAAGTGTGGACTTATTTGAGAAGGAGTGCCACTGAGAATGGGCTTGGAGACATGAAAAACTCTTATCACCTGCAGTTATCCCACATTTTGTCTACTGCTTGTATATCAAATGCAAACTCTCATCTGTTGCTCTAGTGTCATGCCTGCATACTTTCATGCTCCCCACCATTGAACCCAAAAATTTTAAGCTTTAATAAACCTTTTTTTTCTATAAGTTGCCTTGGTCATGCTGTTTCTTCTTTCATCTGCAATATGCTGTTGTTATTTGCTTTTCTGTAGTCTATTATTTAGAATAATATTTTGAGCTTAATTGAAATTGTATCAAGTACCAAACCTTAACTGTAAAAGAATAAAAATTAATTTACATTGATAAAGCATATTTTTAAGAACTTTCATCATTTGAGAGCTAATTGGAACCATTTTAAGCTCTTTACTAAAGAAAAATAATCTAACATCAACTTTTTCAGATGATCTAGTTTTCAGTTCATGTGGCAATAGAAATTATCAACTAAATGTTAATGCTATTGTAACATATGCATTACTTATAATCTGACAATTCTACACTCAAGTACATGCTATAGTTTGAGTACATGCTTTGAGTGACCTCTAATGTTCATGTATTAAATTCTTGGTTCCAAGTGTGAAGTTGTGAGCAGCTGGTAGAATCCATAGGAGGCAGACTTTAGTGGCATTTCATTAGGTCTCGTGAGGCATTAATCTTTTTACTCCAAGTCACAGAGGGAAAGTTTCTACTATCACATATACTCCATGTCATTAGCTCCCAACACTCCAGCCAGGGTCCTACAGAGAATTGGTTCAGTCGACGCATTTAAAAGCATACTAAAAACTAGATCAGAATGACAGCTCTGCAATTACAATTACTTTTTGCTCTTTCAGATGACCTGTGTTAAGTTTCAAGCATGCCCACCATGTGGTTCACAACTGCCTGCAACATTAGCTGTAAGAGATTGTATCCCTTACTGTGGTGTCTATGGGCACCACCACAAACAGGCACATTTACCTACACAGATACATATAAATGAGCATAAACCAAAATCAAATGTTTCTTTAAAAATAAGTTCTATCATCTATTTTACTGTAGTGATATAAAACCACATAATCAGTAGTATGTGATCACCAAAAGAAAACTTTCAGTGTACATAGTGAGGCATTCAACTGAATCAAAATTTAGCAATAATCGGAATGTCAGTATCAATCAATATTATTGTTTTGTATTTTTGAGACAGGGTCTCTCTGGGTAACAGCTCTGTCTGTCCTGGAACTCACTCTGTAGACCAGTATGACACTGAATTCACAGATACCTTCCTGCCTCTGCTTCCTGAGTACTGGGATTAAATTCTTGCAACATCATTGCACAGTGTTGATGTCTTTTTTTTGGACACAGGGTTTCTCTGTGTTGCCATGGGTGTCCTCATACTTATTCTGTACACCAGGCTGTCATTGAATTTGGAGAGATACACCTGCCTCTACCTCCTGAGTGCTGGAATTAAAAGGCATGTACTACCACTACCTAATCTGAATAAACATTATTGATACACTGAAATGTTGCTTTTTATACAAAATTGAAGTGTACATACTGTTACAATGAACAAACCGATGAATGTTGACATAAGTTTTTCATTTTCTGAAATTCAACAAGAAGCAGAAGTACTCTCGAGTATTAGAATTGAGATTACTGGTTAATGTAGAGAATATAGGTGCAAGGGTGACAGCAACTGTGAGAGCGTCTGTGGGTTTCTAAAGGATGCATGATGTGTTTAAGTTGTCACCATTCACAGATCTCAAAACTCATGACAAGTGCACTTTTCTGAAAATGCTTTGTATCAGTTGTGGTTTAGGAAAAGACGTTGATTACCAATAAATGCACTAGGATTCCTTTAATACAAGTGATCTGAATTAAATAACGTCCTGGCTTTTGCTGACATGAATGTTAACTGGTTATATAAAGGTCACGGTTGTCTGCCTGAAGCTGCAGATCCAGCCGACGGTGTTGACAGCATTGTCTGATCATAACTGGATATATAATCTAGCAACTGTTCATCACACCAATCCACTTACTTGAGTGAATTCTGATATTATTTCATTTCTCTACTTAACCTCTTAGAAGCTGTTTTTTTTTTCATAATTCCCTGCTGGGTTGTTCTTCATTTACACATCTGCCTAAGGAACACTTTTAATTAAGAACTAAATAAGTTAAAAATAAATGGCCTTTCTTTTAGTTCCCTAAACATGCTGTTTCTTATTCAGGGGTTCTGTGCCTACTCCAGAAAAAGTAAGAACTTTAATCTCCAGAAAAAGTAAGAACTTTAATTGAACAAAAAAGCATGAAAAGGAACCTTTAATTGTGATGATTTTGGATTAATTCATTAAGCTGCTCATATAAATATGTATGAGGAGTGGCATGAAGAATGTTTCCTCCTGGAATATAGAAACCAAAGAAAGAGCCAAGTCAAGATATTCTAACAGCTCCCTTGAGGGGATGTACATTCAAGCTGTATGAATTGTATTGGCTTTTCTTGTATGGATCCTCTTTAGACCTGTGTGTAAAAATAATTATAGAGATTACAAGATATTGTTTGGTGACACCATGAAGAGGGCTCATACTTAAAGTGAACAATAAGTTTTCCAAAGTCTACGATACTTAGAATTTCCATTAAATTTAGAGTTAAATTAATATCCATAAAACCCTAATAAACAGATTTTAGTTATGAAAACTGGTATTGTTAATATGGAAGTATAATTCAGTAATAGATGGTTCAAGTAGCATAAGGGAGGTCCAAGGTTAAATTACTAATAGAGAGGAGAGAGCAAAAGAAGGACACGGTGAAAGGGAGATATAAGGACAACAAGGAAAATATTGCACACTAGAAGTCAGAGCGAGAGAACACGCCCACACAGGAAAGGCATCAGTCCTTCCAGACCCCACCCTCCAGCATGCCCAGCTTCAGGTGTGCTTGGATCCCCCTGGGACCCCTCTCTCCCCCATCACTCACTCCCCCAATCTTCCAGGGACCCACTCTTGGCATCCAGAGAATCTGTCCACACAGAAAAGGCATCAGTCCTTCCAGACCCCACACTCCAGTGTGCTCAGTTTCAGGTGTGCTTGGATCCCCCTGGGACCCCTCTCTCCCCCATCACTCACTCCCCCAATCTTCCAGGGACCCACTCTTGGCATCCAGAGAATCTGTCCACACAGAAAAGGCATCAGTCCTTCCAGACCCCACACTCCAGTGTGCTCAGCTTAAGGTGAGCTTGGGTCCACCTACGGACTCCTTCCCAGACCATCACCCACTCCCAAAATATTCTGCAGGCTGCTCCTGGCATTAATAGGACCTTCCCACACAGGAAAGGCTTCAGTTCTCACAGGCCCAACCCACGGCTATTCTCAAACCAGCACACCCAGCCCAAGGTGACATTGGGTCTTCCTGGGAACCATCTCCTACCCAACACTCACTCCCTCATTTTTCATAGGGCCTGATCCTGGCATCAAGAGGACCAGCTGACACAGGAAAGACATAAGCCCTTCCAGACCACACCCTCTGGCATGCCCAGCTTCAGCTTCAGGAAAGATAGAGACTAGTGGAAACAGAAAGACCCCACCTGCACCCACTGGAATAAGAGATGGGAAGAAACAGAATAATAACTCATGCAGCAATAGAAAGACCAACATGACTCCACCAGAATCTAGAGATGCAAAGCCAGCAAGACACGGAAAGCACAACATAGATGAAGCAGAAGAGACAGACCTTAAAAATTATTTTATGAAGATAATAGAGACTATCAAAGAGGAAATGAGAAAATTCCTTAGATAAATAGAAGAAAAAAACAAACAAAAATACATGAAATAGAGGAAAAGACAAACCAAAAAATTTAAGTAAGAAACAAATCTCTTAAAGAATCTAGAGATTACCAAGAGAAAACAACCAAAAACATGAAGAAAACAACTCAAACAGAGGACTTAAAGATGAAATAGAAACAGTAAAGAAAACACAGAATATGGGGAGGCTGGAAATAGAAAAGCTGGGTAAATGATCAAGAACTAAAGATGCAAGTATCACCAATAGAATACAAGAGATAGAAGAGACAATCTCAGGTGAGGAAGACTCATTAGATGATATACAGTCATCAACCAAAGAAAATCTCAAAACCATACAATCCCTATCACAAAATATGCAGGAAATATGGGAAAGTGTGAAGAAGCTAAACCTGAGAGTAATAGATATAGGAGAAGGCAAAGAAATATAGCTCAAAGGTACAGAAAACATATTCAACAAAATCATAGGAGAAAACATACCTAACCTAAAGAAGGATATGCCTATGAAAATAAAAGAATCTTACAGAATACCAAATAGGCTGGACCAGAAAAAGAAATCATATCGCCATATAATAATCAAAACATCAAACCTACAGAATAAAGAGAAAATATTAAGAGCAGCTAAAGAAAAAGGCCAAGTAACATATAAAGGCAGACCTATCTGAATTACACCTGACTTCTCAATGGAAACTATGAAAGCCTGAAGATCCTGGACAGATGTCCTACAAATGCTAAGGGAACAAGCATGCCAGCCCAGACTACTATATCCAGCAAAGCTTTCAATTACCATAGATGGAGAAATCCATGTCAAAGCTAGATTTAAATAATATGTATCCATAAATCCAGCCCTACAGAAAGTGCTGGAAGGGAAACCTAGACCCAACGAAGATAACTACACTCACAAAGACATAGGCAATAGATAATCCCACTTTACCAAACACCAAAAGAAAAAGGGATGTGAACTTACACACAATAACACCACTAACAATAAATCAAAAACAAACAAGAATCGTCAATCAGTAATTATTAATATCCCTCAATGTCAACGGTCTCAATTTGCCTATGAAAAGACACAGACTAGCAGAATGGATACAAAGACAGAACCCATCCTTCTGCTGCATACAAGAAACACATCTCAACATCAGAGATAGACGTTACCTCAGAGTGAAGGGTTAGGAAAATATTTTCTAATCAAAGAAACACAAGAAACCAACTGGTGAAGCTATCCTAGTATCTAACAAATTAGATTCAAATTAACATCAATCAAAAGATATGAAGAAGGACATTTCATATTCATCAAAGGAAAAGTCCATCAAGGTGGACATCTATGCCCCAAATACAAAGGCACCCACATGTGTGAAAGAAATAATACGAAAGCTCAAATTGCAAATAAAATCTCACACACTAGTAGTAGGAGACTTCAACTCTCTGCTCGCACTATTAGACAGAACCTCCAGATAGAAACTTAATAAAGAAACAAAGGAAACAATAGAAGTTATGATCCAACTAGGTTTAACAGACAGCTATAGAACATTCCACAAAAACATAAAGGGATATAGCTTCTTCTCGGCGCCACATGGAACCTTGTCTAAAATAGACCACATAATAGGAAACATAGCCAACCTCTACATATACAAAAAATGGAATAACCCCTGTATCTTATCAGACCACCATGCATTAAAATTAGAATTCAACAATAACACAAATCACAGAAGCCCTACAAACTCATGAAAATTGAACAATGCTCAATTGCACCATCCCTGGGTAAAGGAAGAAATAAAAAACGAAATTAAACCCTTCCTGAAATTCAATGAGAATGAAGACACAATATACTCAAACTTATGGGAAATTCTGCATGCAGAGCTAATAGGAAAGTTCATAGTACTAAGTGCCCACATGAAGAAACTGGAGAACAGTAACACTGGAGAATTAATAGCAAAACTGAATGCTCTAGAACAAAAAGAAAGAAACTCACCCAGGAGGAATAGACACCAGTAACTAATCAAATTGAAGACTGAAATCAATCAAGTAGGAACCAGGAAAACATTGCAAAGAATCAATGAAACAAAAAATTGGTTCTTTGAGAAAATCAACAAGATAAACCTTTGTCAAAACTAACCAAAAGGTATATAGAGAGAGCATGCTAATTAACAAAATCAGAAATGAAAAGGGGGGTCATAAAACGGACACTGAAGAAATCCAGAGAATCATCAGGGTATACTTTGAAAACCTGTGCTCCACAAAATTCGAAAATTTAAAGGAATTGGACAAATTCCTGGATACCTATCACTTACCAAAACTTAATCAAGAACAGATAAACAATCTATACATACCTATAAACATTAATGAAATCGAAGCAGTCATCAAAAGTCTCCAAACCAAAAAATCCCAGGCCCAAATTGCTTCAGTCCAGAATTCTACCAGAAATTCAAAGAAGAGCTAATTCCAATATTCCTCAAAGTGTTCCACACAATAGAAGCCGGAGGCTCACTGCCAGACTCTTTTTAAGAGGCTACAATTACCTTGATACCCAAAGCACACAATGACACTACTAAGAAAGGGAACTATAGACCAATTTCCCTCATGAACATCGATGCAAAAATATTCAATAAAATGCTAGCAAATAGGATTCCAGAACACATCAGAAAAATCATCCACCATGATCAAGTAGGCTTCATCCCAGGAATGCAGAGATGGTTCAACATTAGAAAATCTATCAGTGTAATCCACCATATAAACAAACTGCAAAGGAAAAAAACACATGATCTTCTCATTAAATGCTGAAAAAGCCTTTGACAAAATCCAACACCCCTTCATGATAATGGTCCTAGAAAGATCAGGGATAACAGGAACATACCTGAATATAATAAAAGCAATATACAATAAACCAACAGCTAACATCAAACTAAATGGAGAGAAACTCAAAGCATTTCCTCTAAAATCAGGAACAAGACAAGGCTGTCCACTCTCTCCATATCTATTCAATATTGTACTTGAAGTTCTAGCTACAGCAATAAGACAACAAAAGGAGATCAAGGGGATACAAATAGGTAAAGAAGAAGTCAAGTTTTCACTATTTGCAGATAATATGATAGTTTACATAAGTAACTTGAAACACTCTGTAAGGTAACTACTAGAGCTGATAAACGCCTTTAGCAAAGTGGCAGGATACAAAGTTAACTCAAAAAAAACAGTAGCCCTATTATATATAGATGATAATGTGACTGAGAAAGAAATCAGAGAAACATCACCATTTACAATAGGTAAAATTGCATCAAATATCTGTGGGTAACATTAACCAAAGGAGTGAAAGACCTGTATATCAAGAACATTCAGTCTCTAAACAAAGAAATCAAAGAGGATACCAGAAAATGAAAAGACCTCCCATGCTCTTGGATTGGTGGAATCAACATAATAATAATGGCAGTCTTGCCAAAAGCTATCTATACATTCAATGCAATCCCTACCAAAATTCTGTCACAATTCTTCACAGACCTTGAAAGAACAATAATCAACTTTATATGGAAAAACATATAAAGATCCAGGATAGCCAAAACAACCCTATACAATAAAGCAACTTCAGGAGTCATCACCATTCCTGACCTCAAGCTCTATTACAGAGTTATAGACCTGAAAAAACCTTGGTATTAGCACAAAAATAGACAGGTACACCAAGGGATTTGAATAGAAAACCCTGACTTTAACCCACAGACCTATGAACACTTGAGTTTTGATAAAGAAGCTAAACTCATACAATGGAAAAAAGAAAGCTTCTTCAACAAATGGTACTGGCATAACTAAATATTGTTATGCAGAAAAGTGCAGATAGGTCCATGTCTATCACCACGCACAAAACGTAAGTCCAAATATATCAAAGACCTCAACATAAATCCAACCACACTAAAACTCTCAGAAGAGAAAGTGGGAGATACTCTTCAACGTATTTGCACAGACGAGTGCTTCTTGAACATAATACCAGTGGCACAGACATAGAGGTCGACAATTAAAAAAGCATACCTCCTGAAACTAAAAAGCTTCTGTAAAGCAATGGACACAGTCAACAAGACAAAAAAGCAGTCCACAGAATGGGAAAAGATATTCACTAACCCCATATCTGACAGATGTCTAATCTCTGAAGTTTACAAAGAAGTCAAGAAGCAATTCTCCAAAACAACAAAGGATGCAATGAAAAAGTGGGTACAGAACTAAATAGAGAATTCTCAGTAGTGGAGTCTAAAATGGCTAAGAAGACATTTGAGAAAGTGTTCCAACATCCTTAACCATCAGGGAAATGCGAATCAAAACAACTCTGTGATACCATCTTATTCCTTTCAGAATGGCTACAATCAAAAACACCAATGACAGTTATGCTGGAGAGGATTTGGAGAAAGGGGAACACTCCTCCACTGCTGGTGGGAGTTCCAATTCATACACCCACTTTGGAAATCACTATGGAGATTCCCCAGGAAAATAGGAATCAATACCACAAGACCCAGCAATTCCACTCTTCGGCATATATCCAAAAGATGCAAATGCATACAATAAGGACAACTGTTCCACTATGTTCATAGCAGCATTATTTGTATTAGCCAGAACCTGGAAGCAACCTAGATTCCCCTCCACTGAAAAGTGGATAGAGAAAATGTGGTACATTTACACAATTGAGTACTACTCAGTGGATAAAAACAATTGAATCTTGAGATTTGCAGGCAAATGGTTGGCACTTGAGGAGGCCATCCTGAGTGAAGTAACCCAGTTACAAAAAGACAAGCATGGTATGTACTCACTCATATATGGATTTTAGACATGGATCAACAGAGTGCCAGTCTGCAATTCCAGTGCCAGAGAGTCTGGGAAACAGGAAAGAACCTAAGGGAGTTATGCATGGCACCCCATAGAAGAGGAATGAGGCGAGATTTCCTGAATAGACTGGAAACCCTGCAGGGGCTTTGGGGGATGGAGTGGGAGCTGAGAAGAAGAGAGGAGGAGAATGTAGGTCATGGCAGAAAAGCAAGGCTGAGTGAGGGGTAAAATAGGGGAGAATAGGATGAGAAATACCATAATAAAGGTAATCCTTGATTTGAAGAGACATCTGGTACTGGTAAGACCTCTAGTGATCTAAAAGGATGAACCAACTGGCAAGCTAAGCAATAGTGGAGAGACTGCCTTAAAAGCCCATTCCAGAAAACTTGATGTCTACCTTTTATGCATCCTAGAACCTTCACCAGTGACTGATGGAAGCAGAGGCAAATACTCACAGCTAAACACTTAACTGAACCCATGGAACCCAGTGACAAAGAGAGAGGAGCAATGAGCAAATGGGCAAAGAATGGGCTGGTGAAATCAGCAGAGACAGCTGATCTGAAGAAGAGGGAGCTCTTGGTCCCCAGACAGACAGGTGGGAGGCCAGCATGGGACTGACCCAGACCCTCTGAGTGTGAGAGTCAGTGAGGAGGCCTGAGAAACCCATGGGACCCAAGGCAGTAGGTCAGTATTTATCCCTGGCATACAAATGGACTTCTTGTGTCCATAACACAGAGGAATGATCTCTCTGCCTGGACTCTCAGGGGGAGTGTTTGAACATTGCCCTGAGCAAAATGACAGACTCTGGATATACCCTATATGGAAGCAAGTGGGGATATTTTGGGAGACTGGGCGAGGACTTTAGGGGTATGGGAGGAGGGAAGGGAGAGAGAACTGCGGTTGACATCTGAAGCAAGATATTTAAAATTAATAATAAAAAATACTAATTAAAAAGATGTTAGAATGAAACCCTGTCTTCCTCCTGTGATTGAAATGTTATGGTATCACCCTCTTGTCTACGTGTTTAATATTAGAAGCAGATGCCTATTCCATGATTTCAAAACCTGAAGTATGATACGAATTTCCTATTTCTTACAATTTTTCATTGTATTAAAATATTCCATTTTTGTATTATTATTTTACCAAAAATACAGAGCAGGAATTTTTGAGACTCTTAACAACACTTTAAAATACATTATTTCTTCTCAATTAATTATATATTAAACCTTCATTCTGTATGAGACCAAATTTACAACTAGGAAAAAATACAGATGATACAGTTAAATACCCTAGAGTTTCTGATAATATTTATGCCAAGAGGCTATCTGCACTTGCATACATGTGTGTTGAAGAGACCATTTAATGGCAAAATTTATAATATATGTGAATATAGAGTATTTTTTCTAATAATTTGTTAAAGTGAACTTCATTTGAAACTCAGAGGAAAACATGTTAATCTGATATTCAATATAATATTGAAATATATTGGTAACATATATATTATGCATTGATATATGCATGTTGTATATAAGATTTATTAGCACAGAAATACATGCATTATTATCTTATATAATAAATTTGAATGTTGCTTTTATAAATTACAATGATACAATATTAAAGAGTTAATTCTTGTCGGGCGTTGGTGGCGCACGCCTTTAATCCCAGCACTCGGGAGGCAGAGGCAGGCGGATCTCTGTGAGTTCGAGGCCGGGCTGGACCAATAGCCTCCAAAACAATACAGAGAAACCCTGTCTCGTAAAAACCAAAAAAAAAAAGAGTTAATTCTTTATTTCTTTTTTTAAATTTAAATTAGAAACTAGTTTGTTTTACAAGTCAATCCCAGTTCTCTCTCCCTTCCTGCCTCCCATGCCCCTACTAACTGCCTATCCCATCCCCTTTCTGCTCCCCAGGTAGGGTTAGACCTTCCCTATGGGATCTTCAAAGTCTGTCATATCATTTGGAGTAAGCCCAGGCCCTCCCCCATATGTCTAAACTGAGAGATTACATCAAAGAGGAATTTCTTAAAGGACACTACCACACTTATTCATGTGTAGTAAATTACTCGGTCAACTGACATGCTTCACGTAGCTCACAATGTATCCTCTCCTACCTGGGACGCTTAAATTTCTTTGAAACTGTAAAATATGGTACTTTTACTAGTATAGATACTAGGGCATATTAGGTGATGTCCCTCAGTAAGTCTACAGTTACTAAGCAATTGGAAGAATAACAAATGCTTGGCTAAATCTATGATCACAGGTGGGGAAGGATCCACTGTAAATTGAGAAATGGCTATATCCTCTGTAAATAATTCTTGCACTGCCTGGAATGATGCTGGTAAGCTACACAGCGGCCAATCTAATTCTTTTATTCCCCATTGTAATACCAAAAGGCAAAACAAAATGGTCAGAGCCAATGCTGTCAAAATTCTGAATAATTATAGAAACAAAAAACATACTACATCAAGCAAGGTGCAGCTTGAAATCCTGAAGAGATGATTCAGCTGTTGAAAAGACATACTATTCTGCAAAGGACCCTACTTCCCGGAGATGCTGTGGATTTGTGCTTCGTGAATATTCACACTAATGTGTGCATAGTAGACACACACACATACACACATACACACACACATATATATAATTAGAAATTAAAATAAATATTTTTAAAGACAAAAGAGTATTTGATTATTATAGAGACTGTACACAAAATGGGAACATTTTGGAAGACATTTTAATGTAGTCAACATGTTGCTATCTGAATGTGATAATTGCTAGGGACTGTCAGTCAGGTGGGATCTTGAATTATCTAGAAGATAAACTTCTGAACATGCTTATAACGAAATTAACAGACTGGGTTAGTTAATGTGAGAAGACCCACCAGGTATATAGACTGCAGTCATGAGTTGGGGACCCACATTAGAAAAAAGGAGAAAATGAATTGAGTCCAGCATTTGTTGCTCTCTGCTTCAGCTTCAAGTCCATGCTGCCATGGCTTTTCCACTATGATAGATTGTTCAATTAGACTATAAGCCAAAACAAACCCTTTCTTCCTTAAGTTACTTTCATCAAGTGCTTTGTCACTGCAATAATAAAGGTAACCAATGCACTGTGCTTTAAATTATTTCATTCATTCACAAAGCATTCTTCAACTAAGTGATTGTGGTTGTTTTGATAAGAAATGTTTCATAATACTTTCATTTATTTGAATACTTGGTCTCAAGTTAAAGAGGCTGTTTAGAAACTAGACAGTAGATACTAGAGTTATTCATGGAGTCTCTGGGGGCCCTGGGAGTCCTCATCTTTTTGTCTCTGAGAGCCCTGGGAGTTCTTACCTTTAACTTACTCTATTTTGTGGTTAAAGATGTGTTCTCTCAGCTTGCTGTTCCTGCAAATATAGTTACCCTCGCTACCACCTCATCTGCCCCGATGAACTATAGCTCTGCAACTATAATAAATTGTAAAAAAAACAAGAGCCAAAATAAACTCTCTCATGAGTTGTCTTTCATCATGGTATTTTATCATACAGGAACAGCAAAGTAATGAACACAGAAGGTAAAGTAAAGACTATAGGGGGATCTTTATGTTGGGTGTATATTTTAAACTTGCAAACCAGTTGCATGACCATGATCATTGCAAAGGTAAAAATGAGCCCCAGTACTCCTCATCACTGGTAAGGAAAGATCCTCTCCTCATTATCAGAGACAGGAAGTAGCTGGGAGAAATTAAATTTTAACATCTGCCCTTAGACTGACAGACTTAATTCTGAGACATGGGATCCATAGCACATTTAGGGTGTGACAAATGGATCCAAGTATCAACTCTCTGAAGCTTGCAAGGACTTTTTAAATTTGACAGAGAAGAAAGTTGAGCTATATAAGATGGACCTTTTACTGCTTTAATATGATTTCCTGATTTGCAGTCTTCAGTGAAGGGAAAGCTGTAAATACATCTGAAAACAGTTCAAGCAAACTTAAGTAATAGATCCATAGAAAAATAAAGCCATAAAAGTTATCAACATTTATCTACAATAAAACAGAAGTTTCCTGGCAGGAAATATAACAAATTAGAAGAAGAACTTGCAGGCCCAGAAGATGGTCCTGGGTAAAAGAATAAACAACTTTCCTTTGTCCTATTGTCCTCACACCACTACCTCAAGATGACTGGAGAATTATAAACTGGACAAAGATGTTTCTAGAAAAATGAGAATCATATTTTCCTCTATAGTTAGAAAAGCATACAGCCTAAGGAAGTTTATATTTTTGAGCCTATGACTTTGAAGATTGTAGCTATTTTTAAAGTTTTAGTAGCCTGTGCTTTTAACTGTCACTAAAATTAGATTGATCACTTGTGACAACTCTATTGATTTAAGCAGAGGTTTAACATTGATGGGTTGGTTAAATTTTGAACTTTGAAATTTTAATGCCATGATATCATCTTTAAGTCGCACTTTCCACATTCCTTAAATAATTTCCTCAGAATCTTAATGAGCAAGACAAATCTGGTATTTTTCCATTATATTCTGGAAGCGTTCATCCATCTTAATCTTTAAACTTTGTACTTTCCATTTGCAAACATCTAATCATTTCCCAGGACACAATGTCCTAGATTGCTGAGAGTAGTTATTCAAAAGGTATATCTTTATTAAATCATCTTTGGAGCATAAAAGAAAAGCAAAAAGTAATACTCTAAGTCCCTTAAAACAGCAAGGGAGTTTTTGAGTTTGTTTTTCCTTGGAAACCTCTTTCTGAGTTTACTTACCTCAGCATGAAGCCTGTTAGCTCTAGTCAAAAGCAAGGCCTGCTTTTCACTCTTTAAACCAATTTATGCTGGTAGGTAATTGAGCTTCATGTCTGAATCTTTATTGTTTAAGAGACTCGGGTAATTTGAACCTTCTTTTAAAGCACTCAATCTTGAGTCATCTGTAAGCAACATGTCTGCCCTTTGTAACCAAAGTTATTGTGAAGCCAGAATTTTTTCCTTTTATTGAAAAGAGATTTTTTTCTTCCACAATGTATCCTGATAATAGTCTCCCCTCAGTTACTACCTTCTAGCACTCTCAACCTCTCCTCCTGACTGGATCCATTCCCTCTCTGTACTAGATGATAATAAAACATAACAAGGTAATACAAACACTAGGGCATCAGAGTTAGTTAAGACAAACAGAAGTAAAAGAGACCAAAGAAAAGACAGAAGAATCCTAAATAAACACATTTGAACACATATGAATCCCTCAAAAATCATCAAACTGACAACCATAATATACACACAGAAGATATGGTGCAAATGGGCAGTACCCGCACATGTTGGTTCCTTCTCTTTATGTTCCAGTGAGATTTTTCTCATATTTATTTAGAAGGATTTATTTATTTATTTATTTTCTGTGTGTGTGTGTGTCCCCCATCCTCTTTGGCTCCTACATTCTTTCTGCCACTTCTTCTACAGAGTTCCCTGAGCTCTATTTGGTGGAGACGTCCCATTTAGAGCTGAGTGTTCCATGGCCTGTCTCTCCTTAACCCTGTATACTTTCTGTAAATCCAGGAAGTTTTCAAGCTGAAAACAGATTCTTTTGTTGTTGTTGTTGTTATATATGAACTGACCAATCAGTCTCTGGGAAGAATGGGGCTGAGGGCAGCTTACTGCTGTAGCAGTGGGTGACAGCATTGCTAAATTATCTGATAGTGCCAAGAACAAGGTGGGATCACCCATCAATGCCCATCACAGATACCTAAGTAGGAGAAATTTTAATGCTGTAAGCAGGAAGTAGGAACCCAGCAGCCTCCATATCAATGGATGACATTGACTTTACCCACTATTTGGATAGTTAATATGGATTCCTTTAGGTTAATAATGGTGATTTTGTCATTGAGCCTATGATGCCACGGCCATGTCAGTCTTATGGCATCTGTCCGAAAAGATAAGAAAGATTTTCTTGTGAGCAACTCAGAGGTACTTACCTACCTTGGTGAGGGAAAGAGGAGCAGTTAACCCTCCAGTGTCCTGAATGTCCACAGTTTGTACAGGGCCCTTGATCTAGAGGAGACATGGGTGGTGCATTTCTTTGCTCAGTGACCAGTATTGCTATACCTGAAGCAAGCTACAAGTAGAATCTATTGGTGCGCCATAAGGTTTTTTGAGGAATTCTGAGTTTGGGCTATTTGTTTTTAATCCATTAACATTCATTCTGTTTGTCCAGTCAAAGTTTAGTCTAGGCACAGTCCTGAATGACCATTAGGACATAATTAATGGCACTCTCATTTTGGGGGCCCACTTTGGACTCAACAGCTTCCTTCTGTCCATTCCAGAGACTGAAGTTTGAGGCTAAGTTGAAAAGTAATGGAGAAACTTCTTGAATGGAGAAAATGTTAGGCAGTATAGTTTGTGTTTTACTGATTTCTCTTATGCAGATGCACAGTGAAAACCACCAGAGGGGCAGAAAGAATTATGAAGTATATGGTTTGGAGAGAAAAGAGTATTGAAATGTCAATGTCACGGTAAGATGGGTGATGAAAGAGAGACTAATTGTCTAGAAGATTACAATAAGAAAAGACCTGTTGCTCTTTCCTGCACAAGAACAATGGGAAGGATGCCTCCACGGTAAGGCCCCACCCAACAAAGCTTCCAAATAGTGAAAAAGAGCCTTATGAGATTTTTACTCTCAGCAATTGAACAAACATTGTAATGATAAAAGGATTCAAGGGGTGAGAGTTCATTCTAAGCTAGGAGCAGAACTTGTCTGTGATATCAGTATAGCATCTTTAGAGGCATGAGGAACAGAAACAGGGAGGAGTCTGTAGTTTCAAAGAGCAGATGAGGCCAGGTAACACATGGCAGAAAACTCCCTGATCAAGGTCCTGAGAGTGTTATTTACCTTGCTGGAGAACAGATCGTAAGATATACAACAAACCCCATTTATGAGTTGTTTTTTTTTTAATTTTTAAATTTAAATTTAAATTAGAAACAAAGTTGCTTCACATGTCAATTCCAGGTCTCTCTCCCTTTCCCTCCCCTCCTCTCAAGCCCTCCCACCAACCCCTCCAATATCTCCTCATTTCCCCAGGGTGGGTGAGGCCCTCCACGGGGGTGTCCATAGTCTGTCATTTCATCCAGGGCAGGGCCTAGACCCTCCCCCAAGATTCCAGGGTGAGGGTGTATCTCTCATGATTGGATGGGTGCCCACCTACAACTGGACACCTACCTGAACTCCTGGAACCCAGTTGCAAAGGGGAGCTGACCTGAACAAGAGGGAACACATGGACACCAGACTGGTGACTAAGTGTCCATCATGGGACTGATCCAGAACCCCCAGCCTGGGTGTTAGAGAGGAGGCCTCAGCAATATGTGGGACCTCAGATAGTGGATCAGTACTTATCCCTGGCATAAGGATGGGATTTTGGGAGCCCATTCCACATGGAGGGGTACTCTCTCAGCTGGACACATGGGGGAGGGCCTGGCCCCTGCCTGGGATGATGTGACAGACTTTGAAATTCCCCCCATGGGAGGCCTTACTCTCTCTGGGGACCAGAGGGAGGATGAGGTGGAGAGTTGGGAGAGTGGGGTTCGAGGGGAGAGAGAGGGAGCTGGGAGTAGGTGCAAAAGGTTAAATAATCTAAGAATTACATTAAGTTTTGTTTGGGCCAATATTTCCTTACTATATATCTTTCTCGATCCATTTAAAATGGTCACACAATTTCTGTGTCACGGCATGCTTGGAAAATTTAATTATCTTTTGTTTTATAAAGGGCCACAATTAAGAGATTGTCTTGACTCGCCGAAAACAAACCTACAGACCTCAAAATTTTAAACAGGGTTGAGACTGTGAATAACTGTGGGGATTTTTGAAGTTGAATTATATACCTTTTGCATTATAGTATGCTAATGAACATATGAGGACAAGGATTATAGTGGTATAGATTTAAACTATCTCTACAGGCTCATGCATTCGAACATCTGGTCCCTGTTATGGGTACTGTTTAGGGAAATTTTAGGGATCGAGCCTTGTTAAAAGAGGTATGTCACTGGAGAGTGACTTTTGAGAACCTATGGCCTCATCTCACTTTTAGTGTGCTCTCTGTTTCATGTTTGCAATTTAAGATGTGATCCCTTCCCTTCCTACTGCTGCCATTATGCCAGCCCCTTGATAATTTACTCCATCACCATGATGCACCCCTCTGGAAACATAAGCCAACACAAATGATCTCTTCCTTAATTTGTCTTTGGCCATGGTGTTTTATCACAACAATAGAAAAAGGTAACTAATATACTGCATTTTGATAAGCCTGAAATCCGATACTGTTCCTGAAATGAATTCTAACATAGAAGTCCTCTCTAAAACACTTATACCTACAATGAGAAAATAGACAAATATTTCTACAGATCCTATGATCAGTCTCAATGTACAAAGATGCAGACATGAGTAATAGTCAAACTAATTAGAAAATCACAAAATAAACAGATGACAGCCAATTTTAACACTCTTAATGTTGAATTTGAGGGAGTTGGGGAATATGCTAGGACACTTGCCAGGAAGTCAAGGCTTGTAGTAAGGCATTTGTAGGACTGGTACAAAAGTGGCTTAATATTGGGCAAGGAATTTTTCCCCTAAAAGAAAGTTCAGTTTGATCTTCAGTAGTGTACTTGCTTAAATGCTAGTCCTGCAGAAGAGAAATGCCCATTCCTCTGTGTTGCAGAGTTTGAAATCATAGAATATAACATAAATATTACAAAGGAGGAAGGCTGGAGTTCTAGGCCAGACTGGTCTCCAAAGTTAGTTCCTTGATATCCAGGGTTATACAAAGAAACCCTGTCTTGAAAAACCAAGAAACAAAACACAACAAAAATCTTGCTCTTAAAAGTAGGTTCAGAATAATGTGGAAGAAAGGGCAGGTTAAAACTGAGGAAAGGGTCAACTGTAAGCAAGATTATATTACTAAATAGAGAGGTAGAGAGCATATATTTACAATCTGTCAGTACAAAGCAGTACCACAAGAAAAAGTCAAGAAAGCTGAGATTGTTATTTTAATTTTGATTCCAGATCCAATTATTTCACAACAACCTTTATCTATCACTTAGGATTGTGTGGATTTACTGTGAACTTAAAGAATGGTGGTCTTATCTTTTTATCCTTAGATTCCTATTTCCAAAACTAATAAGCTAATATTCATGCATTTCTCTATTATACAGATAAATGAAGCAACTGTTTGTAGAGATGTATCACTTTTGTTTGGGATCTTTCAAAGATTCTTAGTGTTGGGATTGAGAAATAGCTCAGTAACTGAAGTAATTACTATGCCAGCATTAGGACCTGGGTTCAATACACAAAACTAATTAAAAAGTCAGTGTACATGTGCAATACAACTCTGAGTAAAAGAGATAGATAGATCCCATGAGCTTGTTGATCAGCAAGGTTAGGGTAATTGAAAAGTTCTTGATGAGATACCTATACTCAAAAAAAAAAGGAAAAAAATTATATATGCACACATATATATGAATTTAAAAGTATATATACATACTCATATACAATGTATATATACATTTATGGAGAGAGAGAAGAGAGAGAGAGAGAGAGAGAGAGAGAGAGAGAGAGAGTGCACAATTGTGGAGATGTAACACAATGCAAGTCTTAGAGGCTTTATGTTTTCTTGATCAGCTTTTCTCAAGGTAAGCCTATTTAATTCTTCCTTTCTCTTGTTGGTAAATTTGTGCATGTAACTTTTCAAGACATGCACTAGTGTCAACTCACTATGTTTATATTTTTACCTCCACTTCAAACTTGAAAAAACTAAATGTAGGAGCAGAAAGTGAGATGTGAGTATATACAGCTAGGTTATACTCCAGTTATTTACTCCAAATCTTATATATTTATGTGTTCAATTTTAGCATTATAACAACTTCTCTTTTGTGTCCCTTGTTCCTGTTATAAAATATTACAAAAGCAACTTGTGGGAGAAAGGTTCTATTTGTCTTACAATTCTAGGTTATAGTCAGTCACTAAGGGAAAGCATCTGAGCACATGCAGTTTTGAGCAGAGAACGACAAATTAACATGTTAATTTTGTGCTTAACTGGTTTTCTCCACTCATACACAGTATACAATTCCCTGTCCTTGGAATGATCCCACCCACAGTGTGTGTATCCACCACAATTAATATGACCAAGTTAATCTGGATCACAGACCAATCTCATCTGGAAAATTCCTTATTCAGATTCCCTTCCTACCAGTGTTTACATTTTGTCAAATAGACAAAAAAATTTTCAGAACAAATATGTATCCAAATTCAAAGTATTATAAAATATTAGTATAGCTAACTTAGTCACGCTTCTGTAATTGCAGTCATAATCCTTAAGTTTAAATAAATATCTCAACATATGATCTATACTGTTAGCTCTGGGGAGGAAAGGACTCACTCTAAAAATGCCAGCGAAAGGTAATAGGATATTTATTCAAATGGAAAGAAGTAAGTTACAAGAGAAACTGTGGAGATGGGGAAGTTCTCTGAAATGCAGCCAGCATCCAAGCGAGAGATTTACTTTTCTTCTCCCTTTTATCTCTTGCCTGTCCCACATATCTTGGTTATGGGAACTCTACCCAACAGTTACCTATTAATTATCTTGGAGTGTTATATTAACAAAAATATTTTAATTTAGTCATGTCTAAAATTGGCAATTTAGCTTCCAAAACTAGGTGTTCCCTAGTGTTCTTTTAGTACAAAACAAAACTCTTTAAATACAGTGTCTCTGCTATCATTTAAAAAATAAAATAATAATAAAAGATCTCCAGCTCATGATTCCACTTGCAGAAGTTTAAACCATTTGTCCATCTGGTTGGTCCAGATGGAATTTGTTGTTCTTATCTCACCATCTGTGCTAGAACATCCCTAGTCTTACACGGACTAATAATGAGATGAAGATATATAATGGGGTTGAGTAATCACCTTGTGGTTATGATGACTTTGTGTGGGATCAGTTTTGATTTGTGACCTAATTAAATTTGTCTCCATCCAGTAAATCTGAGTAATTGCTTATAAGAAGAGGAACAGAATGGGATCCCGTGACTTCTGGTACAATAACAAGATAGAAAAGAGGTCAGTCAGTCTGGCTATAGATGTCTCAATCATCCCCCAAAACACAGAATAAAAATTATAACATTAGGAAAAAGTTGCCACTTCAATTTCTGTGTGAATATGTGTGTATGTGTGTGCATACATATCCAAATCTCTCTTTTGTATTTTCTATAAACTTCTGTAGCACGAATAATAAAAACCCAGAGACAGACATCTGGGTTAAAGCTAAAGAGCAGAGAAGCAAAGCGGCTAGCCACTAGAGTGTACTAACCCTTACCAATCTCAGACCAAAGGGGCGATCCACAGAACCTCAGACTGCTCCCGACTGTAGTGTTCCTCAGCATTCAATGAGTTCCTGTCTTGCTTTACCTTATATTCCTCTCTAATCCTTGGATTAAGTGCATGGGAACCCATGTGCTGAGATCATCATTGTGTGAGATCCATTTCTCTTTTAGCCTGGATCAATTTTGTGTAGCTCAGGGTGGTCTTCAGCTAATAGAGATCTCTGCCTATCTCTACAGTGCTGAGATTAAAGATGTGTGCCACCACTGCCTGGCCACTATGGTTAGCTAGTATGCCTAGCTTTGCATTCAGATCTTCAGGCAAGCTTTATATGTTATATCATAAAGAAAATATAACCACAACTTCTCCATTCTATAACATCTTGATTGAGCTTAAATGTTAATGATTTCTGGTAGTTAGTAACTGTTGAAACAGTTTAGAACTCAATGACAAAGTCAAAGTTCAGAAGGGAATGCCCTTCTTAAAGCAGAGAAACTACATGGTGAGACTTCCTGACAAAATCCCTTAGCCTTGTTCCTCATTACCAGGCTTCATCTGAAAAAGACAGCATGTTTGATGATAGCCATGATGTTGTGAAGTGAAAATGTGTTTTCTTGGTGTCTTAATTTCTTTTTGGTTACTGAATTACAAGCAAGCTGAAAGGTAAAATTATTGATTTCAGCTCACAGATCAATGTTACAGTCCATCATTTCAAGGGACATTACAGCACGAGGAGCTCAATAAGAGCAATGGATGGACATCATCTAGTCACTGCTCATTCTCCTCCATATGTATGCAGTCATAATACCCTTCAGGGAAGGAGGCCACCAATCATAGGCAGGTCTTCCCATATAAATTAACGTAATAAATATTATCTCCCAGATACATGCACAGATAGATTTACATCTCCAAAGTGATTTTAACTTTTGTTAAGAGGACAATTAGCACTAACATGGAATTCCTAGAGTGAAATGCTGGTTCTGATGTTAAATTTACTGGGCTGTGTAATGTGCAGATGGTGTATAAATTATTATTTCCAGGTATGTCACTGAGGATGTGTCAGGAACAGTGTAATCTTGTAGTCTAGGAAAAGATCTGCTTTCAACATATGAAAGACATCAACCCCTTGAAGATAATAGAAAAGAACCCCAATGGCAACAAATGGAGAAAGCAAATTCTCCATTATTTTTAGAGAAACCCATTTCCTGCCCTCACATGGTGGAACTCCTGGCTCCTGAGATTTTGGAATTAATAGTGCTGCCTACCACATTTGTAGTCATGTCTTTGGTCTTAAACTGAATTACATCAATGCCATTGTTCACTATTGAACTTGAAGATAGAATGTTATGACAACTCTGAGCCTCTGTAGTCATTCATCATATGAATCTATGAAACACACACACACATACACACATAAACACACACACACACACACACGGAACAAAATGCTGGATCTTAGGTGACAATAAATTTTAGGCTATACATTTTTCTCTTTCAGAAAAATTTTATTGCTAGAGGTCAATATAAATAGTAAAGAAAATCATATACATATATACTTTCATTATTTTTCTCTCTGTATTTCCCCCCTCCCTCACACACACACACACACACACACACACACATGACAGACAGACAGATAGACAGACAGACAGACAGACAGACAGACAGAAAAAGGAAAAATCAAATTTGGCCCTTGAAGTGTATACATTTATATAAGCTTGGTAGTGGTAATTCAAATGTATAAACCTTGACATAGAATGTGATAAAAGTAACTTCCATGTCTGACTGATATCATCCTAAATCAATTGATATGGGAAGAGAGAAAATGGATCCATGGCAGAGACTAGGTATAAAGTCTCTATCAACCCAGTAACTAAATCTCAGAACAGGTGCCAGGGACACTGACTACAGATTTTGTGCACATGGAAACAGACTTCTTGTGTAATCTAGTTTCAGCTGTCATGGGAATTCAGATTCATATTTTCCCAAGGCAAATTTTGTATCTTAAGTAAGCTTTGAAAGCATCAAAGCATTGGGATTAAAGAAACAATTCAACAAACGCTAGGTGGTAAGTATCAGCAGTGGGCAAAACAATAGATGCCCTTAAAGGTAGTGGATAATATTCAGTTTCTGTTCTTGATCATACTACTTTTATAGAAATGTAGGGAATTCAATGCATACGTTATTTGCATAAATTAATATTACGATTTCCATATTGGTCATACAACATCCGTGGGAAAAAGATTAGTAGTATCACGTTTACCATTATATGCTTTAGTAGAGAATTTGATGTATAAGTAAATTTTGAATAGGGAATTTTTATTTCATTTTATGACAGTGCCATTTGGAAGACAGAGTATAAACTTCAAACAGATTTTTCTCTTTTGCTTAAGGAAACTAACTTATTGAAGAGCAGGAAAATATTTGAACAATAAGTGTATCTGAACACCTGGGATATGAGCATAAAGTTATTTCTTATTCTTTGTTGATATTATCTCAGTAGGGAGAGCAGGACTTTGCTCATAACTGACATTTTTATTAGTAGCGGAATTATTTGATGTTCTTGAAAAGATTATGTCAGTTTGGAGCTCCAAGAAATGAGTGCATAAGTTAGGGTTGAGATTGCAAAAGCTGCATTGATGAAAGCTAGAAAGTGGATGATTGACCGATGGTTAGAGAAAGCTACAAGTTACAGCTCTGGATCCTTGGAGGTGACTTCATCACTAAAGTGCTCCAGTAGAATAAAGACCTGAGTCTGATCCTCAGAGCCCTTGTGCAAAATGAACTGTGCTGTTATACATATGTAATCCCAGTACTTGGAAGGCAGAGGGACAAGGACAACTAGGACTCTCTGGTGAACCAACCGAGGCTAATCTGTGAGCTACATGCCAGAGTGTGAATGTCTCAAAAATGATGAGTGGTTTATCCATGTTCATGTCACCGCATGTGCACTCGAATGTGTGTGGACATGCACACACACAATGTTCAAGTTAAGAATTCTATTTAGGACAAGAAGGCCCTGTCCACTAGCCTTATGCTCATATTGTTTAAGCTATTAATAGCAAACTGACCTCAGCATGAAGTTTAGTACAGAACCTTGAAGTAGGAACAGGGCCATTAATTCTTGATAAAGATATGAGCCAAGGACCGCCTGACTACTATTGCCTACCTTCAACTGTGATGAACAATTGACTTGAAATGTGTTCTGAGAGTAGATTTCTCAGCATTTCCTAGGTTTATATGTCTGTGCATGACTGTGAAGAGAAAGGTTAGAAGAATAAATTGCATTTCTAACTTTTCTAATTGGCTGGTATTTGAGGAGACTCCTACAGGTCATAGTTGGATTACCTTGAGTGCCTGATATGTTTCTGGGCATGAGTCCCTTTGGATATAAAGTTTTAACTCAGCAGAGTCCAAGGCCTGGAAGTCAGAGTTCCTGTTTGTTGTTGAGAGTGCTGAATAGCAGAGTTCCTCTTTGTTGTTAAGAGTACTGAATAGTTGCTACAACATAGTAGATAGCCTGAAACTTGCGGTCTTCCTTCTGGAACAGCATTTCACAGAGTAAGTTCTGACTTAGTGCATTGGTCACTTCTGGGCAAAGTCACTGCATTATTGATCATTAACTCTAAGCAGACCTTTCAGATGCATCCTCAAGAGTTGAAATCTTCCATTCCAACACTCTGATACACTTAGTTTTGTTTTGTTTTGAAAAAGAGTCCCCTCTAGTCCAGCATTGCCTCATGCTCATTATATAGCTGAGCATAATGTTGAATCTTGGGTTGAAATTACAGGCATATTCGCATCAGCACATCTAATTTTCTGTATTGCTTGGAATGAAACCCAGGGCTTCGTGCCTGAGAGACAATTACTCTACCATCAAAACCATGTTCCAGGCATACCATGTTTCTTTTCTGTGACACCTTGCTAGTTACAACCCAGGAATCCTTGGTTACAGGGCCTGCTGCTGCCTCTTCACTCTGAAACTAGCTCTGGTAAGAAACTACAGTGTATGTGATTTAGTATCTGTGGATTGCAAGAACTCTGCAAGCTTTAGATAACAGTGTTAGCTGAGAATCTCTAGTCTACATTACAAAATATTTTAGACCTATATCTCCATTCGAGGACTATATTCTACTGAGACAATGCCATGACTGGATGACCTCTTGATCTCTTCAAAGAATGGCAACATATTGTGATGTCAACCTTGAATCTTGTTGCTAGAAGTTGGTATTCCTAACAGGCCCCTTGGTGGGTGGTACTCTTTATTGTAGAATTCATGTCAAGATTCCATCTCTACAGTGTTGGGCTGGGTGCTTAGTTCACAGTCCTTGAGTACTACTTGTATCTAGCTTAAAGACTATGTCTATCCATGATCAGTGATCTACTTGAAATATTCCCCTAGCATGTCTCCCCCTTCTCAACTGACCCTCTTAATCTACATTCTTCTTTCTTATTTCTCTATTTCTTTTTTTAATCATTTTTATTTTAATTTTAAATAGCTTCTTTTACATGTCAATCCCAGTTCCCTCTCCCTCCCCTCCTCCTGCACTCCCCCCTCCCCCTCCCTCCCACCCTATTGCCAAATCCTTCCCCATAGGGGATATCTAGAGTCTGTCATTTTACTCTTGGTAGGGTCCAGGCACTCCCCTAAGAGTCCAGGCTGAGAGAGCATCCCTCTTTGTGCTATAGGCACACGAAGACAGTTTGTATACCAGGGATAGACACTGATCCACTGCTCAGGGCCCCATAGGTTGCCCAGGCCTTCTCGCTGACACTCACATTTGGGAGGTCCAGATCAGTCCCATGCTGGCCTCCCCACTGTCGGTCTGGGGTCCAAGAGCTCTCCCCTGTTCAGTTCAGCTGTCTCTGCTGGTTTTGCCAGCCCATTCTTTGCCAATTTGCTCATCACTCCTCTCTCTCTGTCACTGGGTTCCTTGGGTTCAGTTCAGTGATTAATTGTGTGTTTGCCTCTGCTTCCATCAGTCACAGGATGAAGGCTCCCAGATGGTTATAGACATCAAGTTCATTATCAGGGATGGGCATTCGAGGTGGTCCCTCCACTATTGCTTAGCTTGCAAATTGGTGTTATCCCTTTAGATCACTCGAGGTCACTCTGGTGCCTGATCTGTCTTCGAACCTATGATTCCCTCTTCCCCCTATTCTACCCCCACCCCCTCAACCCCCTGTTCCCCCATGACCAACTCCCTTCCTCTTCACCCCCTTCTTTCCTATACTTCTCTTGAATAGATGGATTAGAGTTTTATCAAATATAATTTTAAATATGTTTTGTTGGTCTATATTAATTTTCCATCTTTTAATTACTACTCTTTCTTTTGTTTGCCTGGGAACAGGTTTTATGTTATTTTTCTTCTTTTGTTTCATTTGCTAATTTAGATTCCTGATGTTAGTTCTTTCTGTTTTCTAATTGGTATACCCAATGTTACAAATGTTTCTGCAAGCACTGCTGCAGTTGAAAGTGACAAATATGAATAATTTCATTTCACTTTCATTTATTTTAGTTTAGAGTGTTTCATAATATTTTTCTGAACATCTGTGATGGAAAAATTCTGCATCTCAAATTCCACATATGTCATGACCATCTCCCCAACTTTATTCTGGTGATTTCCAAATCGGTTCTGAGAACATTGATCTGAGAATATATTTTCCATTACTTCTACTATTTTATGTTTATTGAGATGCATTTTACAAGCACAATGGTGGTTTGCCCACATGACCTTGATAAGTAGTGTTCTGTTGGTATTGAGTAAATAACTGCACAAATGTCAATCATAGCTTTTTGATTGACTGTATTGTGAGGCTGTTTGTCTCTCTATTGATTTCCTGCATGATTGGTCTGTCACTTCTGAAAAAAGATGTGCTGGTATTGTGGCTCATAATTGTGAATTTGCCAATTTCTCTTGTTTTTCTCACAGTTTTTTTTTTATTTTACTTATTTATTTTTCAGTTTAAATTTAGATA
Organism: Mesocricetus auratus; assembly: GCF_017639785.1. Classification (NCBI taxonomy): domain Eukaryota; kingdom Metazoa; phylum Chordata; class Mammalia; order Rodentia; family Cricetidae; genus Mesocricetus; species Mesocricetus auratus. The sequence goes on along the minus strand of NW_024429266.1, from coordinate 74,342,170 downwards.
AAAAACAAGGTTGCTTCACAAGTCAGTTCCAGGTACCTCTCTCTTTCCCTCCCCTCCTCCTGTGCCCTCCCCCCAACACACCCATTATCCCCTCATTTCCCTAGGGAGGGTGAGGCCCTCCATGGGGGTGTCTATAGTCTTTCATTTCATATAGGGCAGGGCCTAGACCCATCCCCAAGAGTTCAGGGTGAGAGTGCACCTCACATTGTTGGATGGGAGTCCAAAGTCCTTGTGTATACTCGGGATGGATACTGATTTGCTGCCCAAGGCTCAATAGATTACCTAGGCCTCCTCACTGACATTGACATTCAGGAGGTCTTGATCAGTCCCATGCTGGATTCCCAGGCTGATGCCTGGGATTCAGGAGTTAACCTTTGTCAGGTCAGCAGTTTCTGGGGGTAAACCAGCCCAGTCTTAATCCCTTTGGTCATCAGTCCTCCCTCTCTGTTACTGGCTTTCTTGAGTTCAGCTCTGTACTTAACCGAGGGAATCTGCCTCTTCTTCGATCCGCCACTAAATGAAGTTTTTGTTTCCCAGACTCTCTGGCCATGGGATGGTATGCTGGCCTTCCCCATATCTATGTCTAAAATCCATATATGAGAGAGTACAAATGGATGACACTAGAAGAATCCATCCTGAGTGAGGTAACCCTGTCACAAAAAGAGAAACATGGCATGTACTCTCTCATATCTCACAGTTTTTGCCTCATGAGTTTGACATTCTAATGTGCAGCACATATAATGATTTAGAGATATTTTTGCCATTTTGAAGAATTACCATCTTTGTTTTTATGTAGTTTTAAAAAGCTAAGTATTTTTCTGAATATTGTTTTGTGTGTTATATCATTATTACAATTACCCATATTATTTTAAATTGAAGGCATTTAATTATTATGTATGCATGAGTATATGAATGCATGTGTCTGAACTCAAATGTGACATGTTAATGTCAGAGGACAACTTTCTTTTATTCATTTTTTCAAGACAGGGCTTCTTTGTGCAACATTCCTGCTTGTACTGGAATTTCCTTATAGTGACTCACCTGCCTCTCCTTCTCAAATGCTGTGATTAAAGAGGTATGCCACAACTGCCCAGTAAGAACAATTTTCAAGAGTTGATTCTCTCCTTCCACCTTGTAGAAGACAACAAGGAGCTCATATTGTCAAACTTGGCAACAATCACTTTTACCCACTGAGCCATTGCAATAACCCCAGTCTTGTTAAAATTGGTGTTACCATGGTATGTGTTTCTCATTCTCATGATTTTATTTTATCATGGGGAAAATAAACACAAAACATAAAGTGTAATCTCAACAATTTGAAAAAGGGCATTATGCTAATATTTTGCCCCTAGATTTTCAACAAATTCTTGAACTCCATGTAGAATGACTGTAGCTTCCCACTGTCAGCCCCTCAGCTCCTGGCAGCCATCATCAGCTTATCACTTTCCTGTCATTATACACTTCAGAAAAGTGGAATGGCTTTGTTTTCTGATTTTGAAAGTTCAGTTTCACTCAGCATCCTGTATCCAAGTCTGTGAAACTTTTGACTTACACATTATTATATTCAATTTATTAGATTGCACCATATTGTCTCTTTCCCTTTTAAAATCAATTCCATCAATGTCTGTCTTATGTGGTGTGAAAACAATGACCATAGGATGATTATTAAGATGATTAGAGAGTTGTAAGATTATGGTACATCTCTGGATTTGTTTGCTTTTTCTGGATGGATTTCCTGAAATTGTTTATAACTATATTCCTCTTTCCTTTTTCTCTTCTTTTTCCTTTTTTTTCATTTTATCTCTAACCCCAAATTCCTAGGGAAAGCCATGGTAGCAAGCAGCTGTTCTTTTGATGATGGCTATTGTCCTTCTGATTATCTGTGAATTTCAGAGTTCATAGTTAATGATTGTTAAAGGAAAAGATAGATAGATGAAAAAATACTGAGGAATATAGTGAGGGATGCAGCGAAATTAGGAAGGGAGGTGTGAAGCAGGAGGACACTTGACAATAATAAATCAGGACTATACATGGTACACTGTAATAAGTAGTCTACACATTTCATTAAATTATCCCCAAATTCTCCTCTAAAAAGACATACTTGGAAAGTCTTAAGATTTTTTAAAAGTCTTCCTAAAAATTAACATGCAATTTTCAATGGCAGGACCCCACTCTGAGGCTCTGAACCCTTCAAGCTGACATTCTAATTTCAGCAGAGACACCTTTAGCTTGTGTGAAAGAGAAACTCAGGTTTGAATTAACTAGACACCTTTTTTATTATGATCAGGTTTCCTTGGCAATTTAAATGCCTAGATTCTGTGAAACAAAAACACAGAAAAAGATTGTTCATTTAGGACTGCAGTATGGCTCAGTAAAGTGCTGCCAGTTTGACATGCAAGCATGTAGACCCAGATCTCATCAATGGAAATCCTAGGCATAGGTTTGCACATCTCAGATGTGGGGTTGACGATGGATACAAGCAGAGCCTTAGGTCACTCTGGCTGTCCAGCCTAGGCAAATCAGTGATATCCAGAAACAATATGATCCTGTCTCAAATCTCAAGGTAGAGAATTACTGAGGAAAATATCTGAAATTAAATTTTGGACTGTACAAACACTCTGTGAACATGCACTTGCACACGGATGTACACATTCCCACACAACCATGTCATACATCATAAACATAGCCACTTGTATTATTAATCCAAAGATTTATTGTAAGAAAAACTTCTACCTCCAAATTAATAGTAGTGATACTTTTCTGTTTTTCTTTCTTGAGATGTTAATTTTTACTGGCCATAAAAATCATGATTTATCCACAAAGCATGATGTAGTCCCGCAAAAATATATTACATACAGAAAAAATCATATTTTCAGTCTTGGGTGTGTTTGTGTGGAAGCTGCCTGAAAACTGTTTGTTGACATGGACAAGTAAATAAAATATTTATTTCTGGAAGGGAGGAACACCAGAAAGAAAGAAGACATATGACAGAAATGAAAGGTGCCTCTCATGAAAAGATTTGTTCACATCATCATAAACACTGTCAGAAGCATAATAAACCTGGCATATAAATAAATAAAAAAGAGAAATTCAGTAGCTAATGCATGTATCTGAGAACAGCATACCACAGACATCTTCTGTCTATCAGCAGCTCTTTGACTTTCACTGGGAAAACATCTGGTAGTAAAGTTAGGAAGACTGGAAAAAAACCACTTGGAAATTTTAATGCTGTATTTGCAGCTAAAAGGGTAGGGGAAAGAATTTATTCTTAAAATCTAAATTTTGAGCACAATTTATTATTCAGTATTAGTTAACATTGTTCTTCTAAATACAATAGGGAATTTGCTGACTCCCCCAGGCTTATCCACAATTTCCAGGCATGAGTATAGAAAAACACAGAGAAATATACATATATTTAAAAATAAATAAATGTCATAAAATGCTTTTTAAAAGACACACTATCTAGCTTTTTAAAGATAATTTTGGTTAAATGTAGTGCAATAACAACAGAAACATCCAGTGTTCTCTCCAGGGTATCAGACTATAGCACCAGGATTTTTTTTTTTACAAATATCATGGTACCAATAATCCCTCATTACCTGTGATCTCACTTTTAGTTTCAATTCACCATACTTCTGTATATTTCAAAAGTCTCATTCCAGCCATGAAATGTAAAAGAGGGAGGTTCCCTCAGAGTTGGTACAGGACACTCCACCCAAATTTTCAGCTCAAAGCAGGGGAGCACTTTACAAAGACAAACAGCAAGCAGCAGTAGCAGCAACAGCTGCAGAAGTGGGGACAAAAGCAACAATCAGAGAGCAGCAAGTAGCAGTTGGCTTTGTTTGTATCTGATTGCTGGTTTGTTGTTTGGCCTTTTATGATTTTTTTCTTTATTTATTTTAGTTTTAGTTTTTGCTTCTTTTCCAGGAGTGGGTTATTAAGGAGAAAAGGGGGAAGTCTATATTAGTTGGTAAATCCTGGTTGGATATGCTAGAAAAATAATGAATGTTGATTGATGGACACTGGTGTTTTGTCTCAGGAATGAGTCATTGGCTAAACAAGAGAATGGGCTTTTGGGGCTAGCTTTAGGAATGTACACTGACAGTTTTAAGCAAGGAAGAGAGAAAGGGATAAAATGGCAAAATCTGTTGGCACCATGTTTACCATGCTTGGGCATATGATTACCATTCTTGGGCCTGCTAGACCCTTTATAAAACAATTCTGAGTTTTAAATTACACACACTCCTGAGTACAATGAAATCCCAGGTCCCATTGGTCTATACAGTTTTAGAGATGAATCACCCATTTTCTAGCATTTATTCAGTGTATACACTACCCACTTCTTAGTAACTTAGGAGCTTCTTATATTGTCCAATGAATTGTTATATTATTAAAATATTTGTGTTAATACAATATAACAGCACACGGATATGATGGCATTAGCAAGTCAGATATATTAAAAGTGTTTCTTATGTTCAATGATTGGGAAAAGAACAAGAGACAGTAATGAAATAAATATGAACAAGGTACATTTATACATGAATGAAATGTCCTAATGAAACCCATTATGTCTACCATAATTATATACATATATATGTATATACATTTTGTGTACTATAATATATACCAGTAAAGTGGGAAAAAAACTAATGACATATTGAGTGCTCCATATTCCTAGTCTTGGACAATATGAAGTGTTGCAGCTCAGGTTCTCAGTTGTAAGAAGCAGCCTTGATCTGTCTACTATACAGGTCCATTCTGTTGGTTGGTCAGAAAGCATATGTTACTGAGTACATGCAAGCTCAAGTTGATTATAGAAGGATACTGCAAATGAGGCAAAAAGTTTGGAGTGCTAAGTGGAGAGGAACCTTTACATTCCCTCTACCTGCCCAGGCCTGAACCTTCAGAGTTCCTTGTTTAAGCAAATTATTTCAACCATCTAAAGTCTTGAATAAATGAGAAATTGAAATTGACACCTACATGCAGCCTCCATCAGCACTTCAGAGGTTATAAACTTGGCAGGAATTATTTGATTTTGAGTTTTTAAACTTAATGTTTTTGATGTAAATTTTATACACATACAAAATATATTTTGATCATATTTACCAGTCACTACTCCTCTCCAACTCCCACAGGACCCTACCATCTCACACTCCTAATCTCATATCTTCCTTTCACACTATTTATTTATTTATTCACCTTCTTTTATGTATATATATATATATATTTAACTTTTTACACATGTCACATTCACCTCTTCCCCCACTCCCTACTCCCCAATCCTCCCAACCACTCACCATTATTCCATCCCCCCTCTGCTCCCCAGAGAGTGCAAGGGCCTCCATGAGGGATTTTCAGAGTCTGTCACATTATCCCAGGAAGGGCCCAGGTTCATCCCCATGTGTCCAGGCTGAGAGAGCATTCTTCCACGTGGTATGGTTTCTCAGATTCCTTCTGTCTGCCAGGAATAAATACTCCTCCCCTATCCAAGGACCCACAGATTGCTAAGGCCTCCTGTCTGTCACCCAGGTTCAGTGGGAGGGTGTCTGGATCAGTCCCATGCTGGCCCTCCAGTCTTCTGACTGGGGTCCATGTGTTCCCCCTTGTTTAGGTAAGCTGCCTCTGTGAGTTTCGCCAGCCTGATCTTGATCCTCTGCCTCCATCAGCTATTGGATGAGAGTTCTAGGAAGGCATATAAGGTAGTCATCATTTTCATTATCATGGGAGGGCATTTATGGTAGTCTTAATGCCAGTTGTTGCCATTCTTGTAGATCTGTGAAGATCTCACTAGTGCCACATCTCTCCTCCAACTTATAATGGCTTCCTCTTTTATGGTATCTCCCATCCTTTTCTCCTCTATTCTTATCCTGGCTCAACCTTCCTGTATTTATCCACCTTCTAATTGCAATTAGAGTTGCCCATATATGCATGAACATTGGGTTGTCTTATGATATGTGGGGAATCTACCATGTTTATTTCCTATGTTTCATTTGGTTTTCTAGAATAAATCCTAAGTGCAGGCCTGAACACTTGACAAATTCAAATCATTATGGAAACCTAGGAGTTCTCTATAAGCACATGGAATTAAGTATCATTCCACAAATCTGTCTCATCACTAGTTGGACATTTTGAAATAGTTTATTACTATTATATTAAGTACGAAGTCATAAAACGCCTTAGAGAAATCAGTATGTGTTGAGGCTATTCCTTTTGCTAAGCATTTATCAGAATACAATCACAGCTAATATGAGATTACATATCCTTTGATATGATTTATTTAGTTCTACCCACTTGTGTACCAAATAAATCACTTCACTAATATCTATTTTTATTTTTCTTTGACAATCTCATCTACATGTCATGTACTTTGATCATTATCAACCTACATTATCCTCTTCTTTTCTCATTCCTGTTCCCAAAGAACCCCTTCTACTTCTCAAATAACCACATTTAAAGGTTTGTTTTGTTTATTTGTTTGGGTATGTGTGTGTATTTTTAGACCCAATGAGTTTGCATGATCATGGATTCCGGATTATTTGCTAGAAGACAGGCAAATTAGTACTGTGTGCACCAATGAAAAAGTGACACCAGAAAACATGAATTGTTTCCAGTTCTTCAGAGTGGACTGTGGGCTTAGAAGCTCCTCATCTTACGTGATGGGACATTGACAGGCTCAGTCTAGTATATATTTTATGGAGGTAACCACAGCTGCTGTGGATTCATGACTGTAACATGCTGCTCTGTCTTTCATGGAACATTTGTTTGCTTTCGTAAAATTTATTTTCAACATTATTAAATATAATGGCTTAAAAATAAACCTGAGCCAAAATATAATAAAAATTAAAGCCAGAGTCAAGCATTATCTCATGTCCTTAAAGGCTGGTAATTAATACTTTCTGTAAGTGGTTAGTATGTTACAAATTCAGTCTCTGGAAAATGTGGGTATTTTTGTAATTAATACCCTATTGTAAATGTAATTGTTATCCTTATATTTGGCATATTGTCACTCATTATTGTTCTACAAAACATAATGGCATCTATCTGTATGCAATCACATCATTCTGTATGTCTCTACAATCTCTTTGTTAGAACCTAGTAGTTGCCTGAAACCAAATATGTACTATCTTCTCCAGCTTGAAAACATAGAGCTGGGGAGAATGTTCAAAATACTTAGAGGTACACTGCATGATACCAAAGGAGAAACATGAATACTAAAGCAACACAAACTCAGTAATCTACAGTGGTGACCTTCTTGCAAGATACAGAAGTGAAATGATGGCATTGAAATTGTGCGAATAAAAAACCAATATGTAACTGATTTGACTTAAGACACATTTCCCAAAAGGCAACTTGTATGAGATACTGCTTTTGTGAATAAGACCCTGAGACTTGACAACTCAAGAACCTAGGGTAAACAAAATTCTATTGTAATAATAATAATAAAAATGATGATAATGAAGAAGCAATAAATGACTCCTAATGGCATTCTGAAATACTCTTAAATCTATGCCTTTATCAGGCATTATCAAAGACTCTTCCTCCTGTAGCTGATGTCAAGAAATACAGAGGCCCACATCCAGACTTTATGCACAACTTGACAGACTTTGGAGCACTCAGTACTAAATGGAATTTCTCCATCAAAACTTCCCCTCAGATTTCAGGGAACTCCATGGAAATGGAGGCAAAATAAATGTAAGATCCAGAGGTATGGATCCTGTGGATACACATGAATTCACAGTGACTGAGCCAGCATGAATATGGCCTACATGGGTCTTCAGTAAATGGGGTTATGGAGCTTAAAAAATTGGACACATTTCCCACCCCTAACCCTTAAGAAAACTCCAGTTGACAACAATTAGTAAATGAAAGTTCCCTCCAAGTTGGTCTTACTAGGGAAACAAACTCCTATTTTTTCTTTTTCTTTTTAATTTAAATTAGAAACAAGTTTGTTTTACATGTCAATCCCAGTTCCCTCTCCCTCTCCTCCCCTGTGCACCACCAATCCCCTATCCTATCCCTTTTCTGCTCCTCAGGGAGGGTATAGTCCCTCCCCAATGTGTCTAGGCTGAGAGATTATCCCTCTATTTGGAGTGGGCTCCCAAAATCCCTTCGTGTATTAGGGATAAATACTCATCCACTACCAGAGGCCCCATAGATAAACCAGACCTCCAAACTGACATCCAGTTTCAGGGGTCTAGAAGAGTCTTATGCTGGTTTCCCAGCTGTGAGTCTGGGGTCCATGAGCTCCCCCTTGTTCAGGTCAGCTGTTTCTGTCGGTTTCTGCAGCCTGGTCTTGACTCCTTTGCTCATCACTCCTCCCTCTCTTGGATTCCAGGAGTTCAGCTCAGTGTTTAGCTGTGGGTGTCTGCTTCTGCATCTATCAGCTACTGGATGAATGTTATAGGATGGCATATAAAGTAGTCAACAATCTAATTATCAGAGAAGGGTATCTATGGCAGCCTCTCCACTATTGCTTAGATTGTTAGTTGGGGGTCATCCTTGAAGATCTCTGGATAATTCCTAATGCCAGATCTCTCTTTAAATCTATAATCGCTCCCTCTATTATTGTATCTCTTTTCTTGTTATCCTCTATTTTTCCCCTGACTCAATCTTCCTGCTCCCTCATGTCCTTCTCTCCCCTCCACTTCTCCCTAACTCTTTCTTCTAATTCCTTCTTCCCTGCTTCCATGCTCCCAATTATCTCAGGAGATCTTGTCCCTTTCCCCTTTAGTGCGGGTATATGAATATCTCTCTTAGGGACCTCTTTGTTTCCTAGCTTCTCTGGAAGTGTGGACTGTAGTCTGGTAATTCTTTTCTCTATGTCTAAAATGGATATATGTGTGAGTACACACCATGATTGTCTTTTTGTGACTGGGTTACTTAGAGCAGGATGGTTTCTTCTGGTTCTGTCCATTTGCCTGTGAATTTCAAGATTCCAATGTTTTATTCTGCTGAGTCGTACTCCATTGTGTAAATGTACCACATTTTCTCCATCCATTCTTCAGTTGAGGGGCATTTAGGCTATTACAAATAATGCTGCTATGAACATGGTTGAACAGATGTCCTGGTATGAATGTGCATCTTTTGGGTATATGACTAAAAGAGAATTAATTGATCTTATGATAGACTGAATCCTATATGTCTGAGGAACAGTCATGCTGATTTCAAGTGGCTGTACAAGTTAGCACTCCCTTCAGCATTAGAAGAGTGTTCCCCCTTCTCCACATCCTCAAATTGGATGTGGACAACTGTAGATGGATAACAGAAAATCAACTCAATAGTATCTTTAGAGGATCCTTGTCTCATAATGTAATGTCAGATTATTTGTCCTTTTTAAAAAATTTTGTCTTACTTTTTTATTTAATTTATACATTTTTCTCCTCTGTTATTATCCTATGTCTTGTGTGTATATGCTCTGCTTGTTTAGTGTTCTTACGGCATTCCTGAGTAAGTGAATAGTTCTTTGCCTATTGTTCCTTCACTTGGATTCTTTTACTTCTGTTTTTTTTTCTTTTTTGATGTGTTAGTTTTTGTTTCATCTTATTTAATTTTGTCATTTTCCCTCTTTATTTTCTAATGAGAGGCAGAAAGAAGGGATGAGAGAGAAGGTGGGGAGTAAGTAGGAGGGGGAGAGTGAGGGGAAGAGGAATCAGAATATGAGAAAATATCTATTTTCACTAAAAAGAAAAACAATCAAAGAAGAGTACTTTTTTAGGTCAGTGTGATGGCTCAGCAGTAAAGGCACTTATCACCAGAGCAGTGTTCAATATAATCTGAGTTCAATTCCAGGGACTCACAAGGTAGAAGAGGACACATTCCTGAAAATTTCCCTCTGGCCCACACCCACAAATAAATAGATACATAGATAAAATGTGTGGCTTGATAGTGATTTTTATATGCTTATATATTGACAGATGGCCGGGCAGTGGTGGCGCATGCCTTTAATCCCAGCACTTGGGAGGCAGAGGCAGGCGGATCACTGTGAGTTCCAGGCCGGGCTGGACCGACAGCCTCCAAAACAATACAGAGAAACCCTGTCTTGTATATATATATATATATATATATATATATATATATATTGACAGATGAACCCATTCCACAAAATCACAATATTGGCAATGTATATATGAGGTCATAGGAGAGAAACAAAAGCCAATGCACAGTTGAAATATAAATGAGTGGCAGATGCTAGGAATTTTTTTCTAACCAAATATGTAACTATTCATTGTTTTTTGAAAAATAAATGTGAAACATTAATACTTGGTTCATTTGATGCTTAAGACTTCTTTTAGATGATGGTGATACTATTAAATGTATGAAACCTGCTTGTGTCTTCAAAATAAAAATAAAATAAGAAGCTTAGAAATAACTTGATGGCTGGAAGTGGTTAAATAGTTTCTTATTTTCCATGAAATTGTTCAAAACCCTTATTTCTGTTTTTCATTTGCTTCTGACAAGATATATAGATCCTTTGAAAATTATCCCACTGTTTTGTCATTCTTTCTGGAATTGAAATCCCTTAGATACAATAAATGAAAAGAAAGCACAAGGAAATGCTTAACAAAGAATTCTTTTTTACTCCCATCATTGAACTCAATAGAAAGTTACCTTGCCTCATCCCTGGATCTCCCATTAGGTCAGACAGAAATATCTCTAATCTACATTCCAGCTTCATGTGAAAAGAATCTCTCAGAACCCACCAGGGGAAAAATTCCCTCAGAGTAGATGGTGGATTCCAACCTGATGCCAGCAGACACTCTAATATCACCATATCATAAAGCTTTTGCTCTCTGTTCTGGACTCTATTATGAGCCATCTGTGTCTGATATTTTCATGCTAGTCCTTGGAAACCATCAATGTTGTTTGGAGATCTCGCTTTCTCTGTCTGTATGTCTTCCATGTTTCAGTGATAATTTCTCTGACAATAAAAAGACTTCTGCAATGCTACCCATGATGCTCAATATTGGTTGTCAACTTAAAAGTATCAAGAATCCACAAATAGACAGGTCTCTGGACATGTCTAGAAGAGTGTTTCTTGATTAAGTTAATGGATTTGGACCTTCTACCCTAAACATAGCCAATACCATACCTTGTTCTGTAATCCTGGGATAAGTCAAATGGAGGCTTCTGTACTATGGGAGGTTAGTAATGCAGCTCTCAGTGAATTCTAGTGCCAACTAATCAACACAGAGAATATCAGTTCAGCCAATGGTAGTTAGTAAAATTCTATCTCATAGAAAACAAAACAAAAATAAAAAAGGACAATACAAACAAATGAAATGAAAGAAAACAAGGAGAGAAAGCTTCTTGTACACCAGCTTCTATCACCCTCTGCTTCCAGACTCTGGGTTCAATGTGGCAAGCTGCTAACACTGCTGATGGCAAGCCTTCCCGGCTATGATAGATTATAACATGGAACTGTGAATCTAGGTACACACTTTCTACTTTAAGTTGTTCTGGTTTTCACAGAGATAGGTCAAAAACTAATATGCTGGTTTTGCCCTTTCTATAATACATACTTTATAAATGTTTGGGGAAAGTACATTAAATCTCCCATGATATCAACACAGAATTATTTGTATAATGTCATGTCTTGTCAAATATAACCCTCCAAAGTAGTTTTCCAGTTGAAATCTGATCTTCTTACTTAATTAGAACTTTTACTTTGATCGCTAATATCCCCTTTAAATTGTGCATTCCTTCATCTTCATTTGGTATAATTCACAATGAATGCCATTTACTTTAACTTGAAAGTGGCCTTTAAGAGTCTCACTAATATGACCTCTGTGACAAGGTGACAAGGTACAGAAGGAAGCCACCAGATTTGCTCTAGTATAGAGGAGAACATGACAGACCAAATCCTTTTCAGCAAACCCCCTACCTAGTGGTGCCCAGGGGAAGTTAAAAGGAACCATCACATGTCAGCTTCCCTGGACACCTTTGTGAAAATGGAAATTAGCAATAACATTCTCTGGGCACTTGAGAGTAAGTGCTCCCAGAAGTACCTCATGTCTGAAACTGGAACTGTCATTTTTCAGAGGGCCTGGTCTTGTAGATGGAGCTCTTTGCCCTTGAAACATTTCCAAACATAAATAACTGTTTTGTACCCTACCATGTTGACTTGCAATGAGTCTTCCCACGTATTTCTTTCTATGTGTAGGTTTATAGATTGAAAGTAAATGCTGGTATTCTTTTAAAAAGTGATCGTGAAAAATTTCTCAACACATTTTTAACCCTGATTGCTAGACTCTGTTCCAAATCCAATAATGGCAGTCTTCCAGCTCACATTTCATATGGATATTTTACTTAAAATGCTATCTTCTTTTTCTTCTCCTTTGGAAAAAGACAAATTACTTGGACTCTGGGTGAAACACAGAAGTAACATAGTAGCTAATTATGTGTTAGGGTATAGATTTACAATCAGCACAGAAGAAGAAACAAGATGATAAAGAATGAAGTATCCACTCATGGCCACAAGCCTTCTCCAAACAAAGATATAGTCTTTTCTTAATTTAAAGAAGTGTATGTGTGTGTGTGTGTGTGTGTGTGTGTGTGTGTGTGTATTATATGTATTTGGATGTGTTATGTGGATGTGTGTATGTTGTGTGAATGTGAATGTATGTCTGTAGGTACATTAATGTATAAGCCAGATGTTGATACAGGATGTCTTCATCAATATGTTGAGACATGGTCTTTCACTGAACTTGGAGCTCATCAGTTCTCAAGGATATCTAGCTGTGAGCTCTGAGAATCCAGCTGTCTCCTTTCCTAGGTGTTATGGTTGTAAACACACATCACCATGCTCAGCTTTTACATTCTCATGCTTGCATGAAAGATACTTTATACACTGAAGTCATGTTCCCAGCACCAGTATAATCATTAGATACCATTTAACTGTATCTAATTATAGAGTTTTACTGTTTTTTTTTAAACAGTTTACTTTTTTTTTTTTTGGTTTTTCGAGACAGGGTTTCTCTGTATTGTTTTGGAGCCTGTCCTGGAACTCACTCGGTAGACCAGGCTGGTCTGGAACTAACAGTGATCCACCTGTCTCTGCCTCCCGAGTGCTGGAATTAAAGGCGTGTGCCACCAACGCCCGGCTCAACAGTTTACTCTTAAATGGACTGACATTATATTAGGGGATTATGTCTTGAATATGAAATATCCCCCAAATGTTGCAATATGAGTTTACTGCTCAACCAGTAGTGGTGTTTTGGAAGGTGATTTTGATGTCTATCCTTCGCTGTCAACTTGAATACATCTGGAATTAAGTAAAACCTAGTAACTGCACATACATGTAAGGGATTTTTTTCTCCCCTTTCATTATAATTATATTATTATTGCACACACTAATTAAGGTTTCCCCTTCCTCCAGTTCTCCAAGTTCCTCCCTATTTCTTTCCCATCTAGAGTCATTCCCTATCTGTCTCTCCTTAGAAAAGAACAAAATTCTAAGAGATAAAAAATAACAAAATAAAATACAAGAAAAAATAAAAATCATCACATTAAGATGGACAATACAACCTGATGGAAGGAAAAGAGCCATAAGATAAGGTACTACAGAGAACCTCTGGTACATTTACTTAGGAGTCTAAATTGAAAGGCTTTATGTATATGCAGAGGAATTGTTAAAGAACCAGGCTGTCACTGTGATCACTGCTTCAATCTCTGTGAGTTCATATGAGTTTTGCTCAGTTGATCTAGAGGGCGCTGATCTCTTGGTAGCTCTTACACTTTTCAAAATTCTCTTCTGCAGGGTTCCCTAAGCTCTCAGGGTAGGGATTTGAGAGAAGCATTTCATTCATAACTGTGTTTTCCAACATTTCTCTTTCTCTCTAAACAGTGTCTGACTGTGACTCTCTGTATGTTTTCTCATCTACTGCATCATGAGGTTTCTCTGATGATGGCTGATCAAGGAACTAGTCTATGAGTATAATAGAAAATCATTAGTAGTTATTTTATTGTTACTTTAAAAAGTAATAATTGGTTTTATTCTATGTCTCTGGGATTTCTGGTCTCTGGGTCTTAATCACCCAAGCATTATAAGTTTTGGTTCCAATTGGTGAAGTGGTCCTTCAGTCAAATTAGATGTTGATTGGTTATTCCCCCAAGTTTTGTACTATCATTGCCCAAGTTATTTTTTTCAGGCAGGGCAGAATTCTAAATCAAAGGTTTTGTGGCTGGGTTGGTGTTTACATTTTTCTTTTCGTAGTCTACAACTTTTCCATACTAAAGATATTAAAAGATAGAGGCACCAGCTCTACTGCTCCATATTCAATGAGTTCTGTGGGTGTTGTTTTCATCAATTGGGCCATGCTGTCCATTTGCAGAGAGTAATCTAATATCTTTGCTACTGCCTGGCTTGTTTGGGAATTCAAATGAGACCTGTTTGGCTAACAATTCAATTGGATATGATCCAGTTCTGGTACTACAAGAATTGTATGGTGACAAGAGATGGCTAGTTGGAAATACATTTCCTTCATTATATTGGGACTTCATTAGGGTTACCTTTATAGGTTTTAGGAAGTTGCTACTTGAATAAATCTCCAAACCACTCCACCAATGTTCCTAAATTATAGCTGTATCTCTCCACACACTCTCCCTCAACTCCACCTGCCTTCCCCTTCTCCACCTGATTCTCACATTTCCATCTACCCCATCCTCTGTCCACACATAATATCTAATATATTTTCCCCTCCCTGAAAGATCCATGTTGCCCCTTGGTTCCTTCCTTCATACCTGACCTCTCTGGAAGTACACATTTTAGCTTGTTTAACATTACTTAAAGACTAATATCCACATATAAGCAAATTAAAAGCATACTCATATTTTGGAATTTGGGTTACCTACCTCAGGATTTTTTCCTAGCTCCATCCATTTAAATGAAAATTTTTGATGTCCCTTTTTTTTTTTTTTTGGTTTTTACGAGGCATGGTTTCTCTGTATTGTTTTGGAGGTTATCGGTCCAGCCCGGCCCCGAACTCACAGAGATCTGCCTGCCTCTGCCTCCCGAGTGCTGGGATTAAAGGCATGTGCCACCACCGCCCGGCCTCTTGATGTCCTTTTTAACAGGGGTTTTATTGCTGTGAATAGATACAATTTTCATGGCAACACTTATAAATGGAAGCATTTAATTGTAGCTGTTCACTTATATTTTAGAGTTTCTGTCTAGTATCATCATTATGGGACAAGGAATTGGGCAGGAAGTGGTCTGAAACCCTTGTGTGGCTGAGCATGTATGAGAGCACAAAGCCCACTTTCACAACTACTTCAGGAGGACCACAAATCCTAATAGTGCTACTCCCTTTGGGGGCCATTTTATTTCAAACCACCACATTCCAATCCCTGGCAAACACTATCATAATGTAAAAAATGAATTCAGTCCAACTTCAAAAGTCCCGTAGTCTATAAGATTCTGAGGCTTATTTAGAATTCTAATGCTCAGTCTCTTCACAGATTCATGAAATTCCTTAATTATGATCCCTCACAATATCAAAACCAAAATCAAAGCATATACCTTCAACATATAATGGTACAGGATATATACTACCATTCAAAAACATTAGGAAGAGGCCATAATGAAAAATTACTGGACCAAAGCAAGACAGAAGCCAGCTGGTCCAACTCCAAATACTGCATCTCCCTGTGTGATGTCAAAACATTCTTCAGATCCATAAGTCCTTTCAGGTATGTTGACTTAACATACTTCTTTCTCCTTGGCTGGTTCCATTCACATTTTGAAGCTCTTCTCAGAAGGTACTCTATAATGATGGTATTCAACATCTTAGGGTCTCCAAGACATTTCAGGCTTCCACTTGACAGCTTCACAAAGTAGCTTCTCTAGTCCTCCATTCAGGGACAGCCTTGGCACATGCCTGGTCTCTGGCTTTTCATGGGCACAGGGGCAAATCCTATAGTCTATATCTTCTATCCTTAACTACAGAACCACATAGGGGACATTAATAAGTTCTTCTGCTTACTGGGCTGGAACATGGCTCTCTAGTTCAATTAAATTTTTACCAATTTTCTCTTTCAAATGGTTTCCTTCACTGCCTAAGCTTGCCTGTCCTTAAGCTATATTTGTAGATCAAGCTTGCCTCAAACTGAGAGATTTGGAATCCTCTGCTCAGGAGTGATGGGATTAAAGGCATGTACCACCATGATCTCTTTAAACATTTCTTTAATTCCTTTAACAAGATGAAAACTTGGGTCACCACTCCCTTTTTTCCATTTCTTCATCCATTCAATCCTTGGATATAGGAGTTAAGTCCATTCCACCTTGGTGCTCATTTTTTTTTCATTAACCATTTTTTTCTGCTCAGCTTATTCCTTTCCATTACCAGTCTTCATTAGAATTAACAATAGTGAACATGCAATGGTATCTACACGTAACTGTTTTGAGACTTTCTCTGCCAAGGGAATTAAACAAAAACTCTTCACTTTAACCTCAGGCAAACTTTTGAGACAAGGGCAAAAAATACAAGCCACATTTTTCAGCAAGTTACCACAAGAATGATTTCTAGCAACATGTTAAAACTCTTGTCCTCTGATATCCCTTGAGCCACCCCCACCTGAAACCTGCAGTTGAAATAACTCTTAGTACCACTGGCTTCTATACTACTATTGGTATGGCCCATTGAGAAGCACTTAAAAAACCATTCCACTTCTTTGCTAACCCATACACCCAAAGACTAAAATCTTCCAAACAAAAGCATGGTTAGACCTTTCACATCAATATCCTAGTCCCTGGTACCAACTTCTGTCTTAGGGTTTCTATTCCTGAGACGAGACACATTGACCATGAAAATTTTTCTTAAGGAAAACAGTTAATGTGGTGGCTAACGGCTTCATAGATTTAGCTCCATTATCGTTATGGTGGGACATAGTGGTTTGCCAGAAAATTTGATGCTGTATAGGAAGGTAAGAACTTTTACATTGAATAAAGACATGAGGACATTTTCTGAGACCCTGGGTGTGGCTTGAACATATATGAGACTTCAAAGCATGCCTCAACAGTGGCACAGTTCCTCCAACAAGGCCACACATGAGAATAGTGACAAAATCTTTGGGTGCCATTTCTTACAAACCAACACAATGTACAAGAGGGGTTTGAAGTGGGAAGATCCACATTAATCTGGATCTTTTAAGGGGGACTGATGCATCTATAGCCTTGACCATGAATTCTGCCAGAAACCTATTAAAAGACATGGGATAAGGAAACTTGTTTTCTTAACAGAGTGCCATCACTTTCATTGGCCTCTCCATTCCTTCACTGGCATTATAACCTATCTTTTTAGAATCTGGTTTATACTTAAAACTGAGACATTCAGACTTGGAGACTGAACAACTACTCTATTCTTGGACTTTGCACTTGTAGACAACCATTGTTGGACTTGCAGAACCATAGCCTGCATGCTACTCTTATACATCCCATATCTGTGTGTACATATGCTTATAGAGGACCCTGACAAAGTGGTGGTGACTTTCAAAGATAGGATATTACAGGGGTCACAAAACTGAAGAGCATGTTTGAGCTCTCTCTCTCTTGTTTACTTGCTTGCTTTCTCTCTCATTACTGTGTTTCCACAGTCATTATATTCTGTATCAATATAGAAAAAAATTAATGCACCCAAGGATTGTAGATGGAAACATATGAAATATTTCAGAACAAAAAGTATCCTCATTGCATAAGTTGTTTATATCAAGAAATTTGTCACAGAAATGAAGAACAATAGACTTGGTGATTGACTAAACAAGCTTTAAATTTCTGGTTTGGTTCCATGGAATTGCATATTCATAACAGCAAGTTTGTAATCACAATAATGTTAATATCATTTATATCAGTTTAGCAGTTACTATATTCCAATACCTGAGTTAAAAAATAAATACTTAGTAAATTGTCTTGGTTTATGCACTTAGAGACCAGGCCCACTTTAATAGGAAGTACTCTTTTGACTTTGCAACTAAAGAAATAGAGCCTTCAAAAAGTAAGCAACTAACCTGTAATCACACCATATTAGGTAAAAATTCCCCAATGCTTCTATTCTATTCTCAATCCTGTGCTTATGAATATTATGCTTCTTATTCTTTTTCACATCTAGAGATATACTTAAATTCTGGCATATTTATGCAAACAATTAAAAAATAGTTGAAGCAATTCAATTCTGTTCCATTATGGCCTGTCTTGTTTTCATTGTGTAACATGCTGTCTTAGTTAGACGTCCTACTGCTATGAAGATATACAACAAACATGATGACTCTTATAAAGGAAATCTTTTAATGTGGTGATTTTACAGTTTCAGAGGTTTAATCCATAATCATCATCGTGAGACAGGGGAGCATGCAAAGAGCCATTGGGCTAGAGCTGAAATTCCTACATCTTGATTGGTATACAACAGGAAGTAATTAGAGACAGTGGGCATGGCTTGGGCATACAGGAGGCCTCAAAGCCCTCCTCCACAGGACCTTTCTCCTCAAACAAGGTCATACTTTCCAATAGTGCCATTTCCTATGAGTATATGGTGACCAATTAGATTCAAATTACTGCATTCCACTTCCTGGCCCCCATAAGCTTATATCATTTAGTCCAACATAAAAATTCCACAAAGTCTCTCACATCTCAACAATGTACTAAAGTTCAAAATTCAAAATCTCTCCTGAGATTCAAGAAGACTTGTAACTGTAATCCCATACAAAATCATAATAAAAAAACAGATCCCATACTTCTAACATACAATGGCACAATATATATATATATATATATATATATATATATATATTATGATTCCAAAATGTAGGGAAGACAACAGTGTGGAAATACTGGATCAAAGGAAGACCAAGAGCAACTGGGCAATCTCTAAGCTCTGCATCACTGTATCTAAAGTGAAAACCCTCTTCAGATCTCCAACTCCTTTCAGCTTTATTGGTCAAAACATGCACCATTTGCTTGGCTGTTTCCCTGCATTATTAGCAGCTTTCTTGGGCCTCAGCAACTCTAAACATTTGGAATCTCCAATGTAATCCAGGCCTCAACTTCACAGCTTCTATGACTTCTGTGGTCTCTACTATGGGACAACCTCAAGACATGCCTGGTTTCAGTGTCTTTCTTTAGTCACGGAGACAAATTCTGTAGTCTTTTTCTTCTATCCTTGACTCCAGAATAACTTTGCCAAAGCTGTCAAGTTCTTCTGCTTACTGGACTTGGAACATTGAGCACTAGTTCAATTATGTATTCACCAGCTTTCTCTTGTCATTGCCTAAGGTTGGCTGTCCTGAAACTATATTTGTGTACCAGTCTGGCCTCAAACTCAAATATCTAGCTGCCTCTGTCTTCAGAAGGTTTGGATCAAATGTGTGCATCACCTCATACTTCTTTATGCTTTGTTTTAATTTATTTTCAAAAGTTTGATACCTGAATTCGTGGGATACACCCTGAGTTCACCTTTCCTTTTATCCCTCTTCTACTATTTACCTCCTTTAATACAAGAGTTAGCTTCATTCTCACATCCTAATGCTTCATTTCTCTTCCAATTGTACATTTTGAAATTTTTCTTTCTCAGCTTTATACTTTTCATTATAAATCTCTAAAATAGTGACCAGTAAAAATTACACAATGTAGTAATACTAGAATTTTTTGAGATTTCCTCTGACAACAGAATTGATTCAAATCTGTTCATTTCAGCATCAGACAGATTTTTCAGATAAGGCCAAATAACCACATTCTTCACCAAAATATCACAAGAACAATCTCTAAGAGACATGTTAATATTATTTTACTCTGAAATCTTTTAAGCCAGGCCTATACATTTCAAATAACTCTTAGCACAAATGTCTTTCATGTTCCTATTAGTGTGGCCCACTAAGAAGCCCTTAAAATTCTACTACTGTCTGAACACAGACTACCAAAGTCCATATAATTCTGAATAAAAATATGCTATGACCTCTACAGCAATACCCAATTCCCTGGAACCAATTTCTGTCTTAGTCACTATTTCTATTGCTCTGGAGAGACAACATGACTGTGGCAATTCTTATACAGAAAAACATTTAATTTGATAGCTTTATAATTTCAGAGGTTTAATTCATTATCTTCATGGTGGGACATGAGGGTGTGCATGCAGACATGGAACTACAGATTAGTGTCCTACATCTTGATTGGCAGGCAGAGGAAGTGGACTGAGACACTGGGTATGGCTTGAGAATATATGAGACTTCAACACCAGTCTCTTGAATGACATATTTTCTCCAACCAGGTCGTACATTCTCTGACAAGCTACACCTCCCAATAATATTATTTTCTATAAGGATATGGGGGCTAATTACGTGAAAACCACCACAGATATATAACTACTAAGATGACTTTTGGAAAAAATTGTCCACATTTTAAACTTACAAACAAAATGTGTCTATCATCCTTGTTTATGAACACCAATTGTCTATGTTAATATTTATATATTTCTTTACCCATATTATACTGTGTACTGGATTCTAAAAACTATTTGCAATGATCATTTACTGTGGCCATGACAGTCATTTGCAGGATAGTTCTGCTTGAATTAAATTGAGTAGCATTTATATATATGGTCACTTTAAGAGAAAATTTTGCGGTGTGCTGGGGATTTTTCCTCAGTCACTAAGTGCTTGTCTTATGTCAAGAAGGATTTAACTTTTGTCCTCAGAATTCACATATATTATATTGGACATGGTTTTGTACTCTTGCAGTTCCTTCACAGGTGAAGCAAAGTTAGAGAGATCTCTGAGGCTCACTGATGAAGAAGTTCAAGTTTATTGGGACACCTTGAATCATAAACCTAGGGACATAGTATAAGTGGAGGTTTTAATTAGAACTGTCCCTTTGTCTGGATTTCAGAACTTGATTCAAAGCTACTATGCCTATTTGGAAGTTTATGGAACCTTCAGGAAGTTTTTGGTAGAAGAAGTAAGTCACTGGGATTCAATTCAGTTGGTTCAATTTAGTAGCCTTGCTCTTCTTCTTCTTCTTCTTCTTCTTCTTCTTCTTCTTCTTCTTCTTCTTCTTCTTCTTCTTCTTCTTCTTCTTCTTCTTCTTCTTCTTCTTCTTCTTCTTCTTCTTCTTCTTCTTCTTCTTCTTCTTCTTCTTCTCTCTCTTTCTCTCTCTCTCTCTTTCTCTCTCTCTCTCTCTGTTTCCTGTAAGTGAATGAAAATATGACCATTAAGCATCCTATACCCTACCTGTTTTCAAGCCTTCTCCACCATAATTGCCTTTAGCTTTAAGGGGCCACAAGCCAAAATAATATCTTTCTACCTTAGTTGCTTTTAATCATATGATTTTATTCTAGTAAACCAGTCTTAAAACAATTACAAGTAACCAACCATTCAATGCAAACTGTATTTCCTTTTCCTTTATCATTATTTTGTTTTGCTTTTTACTTTTGCAAAGTATGTTAAGCTGAACATCTCATCAAAAACGGGAGTTTTGAAATTCACTATCTTTGTGTGTTGAGAGGAGTTTCCAGAAGATACAACTAATAAGGCAATGAAAATCCAAAATTAATAGAATTCTTTATGTCTCAGAGAAAGGTAATATCCAAGTTTTGGTATCTGCAGTAAACAAACATCCATAAACAGAATATAATGACTGAAACTTTTGATTGAAAGATCAGGGCACCAACAGAGAATGAAGTACACTATGGAGACCATTTTCAACCCTTACCAAAACATTAAGCCTGCAAAAACCCATGCTATGATGTGAAGTATGTTTCCTCACTCATCATGATCTTTCTGAACATGGAGTGCAGATATGGAGAAGACAGTATGCCCCCTTGTCCTGCAGGCATTCTACATTAATGACACAGAGCAATTTTATGCTCCTGATTACCCTGACATGACATTGTTATTGTCTTTCACAGAAGAGTAATCAGAGGTGTCATGAAATTGAATGACCTGCCTATGAGGGTTAATGTTCATTGTCAAATAGCCAGGATCTCAAATAACCTTGTAGTGAAGTCCCTGAGTATTTATGTAAGGAAGATTTTAGATTAGGTTACATTAGGTGGTAAGATATCTCATAAATGTGGTTGATGCAATTCCATGGTATGGATTTTCTGGCTCATGAAAAGTAGAAAATGGCCTGAGAACAAGATTTTATCACTTTGTTTCCTGATTATGCATTCAGTGTGACCAGCTGACTCACACTTCTGTCACTCTGACAATTGTACCATTATGATCAGTACCCTAAAGCTTTGAATTAAAGCAAACTCTTTCTTCTTTATTTTGTTCTTTCCAGGTGCTTGGTTAGAGCAATTAAAAAAGTAAGTAACCCACTGTCCAGAGTGCCATCACACAAAATGATCTTTTTATTTCCATCCAACCACAAAGCAATATCCACAAATCAATGTAATTTTACTCAACAATGTGGGTACACACTCTCAGCTGAACATTGCATATGTATTAAAATTATATAATAATTATTCATGCACACAGAATCATTTAATCTCCACAACACAGAGTATGCTAAATTTCATTATCATAAATTTATAGGCGCACAAAATAAGATTCAATATGATGAAACTTCTAGAAAAGACTGCTTAGTTTACAACTGTCAGCAAAATCCTTAAACCAAAGTTTGCCTATCTGTAAAGATTGTTTTTGCTACACTAACTTCACATGGAAAGGAATTTTATAAACGCTTTTTTCATTGTCTTTAAGAATTGTCCTTTATTGCCAAATCATTTTACTCTTGGTAGGGTCAAGGCACTTCCCTAAGAGTCCAGGCTGAGAGAGCATCTCTCTTTGTGCTATAGGCACATGAAGACAGTTTGTATACCAGGGATAGACACTGATCCACAGCTCAGGGCCCCATAGGTTGCCCAGGCCTTCTCACTGACACTCACATTTGGGGGGTCCAGATCAGTCCCATGCTGGCCTCCCCAAGGTCGGTCTGGGGTCCAAGAGCACTCCCCTGTTCAAATCAGCTGTCTCTGCTGGTTTTGCCAGCCCATTCTTTGCCAATTTGCTCATCACTCCTCTCTCTCTGTCACTGGGTTCCTTGGGTTCAGTTCAGTGCTTAGTTGTGTGTTTGCCTCTGCTTCCATCAGTCACAGGTGGGAGGGAGGGGGGAAGGGCAGTGCGGGAGGAGGGGAGGGAGAGGGAACTGGGATTGACATGTAAAACAAGCTATTTAAAATTAAAATAAAAAATGATAAAAAAAAGAATTGTCCTTTATTGTTTGCGAAGGATAATGTTCCACTGAATGTATTGATCATTCAAATTGGCTGGATTTCTCCAAGAATAAAATGTAATTACTTCCTCACTGAACTGTTGCCTTAGACCATGCTCTTTAGAAGGAAGCTAAAAGCAATTGGCTGATTCCTTCCATTTCAAAGTGAAGACTTGACTTAAT
This sequence comes from Mesocricetus auratus, assembly GCF_017639785.1. Classification (NCBI taxonomy): domain Eukaryota; kingdom Metazoa; phylum Chordata; class Mammalia; order Rodentia; family Cricetidae; genus Mesocricetus; species Mesocricetus auratus. The sequence goes on along the minus strand of NW_024429266.1, from coordinate 74,318,790 downwards.
TGCCCATCAGTATTTCAGGTAGGATAATTTCCTAATATCTCACTTTGATGTGGCTTTCAAGCAATTGCCAGTTCTTCCAGAATCAGTGTAGATTTAAGTAAAGGAAATGAAATGCTCTTCTATCTAATACCCCCAGCTTATTTACTCAGGGTTCATACTGGAAAGCCCTGTGTATCTCTGATAATTGTGACAGAAAAGAGAATATGGTTGAGATTCCACACATGAGTGATGTCTGCTGACACAGAATCTTTCAGATCTGATAAACACAGGGCACGAAGGAATCAGCAAGATACTTCTACAGTATTTCATCTTTCCAATCTGGGACTCTGCCTTTGGCAGTGAGGGACTGAACAAATATTTACTGATCCTCCCAAGAGTATCAGAGCCTGATTCTACATGGAGAAAAAGATATGTAAGTCACAGTAGGACATTTGTACTCTATGGAGCATCAACCCCCAACAAACCCATACCAGGATGAGAGCAGAGCACCAGTGTACGCACAGCTATTTGCCATTCCTAGACTTTGCTGAACGAGTGAGAATGTTTTAAAAATTAACATAGAAGTCAGGTTCAAAGAGAGTGAACTTAATTTTTAATGTTTAACTTTACATTCATAATTAAAATTCACTAATTTTATACTTATGATATTCATAATTTTCAAAAGATGAAGTACTTTTTCTACATTTTATGAAAACCTACAATCAAATTTTTACATTACAAATATGTATTTAATTGTGTGGAGATTGGGGAAAAACTTGCAGCAGTTAATTTTTTCTTTCTCTTATGTGAGCCCCATGCATCTAACGTGGGTCATCTGCCTTGTTGGAAAGTGTATTAACGCCTTGAGCCATCTCTCCAGCAATAATTTTTAAAAGGAATAATTTCATGTATTCAGTGATTGCTGTCAGATCCTCTGTGTAAGGAAAGACTTGGGTCAAAGAAGGGGGATGGTCATCTTTGCACAGGAGAAAGGAGGTTGCTGGTAGTGCAGGTTCAGGAAAAGAGGATGGGATGGTAGAGATGCTCAAATCATGTAACCAACTGGAGAAACCCTGTGGAGGCAGACAGCTGGAGTTCCTGATTGAAAGTTCTATGAAGGCAAGGATGCAATTATATCACTAAACCCAAGATCAAAGATTAATGGGTGTTTATTGGGGAAAGTTACACAGAAAATTACAAAGAACCGCTCAAGCATTTCCATGATTTTCTACCAGATCCACTGACTCCCCAGAAAGGGCGTACAAAGGAAAGCCATGCCTCAAGCGCCTCTTTTTCTGCTTCCATCAATCTGAAACCACACCAAAATGTCTGTGGCTACCATTACAGGTTCACAGAAAAGATGCCTACAGTTCTGGATAGAAAAGAAGGTCCCCTTGGGTGAGGCTTCTAAATTAAAAGAGCAAACAGCAACAGATTAAAAAAAAATAAAACAAAGCCGGGAGGTGGTGGCGCACTCAGGAGGCGGATCTCTGTGAGTTCGAGGCCGGGCTGGACCGATAGCCTCCAAAACAATACAGAGAAACCCTGTCTCGTAAAACTAAAAAATAAAATAAAATAATGAAACAGAATCAAATCAGTTGCCCACGATATTAGTAGAAACTTACTGGGGAATTTGAAGCAGTCGGATGCAGTTCCCAATTGTGCATTTTCTCCAGGAATGAGTATCTTAGTCACTATTTTATTACTGTGAAGAGACAGCATGAGGAAGTAAACATTTAAAAGAAAACATGTAATTGGAGGCTTGCTTAATGCCTCTGCATAGTAATTATATTGCCAAATTTTCATGAAGCATGCTAGCAGGCAGGCAATTATGGTACTGGGACAAGAGCCGAGAGTTTACATCTTATCTGCAAGTTAGAGTCAGAGAGGGCTAATTGGAATGACTTGAGCATTTGGAACCACAAAGCCTACCCTCAGTGTTACACTTCTTCCAACCAAGGTGTAGAGGAATCTCAGCACTGTTATCTCATATCTTGGAAGGTAAAGGATATAGGATGAAGACTTTACTACACTCTTCTGCTACAGTGAGTTTTGGACCAGTCTAGGATACATTTCACCGCATCTCATAAATAAATAAAGAGTTAAGAGAAATATTCAACTAATTTGTCTTTAGGATTGACAACATTTTTATATTAGAGAAATGCTAATTTCTATTTCATGAGCACATTCTTAAGGATGCACTAAGTGTTTCACATTCATTAACTTACATTTACAAAATCATTATATAATTTACACTTTCTTACCACATGAAAATAATGTGTATAGGGATTTTAGCTGTTTCATTCAGCAATACAGAAACACAGAAATGATAGTGATGGGATTGCAAACCACCTCTTTAGGGTTACAAAATACCTTTTTTGTTAAAGATCACTATAAGCAACTGTTAAGAAAAATGTTTGTTCTCATTACAAAATAACAGAATTGACAGTTTCTCTAGCACATCAGACAATTAGTGAGATGATTACATAAAGATCTTCATGTGTATGAGTGTGTGTGTGTGTGTGTGTGTGTGTGTGTTCCTGACATGACTGCTCATAAGATTTCTCAGATCATATACATTCCTTGGGTCTATGAGTACCATGAATAGCTGTCACTCAAACTTTGGAAATTCACAAGGTTGCTTGTAGCTCCTCTCATTCTCCAAAAGGGTATTGAACTTTAGACACAATTATTCATATTTAAAAATAAGACTAACCACCATAATTTGTAAGTTGCAATATTCCTGCCATTAAGACAAGCAGAATAAAAGAGAGTCGAGAAGGTAACAGCACCTGTTGCCAAGCCTAAGGGCCTGAGAACAATTCTCAGGACCCCATAGTGGGAGGAGAGAACCACTCCCATGTTTCGTTCTCTTGCTTCCCTTAAGTTGTTCTCTTGCCTCAACACAGGTGTCATGATATGTTTGCATAGATATGCACACACAGACAGATAAATAAATGAATGAATAAATAAAGAAATATGCTGGAAGATATTTGTACACTCTGTGAAGCTATATTGTTGTGATTGATATAATAAAAGTCTGAATGTTCAATTCCTAGGCAGGAAGTATATGTGGGACTTTAGGGCAGAGAGAAATCTGCGAAGAAGGAAGGAGGGGACACCATTGAGTCATGGACTGAATTGTACATACAGAATGTGAGAAAGGTAAACATCCACAGGGTAAAATGTAGATTAATAAAAATTGGTTAATTTAACTTATAAGAGCTAGTTAGGAAAAAGCCTCAGCTACAGGCCGAGCCTTCATAATTAATCATGAGTCTCCATGTACTTATTTGTGAATTGGTTGGATGAACAGAGAAACACTCATCGCATAAATAAATGGCAAGTAAAGAAATAGCAAATAAATGAATACATAAATAATAAAATACAATTTTAGAATTTTAAGTGTCTTAGTTACTGGTTTATTGCTGTGAAGAGACACCATGACCAAAGCAAGCCCTTAGAAATGGGAACGATTCAGCCGGGCGGTGGTGGCACACGCCTTTAATCCTAGCACTTGGGAGCCAGAGGCAGGCGGATCTCTGTGAGTTCAAGGCCAGGCTGGACCGACAGCCTCCAAAACAATACAGAGAAACCCTGTCCCGTGAAACCAAAAAAAAAAAAAAAGAGAGAGAGAGAAAGAAATGGGAGCGATTAATTAAGGGATTGCTTAAAGTTGTAGAGGGTTAATCCATAAACCCTCTACAGTAGGAAACAGGCAGGCATAGGACTGGAGGTATCTGAGAGTTTCACATCCTGATCCCCAGGCAGCAGGCTAAATGAGCCTATGGGAACCATTTTCATTCAAAACATCACATTAAGAAATAATTGAATTGCTTATTGCTTTCATTTGGGGGCAGGGTTTCTAATTTCTCTCAAGTTTCTAATGGATATGATGCCTCAAAATTTCACATCCCTCGTCCTGCTTTTCAAGGTACTAAGAAAACTCCTTGTTAAACGGATTTCTCAACTTCTCAGTCAAGAAATGAACAATAAGGTACTAACATTCTACTGTCACTTTGTGCTTTTCACTTGCCAATGGCTGTCCTCCACCATTATTACAAATGTTTGAAACAGAGACAGCTTACTTGTTACTATAGCTGTAACTGAACTCCATTCATAAAATATCCACTTTTAAGACTATGAGGACTCTCACCTGGGACCATACACACAGGGAGGAATTATTGGTCCTACCCATTACTGTTTGGAAGACACTTAACACTTCACTGTTCTCTCTGTGAAAAGGACAGGGATATTTCTGTCTACATGCAAGGAACAGAGTGGGACAGTCTAGCAGCCCAGCACTAGGCAGCTTTCCAAGCCTCTGCTTTGATATACTTTCAGGGTTCTACTAATCACCTCTCTGAAGATAGATAACTGGTCTTCCCTGGATCCTGGACCATGGTGGAACTTTCAAATGAGGTAAGGACACATGTACCAAACAAGGAAGACTTTCAGGGCAGGCAGGTAAGCTATACTTCCATGCAGGATGAGGGAGGAACAGGTATTAAGACAGGGGAAGGAACCCCCTGCTCACGAAGGGAGGCCACAAGGCCTTCAAAATCCAAAGATCTATGTCATATACTGATCATTGTAAATAAAATGGATCTGCTTTTTCAAAAATAAAAGTCTATTATGCTCACATCTGAAGTGAGCAATGCAGGAGAAGGAAATTTGTAGGCAAGAAAAATTATTTGAGATTATCTTTTAACTACTGTTATTTGAATCATCTTTGTTTGTTTTGTTGAATTTTTATTTTCAAACAGGTTACAAGTGTGAAAACAGTAATAAAGGCCCATTTAGGAAATACTGTGGTCAAAAATGGAAGTGCTGGCTTAGGTGGAAACCTAACATTTCAGTTAGGCCTTGTTAATCACCTGGCCAAGAGATTACCCTGAGGAAAGCAGGATCATCATAACTCATGCTAAAGACATAAGTGGAATATTTTTTTTCTAATGAGATACCATATTTTTCTCTCCCAAGCTCTGTAGAATTATAAAGTAGCTCACAGACCCAGAACTATTTATCTTTGAATGTCTACCTAGTTTTTTGCTATGCATTCTTTTCTCAGCATTTTGGATGTCTCAGAAATTTTAGACTACTCTACTCTTCCTTTAAAGCTATCCTTTCAACATGTGTCTGTTGGCATAAAAATTTTCTGCCTTTCTTCCATTCATGTTTCTCATCTGGGAAGCTACTAAGGATTACAACTTGCCAGGGAAGAGCATAATACTTACAGATCCCAGGTGTCTTCTTATAGACATCTGAGGAAAGAGAGGATTCCAGCTGGAGCATGCAACCAAGCTACTTCTGATTCCTGGATGGGGAATGGAGCAGAAGAAATTGTGGGTAAGAATATATGACTACGAAGGTGTGAAAGGCATGAGGAGGAGGGATTTCCATTATCAAGGATGGGGTATGTTCACAGACATCCCTGAGACTACCTGAGGTAGTCTGGTAACCTATTCCAGAAGGTTCATTCTCTGGGAACGGTAAACTTATCACATGTGTTTACTCACACAAAATGGCTATTGGGAAAATAAAACTATCCCTTTCTACTGCTTTAGCTGTGATTGATATGCCTCTGCAGGGACATGGCCTGAACAGCAACCTGGTCTCCATTCTAAAAGAACTTTTATGATGTTTTAAGTAAGTTGGCAGTCTTGTGTTAGGCCACATTGATGGCCTTCTTCAGTCAATTGAAGTCCATGGTCCATGGGTTGCACAAGCCTGAATGTGTCCCAAAAGCTCACATGCTTAGAACTTGTTCTTTTGTGTAGAATTCTCATAGTGAACATTGGGTCTGTGACTGAATTAAAAGAATTCTAATGTCATCAATTAATAATGGATTTACAAACTTCAATTTAATGATCTATGACAGGTGTATGCAAACTTCAAGCTATTGGGCCCCTCTAAAGAGAGGTCATTGGCAACCTCCTGTGGCAGTGGTTCTCAATTTTTGGGTCATGATCATTTTTAGGGTTGAATGACTCAAAGGATAATCTAAGACCATCAGAAACATAGATATTTACCCTACAATACAGGACAGTAGCAAAATTACAGTTATGAAGTAGCAATGAAAATAATTTTGTGGTTGGGAGGATCACCACAACATGTGGAGCTGTATTAAAGGGTTGATGCATTAGGAAGTTTGAGAACCACTGTCCATGATATAGCTTTCTAATGCTTCCTTGTTATTTTTGCCCTGTGCATCTGGCCCTCTAGAGGTGAATACCTTCTTCCACTATTCCCTACTATGATGATTGGCTTCAAGATGAGCCCAAAGCCAGGGGACCAGGGGACCAGGGAAACAGGGGAACAGGGGACCAGGGGACTAGGGAAGCAGGGGACCAGGGGGATGAGTGGACAAGGGGACTAGGGGACCAGGTGCCCGGAAACTGGAATATCTGAAAGGCTAAGCCAGCACATTTTCTTTCAAAGATATTTTCTCAAGTATTTTGTCATAGAAGCTGATTAGCACAGTCATCCACAGCAACAATGAAACCACTGACTTTACTCTGGTAATACATGAGGCATTTAATATTTTCACAAATTTTGCAAGTGTTCTAAATCCAAATGCATTCAAGTAGTGCTCTAATAAGGATGAATATTTTCAAAGGACTTCGGTCCTTCATTTTGAAGACTTATTGACAAGTGAAAAACACCATTCCATAGCAACTGAAGTGAGAGGAGTATAAGTTTTTCAGGGGGTTTTAAGATTATCAAACAAACTCATATATCAACATCCCTGTAGGTACTTGCTAGCCTTGAATTTGTGGGTAGAATAAACACTATTTGCATAGATCTCCTTTGTGTAGATAGGCTAGAATTTCTTAAATAGTTGACAATGATTAATTTAAGATCTTTTTCATCTTCAGTTGTGCTATGTATTTTTAAATTTTTTCTATACCATTTCAGAGACACAATAAACTACAAGAGTGAGTGTTGAGTTGAATTTGAAAGTCTCCCACAAGCTCATGATCTTCAGAGGACTTGTTTCCCAGGCAGTGGCACTGTTTGGGAAGGTGGTGATGGATTGGCAGGTAGGAGGTGGTGTTTGAGGTTTTGTAGTCATTCCTCCATGGCTGTTCTCTCTGCTTCCTCATGACTCATGCAATGTGACCAAGTTTCAATATCTTGCTGTTGTGCCTTCTTTGTCATTGCGGACTATATATGCCTTAACATATAAGCTAGAGAAAAAGGAAAAGTGGAAATAATTGTGGTTATATCATAATACCAAAAATAAAAATAATAATTAAAGTAAATAGAAATAGACAAAACTAACAAGCAAACAAACACAAGACAAGCCAGAATAAATACCTTTTTCTTAAGCTGCTTTGGTCAAGTTATTTAGTCACAGGAAGGAGCAAAAGTGAATAATTAGATATTTTAACAGTACTCATTGTTCTGCAGTTTTACTCACACACTGTAGAGGAAAGGCCAGACTTCTGGTACTGCCAGTGTGAAAACTTTATATAAATTGCACTATGCCTTTGGCCAGCTTTGATAGGGAACATGCTTTATTCTTTGTGGTCATTTAGATGTCAACATTGTGAAGAAAGTTTCACTACCTTATGTTTTCGTGAATTTTTCCTGTTGACTTACAGGATTTTTCAAAGTACAGTCAATGCTAATAATTGATATTATATAATATTGTAAATATATATATATATATATATATTTCCTGTCTGTGTCTTACATGAGACCTTCTGTAGTGTGGTGCATGAAAATTGTAAGACCGAGTCTTTTTTTTAATCTTTCAAGTATATGTTTATCATGTATTTTGCTTTAGCAACACTTCTCTATGTCTATAAACTAAATTCTTTAGTCCCCATCTTTTTTTGCAAAAGACAAGTATTATTTGTTACTTCCTAATTGCATTAAAAATTATTGTGTGTGCACTTGCATGTCAAGCAAATACATGCCGTGATGAGTGAGTTTGTGGTGGAGAACCAAGGGTGCCTTTCAGGAGCCAGGTTTCTCCTTCCATCATGTCAGCCTGAGATGAACAGAGACAATAATCAGATGTGGTGGGAAGTTCTTTCACCTATTCAGCCATGTTTTTAGCCTAATAAATGTTATTTCTCAGGCAGATATTTAATTTAAACTGTTCTAGTCTCACATTCCTGCCTCCCATACCTGTTTGAAAATAACACATTGTCACGGAAACTACACCTTCCAAAGAAAGCCTGGTATCTCATTGAGTACAGCATGTTCCTCTCATTCTTCCCTTCTGTGAGAGTTTTCATTGATTCCAACATTAGTGTACCTGGAATTACCTAGGAAAGGTGCCTCATTGCAGGCCAGTGAGGGGTTACATGGAATACTTTATTCTCTGGGGGAATTTCTATGAGCTAATTTATTGGCTATTTTAATTGGCATAGTATACACTCAAATAGTTGGTGGCAGCATTTCATATTCTGGGGTTTGAACTAAATAAAAAAGCAGAAATGACAATGATGTGCCTAACTATATATACAGTGTGATCACCTGGCCCTCAACTCCTGCCTTTATGCCTTCCCTTTTAGAAACCATTTATTCTCTGCCATGATGGAATAACACCATGGGCAATAAGGCAGAATATACCTTTCTTTCCATAAGTTGACTTTTGAATTATATTTTATTGTAGCAAGAAGAAAAGTAATTGACATATTATTCAACAGCATCTTGAAAATGTAACACATATATGGAGTTTTATAGTTAAATCCAGTTGAGATGTGGGTTGGTACTTCCTAAAATTCATAAGACAATTGGAATGAAATCATTCTTTATAATAGTGTTAATGTATACTTATGGTGTTATACATATGCATTTACATCACTTTAATGATATCAATAATTATAATAATTTCTTTACATTGACTTTTAGCTTTATTTTTACTCACTTTATTCCTGAGTTCCCAAGTAATTGAATGTCAACAACATCTACTTCCTAAATGAATAATTTTGTGAAATCTAGAATAAAAAGTCAAATGGAATACTACACCATTAAAGCACACGTTAAGTAAGTGCACAGATCAATCAAGATCCAAGGGTAACATAACTTCACATAGTCTTCAAGTCCAGTGAGATCACCTGATTATGAAAAAAAATCTGAGAATATATAAAAGGCTGTTTAGGCTTTATATAAAACAATATAGATTATTTTAATATGTTTCTTAATTTTTCTGTAAAAAGTACAATAAGGTACTAACATATTTTATTTTCTCTTTCATTCTGGGTAGAGTTATATTGGACAAGAAACCTCAGTTGAAAAAAATGCCTCCATTAGATTGCCTGTCAACAAAACTGTGGAATATTTTCGTGGTTAATCATTGATGTAGGAAGGTCCAGATCACTGTTGGAGTTGCAACCTCTATCCTTATAGTCCTGCAAACTGTAAAAAAGCAGCTGAACATTCACTGGAAAGAAATCAGTATGCAGCGTTTCTCATGGTCAGTGCATTAACTCCTGCCTTCAGATTACCACCTTAATTTCCTGCTTTGAATTCCCTTCATGACAGACTACTCATGTAAGGTAAATAAAACCTGTTCTTCCCAAGTTGCTTTTGGCCATGTTATTTTATCACAGAAATAGAACATGTATTACAACAGACTTTGGAGCAGACAAGAGAATACTGCTTTGATAGGCAGTACCATATTTATTGTGGAAGATCATGATAGAACTTTCAAACTTTGTTCTGGAAAAGCCATTGAGAACTCACAGCTTAATGAGCTATTTTCAAGAACTTAGAAGATATGAATGCTAGAAGTTGAAGTATGTTTCTTGTAAGCAGAAGAAGGGTGAATTTTGTCTTCATATTCATTCTGTTAGCTTGTGTTTTTTTTATAGGCAAATTAAGACCATATGACAGACTTTAAAGATCCCTCATGGAATGCCTCACCCTCCCTGAGGAGAAGAAAGGGAATGGACTACAGGATCAGTGGAGGGCAGGGAAGGAGGGAAGAGAAGAGGGAGATGGAACTGAGGTTGACAACTTGTTTCTAATTTAAATAAAAAAGAATACTAGAAGAAATACAGACAATTGAGGCTTGGCTCATAACCTTTCAGGGGGACATTTGAGAGACCTCCCTGCAACACCCCCCTCAAAAAAAACAAACTACCAGGGCTGTGTGATAGTTTTCAAATGAATTGTGGTTTTTGGTGATCAGGGGATGAAGAATCAGGGTTTACATGTAAGAAGCGCCAATGAAGAAAAATCTTTGCTTTCCTGGAACAATCAGTGCTGAACAGCTGGGGTGGAAAATTCATCTGGAATTAATACAAACCAGCATCCCTAAGGAGGCATCTTCTGGGAAGTATCTCCTTAGGACTGGCACACAGAAACTGTGATCCAGTGTGTGTCTGGGGAGGCTGAGGTAAGGCTACATCTCTAACTGGGAGTGGAACATCTTAATTATGTAAGCGGCTCCCAGGTAATACTGATTTTGAAGACCTGAAATGGTCATGGCAACTGAAGAAGCTTGGCGTTTCAAGAGGCCTGGAGGGGCCCTAGTGAAAATGCAGCTTTAGGTGCATTCTTTAATCAAAATTGAAGGGTCACAAGGGTACATGAAAATGATTGACACCATGTGGCAAAGTCCTTGAGGTGTCCAGGAGAGGCCATCGCTGAATGTGTACCTACCATTGCAATAAGATGCTGAAGACCTGGATAAATCTTCAAGGGCAAGAACATATGTGGAGTAGAACCACCCCTGAGACTGTGAGATAAGCTGTGTGTGCTGAGGGTGGCATACCTAGAGGATTGATTAGAGCTTTCATAAGGCACTGAACTCTGCAGTTTTTGAGTTTTCTTTTGCTTTCATCTGATGTTCTTCCCTCTTAGAATGTGAAAGTAAATGTTTGGCTTGAGCTTTGTTGTTATTTGTTTTTTTCATTTAACAGGTATCTAGGTAAGAGACCTTTTTTGAGATTTGAACCTTTAATTGTTGAAATGTTTGAAGTTTTGTGGGACATGTAGACGTTGAACTGTGCTTTATATTGTGATACTAGCATGAGATTTTTGGGACAAGACTTGAAAATGCATGACTTAGAGTGATGCATTTGTTTGTCAAATTTGACAAGAGATTTTATGGAATGTCAAATTTTTGTCAGCTTGACACAAGTCTGCATCCAACCTTGAAGAAGGAATCTCAGCTGAGGAATGTCCTTTGTGTGTCTTTGGGACATATTCTTGATTGTTAATTGACGTGAAAGCACCCAGTACACTATCTGCTATGCCTTATCAGTAGGCCTGAGTGCAGCCATTTAGAGGGAAAAGCCTGTAAGAAGATTCCTTTGAGGTCTCTGTTTCAGTTTCTACCTCCATGTACCCATTGTGAGTTCCTACTTTGGCTTCTCTTGATGATGGCCTGTGATGTGGAAATGTAATCCAAATAAAACTTTTCTCCCATCTTATTTATGGTTTTAATGTTGTGAAGAGACACTATGATCAGAGAAACTTTCATAAAGGAAGACATTTAATAGGAGCTGACTTACATCTCTGAGATTTAGTCCATCATCATCATGGGGAACAGCAGAAAAATATGAAGATAGACATGGTGATGGAAAGGTAGCTGAGAGTTCTATACCTTTATCAGCAGGCAGCAGGAAGAGCAAGTGAACCACTGGGCCTGAATTGAGCTTGAAAAACCTAAAATACCACCCTCCTGTGAAAATTTCCTCCAACAAGGCCACATCTTCTCCAACAAGGCCACACCTAAAAGTGCTGCCCCACATAAGCCCATGGGGGCCATGTTCATTCAAACTACCACGTTCTAAATAATTTTTGGTCTTGATGTTTAATATCAAAATAAGTAAAATCTATTTTTTGCTATGAAGTAATATATACTATGTCTATTTGTTTAGTTTTTCCTTGATTTATTTAGTCAAATTATTGTGGTTTTCCTCACTTATATCTTGAGTACATAGAATAATTATGATTATATCTAAGGAATTCATTTTGAGGATATAAAAATAAATTATAGTGAATTCCAGAATTCTACTTCTTTTGGAGGTGAATTAAATTCTTAGTATTGTATCTTAGTAGTGGAGATAGTGAATTCTCACATGAAGTAATCTTGGGAGATAGATAAGGAAATAAACCATGCCCGGTAGGTAAAGGAAAATTGACAATAATTAATATGTGTCAGGACACTTCAATTATGTTTAATAGATACTTTACATCAGGGCTCTTACACTCTTTCTTTAGTGTGTGCACATGTGAGAAACAGAGACTGTGCTAACTGGCTTGCTCCCAATGGTTTGTTCAGCCTTCTTTTTAATGGAACCAAGGACTATCAGCCCAGGGAGACCTCAGCCACCATAGGGTGGGCTCTCCCCCATCAAACACTAATTTAGAAAGTGCCTTACTTGGTTTCCTATTCTCAAATGACTTTAGCTTGTATCTAGTTGATATAAACCTGTCCAGCACAATTGACCTCTTGTCAACTTGACACACAAATGAATCACAATGTCACCAATAAGCCACCTTTTATTCTTCATTCATCTCAAAGACATACTTAAAGTAGCCACTTTAAAATCATCATTTTGATGAAATATAAAGATGTCTAAACCAATCCTCAGACTAACTGTGGTTGCAAGTGAGGTGAGCAGAAGGTTTGATGACTGAATAAGTCTCCACTAATGATGACCCATGGCAGACAGTGACACACCATTCTCCTGCTATGCTCTGTTCTACAGCCCGGATTAATTTGACATTGTTAGATTCAGCTGGATACAATTTTGAGTTTCCATGTAAAAACAGGGTATATTATATTTTTCAGTTATGCTACTTTGTCAATGACTTTGTTTATAGGCACAAAGAGAATAATACAAGGAAAATATAAAGGATTGTTTAGCAAGCATGAAACCCTCTGTACTTGACTTTGTGAAAATACAGGGAAAGAACACATGCATAATTTTCTTATGCCTTTGTTCTCTCTAAGCCATATTTAAATAAATGCCTTGTAGCATGTAGAGATTTTTGATATGTCATTTATTTTGTTGTCTGAAACGTTTTCTAGTTAGGTATGGCATCTTAGAATAATGTAGATGAATGTGATTGATTTAGTTATATTCTAATTAGGGACAGCGTTATGAAATATGTTATTTGTGGAAAGACTTGTGTTTACATCAAAAGATATAACTAACATTGTAAGGACTTTGAATTAATGTTTGATTTCAAATAATTTCTTCTTTCTACTGAGCATTCTTCTTTCCTCATTTATACCATTGTTGATTGAGATGACAAATATTGTAGACTTATTTCCCATATTTATAAATGAGAATTTAGATAGCATTGGTCCCAATAGCTTTGAATATGTTTTTTTTTCCTGAAGTAAAAGACTGTCATTGATCACTTGCTTCTGTGTATGCACAAACATTGATTGTAGTTCAATATTCACCAAAACTGGAACCACATCCTTATCTGGACTTATGCCTGGGAAAAATTTGAATTAGGGACCCAGGTAAGTCATGCACAGTACTTGAGGAAAGAAGTTTAGGACAATAAGCATGTATTATTCTAAACCATCATAATGGGGGTTAATATTTTTACCCCCAATCCTCCAGATTGAACCTAGAGAGTAAACCATGAAAGCTAATCTTTTTACCACTAAACTACATTCAGATGGAAGCACTTAGTGGCAACATCCATATGTTGTACTTAGTGAACATGTGAACTCACATGTGATATTTTTAACTGTACCATAATGTATTCATTGGTAAACTCATTGGAATTTTGAAATATTTTGCTGAAAACGCATGCACTATTTACACCACCATTTAGTCTAGTCTACCTTAAATGTGCTTAGAGTCATTGCATCAAACTTCAGTGAGACAAAAATCATTAAACACAAAATTTGTGTCTGTATGAGAGCCTCATGATTGCATGTCTGATGGTGCTCATAGTAGATTTCCAGCATAGAAGGAGCATAGTTTCAGATACCCTCAGTGCAAGATAAAAAGTAGTCCATATTATCTCTTCACTATTATGGAGTCACACTCTCTTAAGGAAAATCACCCTTGCTTGCAGACTATTGTTTGAATTGTACATATGGTAACATGTTACAACTTGTTATTAATGCAAACAAAACAGTGGAAACTTAAAATTGTTGAATACTTCTAGTTTTGATATGTGTATCATCAGGAATTCTCTAACTCATTTAACTCAGTGTTTTTCTCTTTTTCTCTCTTTCTGTGTGTGTGTGTGTGTGTGTGTGTGTGTGTGATTATGTTTGTGTGTGTGTGTGTTTCTGTCTGTGTAGTAGTGCATATGTATGCACATGAATGTGGATGCCAAGGTCAACTTTGGAATCTTTTTTCACTTCCTTTTTTCATGATCATTGACTTCCTTAGTAGACCTGACTCACTTTCAGTGAAGCTATTACAGCACCTCCGGTATATCCAGGGAAAGTCCACATGCAACAGTACATAGAATATTTTTATTCATGAAGTCTACTGATTATCGTTAATTACTTGGAATGGAAGTTACCTCTCCTTGAATAGAGCTCAGCCTTTAGAAGCAAGTGGCTTACCTTGCAGATAAGCCCTGTGTTACTTTTCCATCACTTTCATGAGTCATGGCCTCAATACTGAGGATTCCAGCATTAAATGCTTTCCTTTCAAACCCAATTGAGAAACAAAATGGTTCAGTAAGTATAGCAGAAAGTTGATCATTTCTTTCTCATAGAACAGGAACTATTGTGCCTTTAGGTAAATCTTAAGTAAACACCTTCCCCTCCATTTTATTTACTAAAGCACTTTTACTTTGTTTTTATATTTTATCTCATATGTTTTTATAGACCATTTAGTTGTGGGAAATATCAAAATAAAGGTCCTTAAGGATTTAAGGCAGACTAACTCATGCCTGTAAAATCCTTGTTTGGGTGATTGCACTCAGCTCTGGAAGGAAAGCAAAATATGCTTGCAAAATAAGTGTTGTGGAAAAGAAGGCTTAACAGTGGTAACTTGGAAAGGAGGCAAACCAATGACTCAATTCTCATTTTGAGACCGTAGTGAAATGAAGGATGCTTATAGGAGGACAAGGTCATAACTACATAGATAAACCAGTGCTCCCCATACACCCAAATCAGGCAGCCTGTCATTTTGAGGGTTGCTTCAAGTGGCAAACTTCACGTATTTTGTTATGTTTTCTTGATGTCAAGATGTTCTAGTTTGGGAACATTTTGGAGGCTTATATCACAAGAACGCACCATGAATTTCAGGTTGTCTACTGGGAATGAGCACAGGACAGGGTGAAGAATGATGGCATCCCCAGTGTCAGCAGTCCACCTCTGGATGTTTCTGGAGAAATCTGGCCTAACAGATAAGTCAGAAAAGAAGAAAAACATACCGTGAAAACTGATGAAAGAGGTCCATTGTAATTGAGGTCACCTATCTGATTCCTGACAAATCCCAAGTAGAGTCAGAGCTTTTGAAATCATGGCCTTGAAGTCTCTTATAAGAATTGTAGGTGATCACCACCACTGTAACCCATACTAGAGGTGTCATACTACAGAATACCAGTGGGTGATCAAAGCTGCACAGCTTCAGGTGTAAGTCTCCAAAAAAAATTTTTTTTGGTTTTTACGAGACAGGGTTTCTCTGTATTATTTTGGAGGCTGTCGGTCCAGCCCAGCCTCGAACTCATAGAGATCTGCCTGCCTCTGCCTCCCGAGTGCTGGAATTAAAGGCGTACGCCACCACCGCCCTGCTCCAAAGTTAATAACGAATTGCAGCCAGAGGGTGTGTGGGCTAATTTTTTAATTATTATTATTTTTATTTAGGTTAGAAACAATCTTGTTTCACATGTCAATCCCAGTTCCCTGTCCCTCCCCTCCCCACCAGGTCCCTAAGCCCCCCCACACCCCACACAATCTCCATTCTAATCATGAAGGAGGGTGCGGCACTCCATGGTGGAATTCCAGTAACTGTCATTTCATCCAGGGCAGGACCTAGGATCTCCCTGAAGAGTCCAGGCTGAGAGAGCATTCCATATTGTGGCATGGGCACTCAGTGTCTATTTGTACACCAAGGCCGCATAGATTACCTAGGCCTCCTCACTGACACCCACATTCAGGGGGTCTGGGTCAGTCCATTGCTTTCCACACAGCCATCAATCTGGAGTCCAAGAGCTCCCCCTTGTTCAGGTAACTGTTTCTGTGGGTTAAACCAACCCCCTCTTAACTCCTTTGCCCATCAGTTCTATCTTTCTGACACTGGATTCCAGGAGTTCAGTTCATTGTTTGTCTGTGGGTATCTGCCTCTGCTTTCCCCAGTCACTGGATGAAGGTTCTGTTTCCTAGACACTCTAGCAATAGGATGTGATACAATGGCAAGAACATTTTCAGTTTTCTTAGGGATTCTGTAGAAAATGAGCATGACATGAGAAGAAAAATAATTTAAGGGTTTCCTAAGAAACTGAAGTAATTACTGATTATTTGTGAAGCTACAATACTGGTTTAGGAATTAATGCCAAAACTTCATATGCTGGCCTGACAGGATGGCAAGATGATTCAGCAGGTAATAGGCTTGTCACTAAATATGATGACCTGAGTTTAATCTCTTGGAACCACGGCAGAGATAGAAGAGTAACAATTTCTTGAATTTAAAGTTATCCTCTGACTTTCACATGCATGGAATGGAATGCATATGCCATCCCATAACACGCATAAACACACTCAGACACACACACACACATACTCACTCATACACAGGAGCACAATATATAAGCTAATAAAACATTATAATGCAGAAGGGGCAAGTAATGGGATCAGGGTGAAAGCTTTCTCACTCCCTGAGATATTTGAATATGATTAAGACAGCAGACATTAGTGATGAGTAAAAGGGCATGGCATGTAGAGTCTGTAAAGCCTGACCTGAGTTTAGTAGCTAGGCCCTACATGGTAGACCTAGAAAATTAACTTCATAAGTTGTTCCCTGACGTCCATATGTGCATATAAACCTTGTGACACTTACATACCATTGTCACAGATATATATATATATATATATATATATGAGTTTTAAAAAATCCTTCAGAACTCATGACAACAATCTGAATAGCATTCTGCTTGTGAAAAATCTCACTAAAATAACAAACCGTGTTCTGAGAGCTCTCAACTAATATTTCTAAAGAATGTAATGTATCAATGAAACATATTACTATTGATGCCACTATAACCTGAGTCAAGGCCAGCAATTCATTTCCTTTGGGAAATTATTTTCAGATTAATTAATTTATCACCTATGCCTAAAGTATTTTTATAAAAATTTGGAGTTTAGAAAAAATGAGAATTTCTACTGTTGTCAAAACTATCATTTGTGTCTGTGCAATGGGCAGAGAAAAGCTCTGAACAGTATAGTGCTGCTTGAGTGATAATATCTAAAGTCTATCTAGGGTAGGAACTGAAGGAATAGAGGATCAGAGACACATTAGGCTCTAAAATATGCAAAGCTTTGTTTTAAGACTATGCTGCCAGTCTGAGCGCCCTGCTAGCTCAGTAGGTACAACAAGACTATGCTGCCATGTGAAATTACTAAAGAAATATTGCTAGAAAATGTATGTTGGTTACTACTATATGAACTAGAAGAAGATAACTAGAATAGTATAAAACCCACCAGGTTTTGAGGTTAGAAAAAAGAGGATAATTAATTGTTATAATTAACAATATTTTGCTTGACTCTTTCGGTAATAATTTGTGAATGTAGGGATATCCAGGTTAATATGCACAAACTCTTTCCAGAGGCCCTCCTTTGAGGATGAAATTTCTGAGAATGCACCATGATGGTGAGGATCAGAAGCTGAATGTCATTTTAAGTGTCTTTGTTGATGTGGCTGCAAATTTGGAAAACTTGGATGGAAGTCAAATTATCATATTATAATGCCAAGCCTATGTACCACTGTGTCACTCTTACAGGGCACTAATCACTAATTTAATGCTGGCCTTCACTAGTTTTCTGCCTTTTCCAATGTGTTGCTTCTGAAAGGTATGAGGTTATCACTTTCATTTTGACCACACCACTTGGCACATTGCTAGGAAATACAGAACAATTAACTATCCCTGAACATATTACTGATTTGAAAAGACACTCCATTCATTTTCACTTGTTAAGTCCACTACCAAATTCATTGTATGGAGAATTTAACTCACAGCACTATGAGTGCCAGGCAAGCACTGTGAATTGAGCTTCATCCTACCCTACCTTTTTAAAAATGTAAATTAAATACGACTATTGAAATATCAAAGACATTATTTTAATGTTCAAAATGTGCTACAATTTTTTCTAGTAATTTTCATCTAGTTCTAGACAGTACTATAGAATATAGTTTGGGGTCTAATTGTGAACTTAAACTATCCCTTAAGGTAAAGTGATATTCAAACAGAAATGAAGACCTTAAGTATTGAAAAAGTTCATTTTTATATTATGGACTAAAGAGTATTTAAAGAACATTATTTTCATAAATAAAGCATGATTCTTTGTGAAGGTCTCTAAGATATCTGTCTATAAGTTTATTGTCCTATTTATCTATAACTGTAAACTTCATGCAGCTGAGTCACCTGAGAAAGGAGACTAGATTTCAGGGAATTACTGTACAAACTGATCTGCAGGATACAAGGTTGACTGTTGATTGATGTAAGTGGCCTGAGATCACTGTGGGTGATACAATTCCCTGAGCAAGTGTATCTAAAACTAATAAGCCTGTACATGAGACAGCTCTGATTTTCTTCATAGTTTCTGCTTGACATCCTGCCAGTTTCCCTCAACTGTGACCTGGATGTATGTACTGAATTATGTGAGAAATGCTCAGGTTTTTTGATCACTTTGTTCTAGTTGGTAGTTCTGTTTGAGAAAGTCTAGAGTCTTTTTGGTTTGTAGCCATTCAAGAGGAAGTACATCAGTGGTGGTAGGTATTTTGTGTTAATAGCCTTATTGTACTTTCAGTTCTCTCTTTCCTATTGGTTCATGAAGATGTGATCACTCAAATTCCTGCTTTGTCCCTGATGCTTGCATCCCTTCATAAGTTATGGTGTCTTATCATAATAATAAAAAGTGATGAACACATTAAATTAAATAAACTCTTTCCTTCCCCAAGTCGCTTTTGGTTAGAGTATTTCACATTTCCCAGAATTAACCATGATCCAGGAAGAAACAAGTGAAATTTTCCACAAAATATCCAGAAATGGATGTCATAATTGAATCATAGCAGTGTTGTTTGAGGAATTTCAAGTTGCAAGAGGTATGGGAAAGCAAGGAGTGAAGGGTTGACAGTGGGTTCAGGTTAGAAGAGCAGAGGGTATGATGTTTATATTTTTCTATTGGTACTCAAGTATGATTCCAGAGCCAACTCTACAGGCAGTAGATAGTAGCAAAACTGAGTACAATCTGTTAAATGACCTTTGGTGATATGATAGCAAGTCCTCTCAGGCATGATTACCAATCCCTGGTTTCTAAATTTATTGGAACATTTGTACTTTGACTTCTGAAGAGTTAACATTTTTCCAAATTCTCACATGTGCTATTCAACCATGACTTTTAGGTCTTTGTCCATCACACCTCAGGAAAGACAGCTCCAGAAACACCCATCAAATCAATTGTTAAGTATTATACAAAGGGCTCTTTCTGAACAGTGGAGATGAGTTTCAAAGTTGTGAAGATCCCATACTAAGATAACTGAAAGAAACACTTTTACAACAAATAAGTATTACAATAGGTTTAAAAAGAAAAACTAAAAGAAAGATTTGGCTTTCTCTGCTCCATTTAATTCCAGGTATATATAGAAATATATTTGCAACAATAGGAGTGTTTTAAATCTAGTTCCTAAGTCAGGTATGTATACATACCCACAATTTCAACAAAGAAGAGCCTGGTTGATTACAAGTACAAAGCCAGCCCGAGCTCTATAATGAATTTAAGCTACCCCAGGGTTATATAGTAGGTTCTGTTGTAACAGACAGACAGTAAGAGTGTGTGGAAATGATGGAGGAAACAAGGGAGGGAGTGAGATAGGAAGACATGAAGAATGGGAGGGAGAGAGAAAATGAAAGAGGAAAGGTAAGAAAGGGAGTGAGTAAGGAAGGGGAGGAAGGAATGAAGGAAAGGATGAGGTAAAAGAGCAAAAGATGGAGGCAGGATGCAAGGAATGAAGGGAGAAATGAACAGAGGAAGGAACGAAGGAAGGAATGAAGGAAGGAGGAAGAAAGGGAAGGAAGAAGAGGAAGATTATTGGAGGAAGGATTGGGAGAAGGAAGGAGGAATGGTTGGAAAAAAGTAGGATGGAATAGAGGTAATGTATCTTGAGATTATTCCTCCTTTCTTCTGGTCTATCCTTTTCTCTGTTTTCCAGTCTCCAAAGACTTTCAAGTTTACTTATAGTAAACAAAAATCTGTCCCAGGAATCTTGCTCACATGGTAATGGAAATTCTCTTGCATCCATTTGACTCAAAATTGAACAGAGGAAACTCTGCAGATAAACACCCAGGCACTAAAATCTCAACAGAGAAAACTTTGGAGCTAGAGCAGTGTATGCAATTATAAACTCCATTGTTAAATCACAACACATGCAGATCACTCTAGCATGTCATTCTTAATGGGTAATATATTCTTCAAGAAGTCAAGTGCTCTGCTAACAATATTGAACCAAATCATCAGAATTCAAAAACAGGACCATAAAATGTGAGATTCCATCAACAGAGTGCACAGTGGGCTGCAGCATGTAAATTAATAGGCAACCTGTCAGGTATTTTAATGTACACCTCAATCGTTGAAACACATGTGTTGATTAGTAAACTGTTTGGCCTGAGCTGTAAAAGGTATAAAATAAATTAACTTCATGACACCATCAGCATTAATAAAGCATTTGTTTGGACAGTATAGATAAATCACATGTGCAGATTAAACAGCCCCATATCCAATGCATCCCCCCACAGCTAAGGACTCACATTGGCTTCTTCATCTGGAATCTTTCCAACTCAGAAAGGTTGTGAAAGAGCCAGTGTTAAATTCTTTGAAAAAATCCCATGATATGAACATCTACCAGCTCTAAGCCTTGAATATAAACCAACATCTGTAACTGGCATCACTCCTGTTCTTTTAAAGTTCCAAATACTAGATTTATTTTTTCGTAAGCCTGTGAAGATAGTCTGTCACCTGAAAAGCAATTTTCAGTATTTCCTTTGAAGCATGTCACTGAAAATGCAGGAGCTGAAAATGCACAGCAGAAAACTTATGAGATAAATAAATCCACGTTCTCTCTCTTCCTCCATTCCCCCTCTCTCTGCATCTCCACACCACTGTCTATAGCATGTGTGTGTGTCTGTGTAGTGTATACTTGTGTGTGTACTATGTGTACAACTGGAGAATAATGAGTAAGTTCTCTCCTCCTTTCTGGTTGAGGAGAACACTCTCCTTTTCTCCTGCAGTGCTATAGCATAGAGTCAAATCAGCTGGGAAACTTCCAGGCATTGCTCCTCTCTGCAGTTCATATCTCAACATGGGGCATCTTGGATGCTGTCGCAAACCATAGCATCTAACTTCTTATATGTGTTCTAGGAATAGGCTTACAAGCTAAGCACTTTACCCTGACCCGTCCCTGCCAACAAAATCCACAAATCTCTCCAGTGGTTGTTGCTTATTATAAGAGTTGGAAGATGTAAAAAGTTTAAGGTGTATTCAAGAAACTGCATCTGAGTGGCCAAGTTAATAGAGGTCATCAGTCACAGAATTCACTTGGTTACATCCTTCTTCACTAGTTGGAAACAGAGAAACTATTCTAATTTTCTTACAGATGATAATACTCCAGGACAATGAAACCCATTAGAGAATATCATTTTAAGAGGCAATCTTTGTAAGTAAACATTCATTACAAAAAAGCACCTGGTTTTACTGTTATTTCTGTATGTAATATATGCCAACAGATAATTCAATGGCTTCATCTGTATATATCTTCATTCCTTTTACAAACATGGCCTCTTGTTAACACTGGAGCTTGGTATTTGGTTGGAATGACTGATTAGAAATACTCAGCAGCTGATTATGTTTTCCTCTCCCGGTTCTGAGGTCACAGACTCAACATACTGGCTTTACTGGGTCCTGAGAATTAGAACTCAGGTCCTCATGTTTGCATAAAATGCATTTGTACTGACCCATATCACTAGCCTGAACATTAGTTTGCCTTTTTTGTATATGTTTTACTTTTGTTTTGTTTTCTGAGGGGAGTTTTGAGACAGGATTTCCCTGTGACTTTGGGGGCTGTCCTGGAACTACCTCTTATAGACCAGGATGTTCTCAAACTCACAGAGATCCACCTGCCTCTGCCTCCCAAGTACTAGGCTTAAAGGAGTGTGCCACCACTGACCAGCTGAGCATTAGTTTTATGAGGATTATATTTTATCCAGGCTTTTCTTTTAAGATTCATTTTCATTTCAAAATTATGTTCATTCTGGTATCACAATTTAAAATTCATGCAAAATACATTTATGCTGATATGAGAGTGAGCATAGATTGCTTTATGGGAATTCACTTTTGAGGTAATTATAAAACAATGTGGAAATTTCTATAGCAAAGATATACAAAGAATGATCTTCAGGCAAGTTTTGGTTTGTCTTATTGAACAAGATTAGTGCTTGTATGTTGGGGATTTTCTCCTCATGAAATCAGGACATAAACTTTGCCTCTGATAACAAAGAGGAAGACAGTTTTGGAAGAACTGTGTTTTACAAAGAGCAAGAGACATTCACCTTGAACAGTGGAAGGCACCTAGGGTAACAGTTGGATAATAGTTTCCAGAACATTTGTTTTTAATTATTGAGAGAAGATTTTATCTTTTCGCACAGATGAGAAATCTACCAGGAAATGAATTCCATTTCTTCTTTAACAACTTTCAAATAATGAACCAGTTTCTGAAAGCTGTGAGCTTTCTATGTGCAATACTGCTGAGATGTTCATTAGTAACTTTGGGGAACTGTTGAAGGATTTCAACCTTGGCTGTCTATGACACTATGAAATTAGCAAGATGCTTCAAGAGAAATAAACAGTCCTGGAAAGTTGTCCTTATGGAAGGCAGACTCCATAGGCTCTGCTATCCTACCTCACTACAGATTGATCAGTCCTTTGAAAGATGAATATAAATACATGGAGATATACTCAGATCCCTTTTCAAACATGAAAAGATGTTATTCCTGACCTAGAGAATGTTATGGACATTCTCACTTCTGTGCCTACTAACTGTCTTACTATTTTTCTCACTGACATGAAATACTGTGCCAAAAATCACTTAAGGCCAGAAGAGTTTTCTTTAGCTAAAAATTACAGTTTCTCCTAGCATAGATGGCATAGTGGCAAGAATGTAAAACAGTCTATTGTATTTACAAACTAGGAAGCAGAGGCAGATGTATGCTGCTGCTCAAGTTGAGTGTTCCTTTTTGTTTGTTCCAGGACCTCAGTCCATAAAATTGTGCTGCCGGCATTTAAAGAGTCTTACTGTTTCAATGCACCCAGTCTAGGAACTCCCCAATAGATATGCCCAGAGTTTAACTACCTAGGTGACTCTAGATCCCATTGAGTTGGCAATGCATATTACCTTCATGCCCTCATCCCCTATCTCTGATTTGACTAGATCATGGAAGTGATGGATTAAAGTTTATAAATGGTTTGGGTGATAGAAACTTCTGGATGTTAAACTAGACAGTAGTAGCTAACAGACTTAATAACACTAAAACATTGAATTTGTTATTTGGTTCACTTTTTAATTGAAAAATGACTAAGTTCCTACAAGAGAAAAGGGGTATCTGAACAGGGTAGAGCTTGTGGACCCCCAGACCCACAGCTGGGAGGCCAGCATGGGACTAATCCAGACCCCCTGTATGTGAGAGTCAGTGAGGAGGCCTGGGCAACCCTTGGGGCCCTGAGCAGTGGATCAGTGTTTATTCCTTAAATACAAACAGATATCGTGTGTCCATAGCACAAAGAGGGTTGCTTTCTCAGCCTGGACTCTTAGGGGAGTGCCTGGAACCTACCCTGAGTGAAATGACAGACTCTAGATATCCCCTATGTGGAAGGAATTGGCAATAGGGTAGGAGGTTGAGGGGATGATGGGGGGTACGGGAGGAGGGGAGGGAACTGGGATTGACATGTAAAACAAGCTATTTACAATTAAAATAGTTTAAAAAAAGAAAAAGGGAATAACCATGAAAAGGATAATTCACACCAATGTATGATTTTCTAATCTAGGTAGCAGTGATTTCCCCAGAATAGTCATTGTCATGGCAAGCACATTATTCCATACTGCTGTAAAGAGTATTTAAAACTATTTAATTTCTTTTGATTATGTGTATTACTTGGGTTTATATTTGGGTATGTGTACATGAGGCCATAGATGAACATTGTGTCCCTTAGTGTCATAGTTGAAGAGAGTCGTGAGCATTCTGAGATGTGTGCATGTAGCTTTCCATGAGCACTAAGTACTGAAAATGACTCTACTCTAAGGATTACAAAGTGCTCTTAACCACTGAGCATTTCTCCAGCTCCACACGTCTATTTCATATCTTGTTAAGCATAATCATCATCTTCCCTTGTAACCAAGTATTTCCAAAACTGCAATTTTAAAAGCCAGGAAATAGTTCATCTTTCATTTATATTGTAATTCATTTAATCTATTCATTGTTTAACATTTGACCTACTAATTTACTCCATCTAGTATTTTCAAATGATACTTTAAAAAACGAAGCCATGTAAGTTTCTTTTTAAGCATTCAAGAAGAGGCTAATATGGATGCTCAAGTTGATGATACCAGCTTTTAGCTGAAGGGTTGTAAATTCGAAGTCAGTCTGGGCTACATGATGAGACTCTGTTTCTAAACATCAAGACATCAAGAACTGAGCTGCAGCTCCCTTGTAGAGAATTATCATGGATTGTAAATAGTCCTAAATTAATCAACACAACAAGAAATTTGAAGGGATAAATAGCAATATTTTCTGTTGTATTTTTCCTTTTTTATTTTTAAAACAATCACACTTTACGTACAAATCCCAGTTCCATTTTCCTCCCTTCCTCCAGCTCCCCCTACCTTCTAATCACTCCATACCCCACCCACTACTCAGAGAGTGTGAGGCCTCCCGTGGGGAATCAATAATGTCTATCATATCACTTGAGGCAGGACCGCTCCTGCCAGTTCATGAACTAGGGATAAATACTGGTTATCCTCTAGCAGCCCCTCAAACTGCCCAAGCCACACAGCTGCAACAACATTTAGAGGTCCAAGTTAGGTCTTAGGCAGGTTCCACAGCTATCAGTCCTGAGTCACTGAGCTCCCACTTGCTTGGGTAAACAGTTTTATGGGTTTTCCCATCATGGTCTTAATACCCTTTGGCCATATTCCCTCTCCACCCTCTCTAAGACTGTACTATAGGAGTTGACCTCAGTGCAATATTTTCTAATGTTAAAGAAACACTTAAACTGAGCTTGGTGGAGGTTCAAACTGTTAACCCCAGGATTTAAGAAATGAAGCAAGCATTGGCTACAAGTTTGAGGTTATCCTGATATGCATAGCAAATTTTAGAGCAATCTGGGCTAAAAAGTAAAAACCTACCTCAAAAATGAGAGTGAGAGCAAGAGAGGGGTGAAGGGAGGGAGGGAGAGAGGGAGAGAGTGATGGAGAGAGAAAGTGAAGAAGAAGATGAGGAAGAAAGAAAAGGGAAAGAAGGGAAAATAAAATACACGAGAAAGGAATGGAGGAATAGGAGAAAGAAGGAAGGAAGGAAAGAAGGAAGGAATGAAGGAAAATATGTAAAATACCTGAAAATAAATGTCATTCTCGTTAGAACAAAAAAAAAACAGGAAATGAGTGACTTTGCAAAATGAGTTTATATCTGATAGTCTGGTATCACAACTAATATAATGGAGACCTGTTAAATTTCTCAAAGTTTAGCAGTTTGGATGAGAAATTAAAAAAAACAGCTTTGCTTAGATGTTTTCAAAATAAATGTGTATTTTTCTAATACATTTTGATTTGCATATTTTCTACCTATTAAAGTTTCTAAGACTTATATCCCCAATATAAAATAATATTCAAGCATTTTGATGGACCAGCGTGACTCTATTTCAGGCTTGAAAAGTTATCTTATAGTAAAATCCAATTAGGTGCATTTCTATTTATGATCAAACCTCTGATTCTCAAGGTTTGGGCTATGCCCCACCTATAACCTTAACTATCCAGGAAATGGCAAACGTGTTTCTTTCACAAATATATTATGAGCATCTTTCAAGCCTACTTTTGTCTCATAATGTTGATATAAGTACCCTTTATTATTAGTATCTTGTTAAGATCACTATGTTATAATGTTCTGCTTCTGTAATCCTGCCTATTTTTCTGCCAAACCATCAATTTGGAAATTCCCTACCCCTGAGCTATAAAAACCCTTATTTTCCCCATTTCCATTGCAGATTTCTTGAAACCCATCTTGGGGGCAAGCAGTCCATGTACAATAATCAAGGTTGCTTTAATTAATTGCTTATTTTAAATAATTTAGAGACAGTTATTTGTGTCAGTGCTTTGTCTAACTGTACCTGTGGGATCAACAATTTTATTTACCTCCTGTAATATTCCTCAATGTATATTAATAACAATTCATTTGTCTTTGCACATTCTTTTGATCCCAGCATCTGGGAGTCAGAGGCAGGAAGATCTCTGTGAATTTGATGTCAGCCACATCTACATAGTGAGCTTCAGGACAGCTAAGATTCCAAAAACAACAAACAAAAATAGTGAGAGGGAGAGGAAGAAATTTTAATATTTCCATTATCTTATTCTTGAAGGAAAACATTTAAAAGGTAATAGAAAAATCTCAAAATAAGAAAAATGGCCAGATTGTTATAACTGATTCAGACAATTTGATACATACATTCATCACTTGTATAAACAATTGCACATGAAAAATATATCAGGATGAATTTATATATACATAAAAATGTGGTTCTCATTCCAACAAACATGGGTCAAAATTTATTTAGTGTTTTAAATTCAAACCTAGCAGGCCCCTTTTTTTTAATGAAAATACTGAGACTTCAGGTTTTGGGATGGAGCTCCTTATTGGAAAAGTTATCAAACAAGCACAAGGCCCTTGAATCATTGGGTCTCAGGAAAACCAAAGAAAATATCAGCATATTTCAACTTTTGTTCCAGCAAAATTTCAGGTCTTTTTCAGTGTTTTGATCTTTGTTCCAAATGCTGTAATGGATTTATATATTTGATTTTATTAAGTTTTCTTCAAATAATACATCTTTTTTATAAATTAGATACCTGGTGTTGACTAGAAACATCTGATTGTTTTTATTTTTGTTTTCTGTTTATGTTTTTTTTAAATACACTTGCCTACTTAGGTTTTTTTTTAATTCTTTTTCGAGACAGGGTTTCTCTGTGGCTTTGGAGTCTTTCCTGGAACTAGCTCTTGTAGACCAGGCTGGTCTCAAGCTCACAGAGATCCTCCTGCCTCTGCCTCTCAAATGCTGGGACTAAAGGTGTGCACCACCATCACCCGGCATCTACTGAGTTTTGTTAGTATTGGTAAAAAAGTGTATTTTTTGTGAACCCTGCATAAATATACTGCTTCTTCTCCATGGAAAGAGGAAATTACTCTAATTTTTCTTTAATATGGTGTTATTTTTCCTCATTACTTCAATTACTAATGAGATTAGACAAGCTTCATGTACTGGTTGGCTATTGATATTTCTTCTTACATTAGCTATGTGTATCTATTACATTTTTAGATTTTCAAAACATTTATTTATTTATTTATTTATTTATTGTGTCTATGTGGAGGGGACAAACATCTGTCCAGTCTTCTTATGGGCATCAGGTATAATTTATGAGAATCATTTCTCTCCTTCATAATTTGGATGGTTGGGATTTCATTGAGATCAGCAGACTTGACTAAAAATGCCTCTTGGTCATGATTTATATTACATATTATTTCAGCTAGAGCAATTTAATCATTTCTGAGAATTACATGGGAAATCCTTACGCACTTTATGATACTTTGTACCTTCATATAACATATGCATTCATAAATTTCCATTAAGATACAGTTTTTGATTAAGGTATTATGTATATTTAGAGTGATATTCATCCCTTTAGCTATCTGTAATTGTAGATCCTCTTGTCACCTTATGAGGCCTTCACAATTGTTTGAACTTTTAATATTATCACTGTCCCAATAAAGATCATTCTAATAAAGAATGACTATTTACTAATTCATTCAGACTGCCCTAAGCTGGATTTACTATCTGTTTTTGTGAGTTTGTCTGTGGTAAATATTACACTGTGAGTGATATATGCATGATGCTTTCTAGGTTTTACTTTATTATACTGTATATCAAAATTATATTTGTGTCCTTTAACTGAATACTACTCTCTCACTTAATATGCTATAGTTGTCCATTTATTTGTTAATGTACAATACTTATGCTGTCCCTATATTTGCCTATTAGAGATACTGTTGCTGCAACCACTCATGTGAAGTATTTTAATCCCTTGACTTCAATTCCATTTCCTTTGTGTTAACTGTCAGAACTAAGGTTGCTGAATCATATGTTATGTATGTTTCTATTTTAGTAGGAGCATCTACATTTTTTTGCAGTAGTTGTAACCAATTTATGTTCTTCCCAAAAATGTGAATGATTTTGTTTCCGTCATTCTTTGGGAGAAATCCTAAGTTCCTCCCTGACAAATGTGAGGGAATATTTTAAATTTCTTTGACTTGGTTTTGACTGAAGGTTGGTAATGGAAAGCACTTCTCCTTTGCCTTGGTCTTTGCCTGTCAGCTATGGGAAGTCTTCATTGATATAGTTGTTTTTTTAAGTTGGTTGTGTCTTTTATACTTTTTGTACTAAGGAGTTCCATGTATATTTTTGTTGGTCTTTCCAGACTTAACTGAGAGATCACTCTCCCTCAGATTGACAGGCAGTAACAACATATCTAATGATGAACCAGTGCTGTCTGCTTTCCTTCATTTCTTATCAATGAGTGTGTCTATTCTGCTCTCGCCATGTTGTGGCCCCTTCACTCTACAACTTGGTCTAGCTCATAGTCCTTTATGCATCCTCTCCCATGATGTTACTTGGAAGGACTCAAACGTAAATCAATAGTTACCTACAATATGAATATTTGTAAAAGTAAACCACCACAAATTCTTATTCCAGGGATGATATTGTAAATGTGGGTATAGGGGATAGTTATGGTATTGGAGCATTTTCCAACATAGAAATTCAACAATTTTAGTAATAGAATTATATGTCTAGAATCACTAATGTAAATATATATGAAAGATCAAAAATGTAGAATCAAAAAAAAATAAAATAAAAGCTCCAAGAAAAAGTCATTAACAACATAACATTACTTCCGGAAATTCATAATCCATAATTAACCAGAAGAAAGCATCTAGAGTAAATCAACAAATAAAATAATTTCATATAGAATGCATTATTAAGGACCAAACATAGTGTTATAAAATTTATTTTTTTATTTTTAATGATCCATTTAATTTTATTTTTAAATTTAAATTCAAATCAGAAACAAGGTTTCTTCACATGTCAATCTCACATCCCTCTCCCTTTCCCTCCCCTCCTCCCACCCTCTCCCAACACCCACCCAATACCCCCTCTTTTACCCAGGGAGGGTGAGTTCTTCCATGGGGGTGTCCATAGTCTGTCATTTCATCCAGGACTGGGCCTAGACCCTCCCCCAAGAGTCCAGGGTGAGAGTGCTTCTCTCATTGTGGGATGGGCACCCAATGTCCATTTGTATGCCAGGAATAAATATTGGTCAACTACCAAAGGCCCCATAGATTGCCTAGGCCTCCTCACTGACACCTGCATTCAGGGGGTCTTGATCAGCTTGGGATTCAAGAGTTAACCCTTGTCAGGTCAGCTGTTTCTGGGAGTTAAACCACCCAGCCTTAATCCCTTTGGTCATCAGTCCTCCCTCTCTGTTACTGGCTTTCTTGAGTTCAGTTCAGTGCTTGGCCATGGGAGTCTGCCTCTGCTTCCATCAGCCCCTGAATTAAGGTTCTGTTTCCCTGAATTTCTTGCCATGGGATTGTAGGCTGGCACTCCCCAGATCTATGTCTAAAGCCCATATATGAGAGAATATATGCCATGTTTCTCTTTTTGTGACTGCACTACCTCACACAGGATAGTTTCTTCTAGTGTCATACATTTGCCTGCAAATCTCAGGATTCCATTGTTTTTTTCTGCTGAAGAGTACTCCATTGTATAAATGCACCACATTTTGTCTATCCACTATTCGGTTGAGAGACATCTTGGTTGCTTCCAAGTTCTGGCTATTACAAATAATGCTGCTATGAACATAGTGGAACAGACATTCTTATTGTATGAATGGGCATCTTTTGGATATATGCTTAAGAGTGGAGTTGCTGGGTATTGTAGTAAGTTTATTCCCATTATTCTGAGGAATCTCCATACTGATTTCCAAAGTGGCTGTACAAGTTGACACTCCCACCAGCAGTGGAGGAGTGTTTCCCTTTCACCACAGCCTCTCCAGCATAAAATGTCGTTGGTGTTTTTGATTTTAGCCATACTGACCAGAGTAAGATAGTATCTCAGAGTTGTTTTTGTTGGGGAAGTCCTGTTATTTGCCTGTGCATTTGTCAATAAAGTACTGTCTGGCCAATAGAAAACCTAGATAGGAGGGACTAGGAGTCGAGGAGGATTCTGGGAAGGGAAAACACAAGAGAGTCAACATGTAACGCCATTGGGGGTAGGAAGCCTGGAACTATTCTCTGGTAAAAGACATACTTAGATTAACAATTATGGGGTAATTACTTAAAGCAGAGCTAGCCAGTAAGAGACAAACAAGGCCAACAACTTCATAATTAATATAGCTTCCTGTGTGTTTATTTGGGACTGATGCAGATCTAGAACCAGGCTGGCGCGGCAGAGCCCAGGCGACTGGCGGGGGATAAACCAAAGCGGGTAGCAAAGAAAAAGCATTTCCCAGATAGCTAAGGATGTTGAGAACTTTCTCAAGTGCTTCTCAGCCATTTTAGACTCCTCTGTTGAAAATTCTCTATTTATTTCTGAAGCCCACTTTTTAATTGGATCCTTTGGTGATTTGGAGACTTGCTTCTTGAGTTCTTTGTAAATTTTGGAGATCAACACTCTGTCAGATGTGGGGTTAGTGAAGAATTTTTCCCATTCTGTGGGCTGCCTTTTGTCTTGCTGACTGTGTCCTTTGCCTTACAGAAGCTTCTCAGTTTTAAGAGGTCCCATTTAATAGTTGTGGATCTCATTGTCTGTGCTACTGGTGTTAGTTTCCAGAAGCTGTCTCCTGTACCAATTTATTCAAGGGTACCACGCAATTTCACTTCTAAGAGGTTCAATGTGGCTGGATTTATGTTGAGGTCTTTGATCCATTTGGACTTAAGTTTTGTGTATGGTGATAAACATGGATCAATCCGCAGTCTTCTACATGTCAGCCTTCAGTTATGCCAGCACCATGTGTTGAAGATGCTTTCTTTATTCCATTGTATATTTTTAGCTACTTTATCAAAGATCAGATGTTCATACGTCTGTGGGTTAATATTAGAGTTTTCAATTCGATTCCATTGCTCTACCTGTCTATTTTTGTGCCAATACCAAGCTGTTGTCAGGACTAAAGCTCTATAATAGAGCTTGAAGTCAGGGATGGTGATGCCTCCGGACATTGCCTTGTTGAACAGGGTTGTTTTGGCTATCCTGGGTCTTTTGTTTTTCCATACAAAATTGGTTATTATTCCTTCAAGGTCTGTGAAGAATGGTGCTGGGAATTTAATGGGGATTGCATTGAATCTGTAGATTGCTTTTGGCAGGATTGCCATTTTTACTACATTGATTCTACCTATGCAAGAGAATGGGAGACCTTTCCATTTTCTGAGGGCTTCTATAATTTCATTCTTTAAAAATTCAAAGTTCTTGCAATGCAGGTCTTTCACTTGATTGGTTAGCGTTACCCCAAGTTATATATGTTGTTTGTGCCAATTGTAAAGGTTAATGATTCTCTTATTTCTTTCTCAGCCCTTTTATCATCTGTATATAGTAGAACTACTGAATTTCTCGAGTTGATCTTGTAGCCTGCCACTTTGCTGAAGGTATTAGTAAGCTGTAAGAGTTCCCTGGTAGAGTTCTTTGGGTCATTTATGTAAACTATCATATCATCTGCAAATAGTGAAGTCTAACCTCTTCCATCCCAATTTGTATCCACTTGATCCCCTTTTATTTTCATATGGCTCTGGCTAGAACTTCAAGTACAATGTTGAAAAGGTATGGAGATGTGGACAGCCTTGTCTTGTTTCTGCTTTTAGAAGAATTACAGTGAATTTCTGTCCATTTACTTTGATGTTGGCTGTTGGTTTTCTGCATATAGCTTTTATTATGTTTAAGTATGTCCCTGTTATCCCAGATCTCTCCAAGACCTTTATCATGAAGGGGTGTTGGATTTTGTCAAAGGCTTTTTCAGCATCTAGTGAGATGTGATTTTTGTTTTTCAGCTTGTTCATATGGTGGATTTCATTGATGGATTTTTGTATGTTGAGCCATCTCTGCATCCCTGGGATGAAACCTACTTGATTGTGGTGAATGATTGTTTTGATGTGTTCTTGGATCAGATTTGCCAGTATTTTATTGAGTATTTTTGCATCAATGTTCATGAGGGATATTGGTCTGAAGTTCTCTTTAATAGTTGTGTCTTTGTGTGGCTTGGGATCAAGGTTATTGAAGCCTGGCAGAAAGAGTTTGGCAAAGACCCTTCTGCTTCTATTGCATGAGATACTTTGAGAAGAATTGGTATAAGCTGTTCTATGAATGCTTGGTAGGATTCTGCACTGAGGCCATCTGGACCTGGGCTTTTTTTTTTTTTTTGGTGAGAGACTTTTGATGACTGCTTCTATTTCCATAGGTGTTATAGGTCTATTTAAATTGATTATCTGTTCTTGATTTAATTTTGCCAAGTGACAGATATCCAGGAAGTCGTCCATTTCCTTTAAATTTTCGAATTTTGTGGAGTACACGTTTTCAAAGTATAACCTGATGACTCTCTGTATTTCCTCAGAGTCCGTTGTTATGTCCCCCTTTTCATTTCTGATTTTGTTAATTTGCATGTTCACACTCTGCTGTTTGGTTAGTTTGGACAAGGGTTTGTCTATCTTGTTGATTTTCTCAAAGAACCAATTCTTTGTTGCATTGATTCTTTGTATTATTTTCCTAGTTTCTTATTTATTGATTTCAGCCATCTATTTGATTATTTCCTGGCATCTTCTCCTCCTGGGGTAGTTTGCTTCTTTGTGTTCTACAGCTTTCAGTTGTGCTGTTAATTCTCTAGTGTAACTATTCTCCAGTTTCTTCATATGGGCACTTAGTGCTATGAACTTCCCCCATAGCATTGCTTTCAATGTGTCCCATAGTTTTGTGTATGTTGTGTCTTCCTTCTCATTGAATTCTAGGAAGTCTTTAATTTCTTTTTTTTTTATTTCTTCTTTGAACCAGGAATGGTGCAGTTGTGCATTATCCAATTTCCATGAGTTTGTAGGTTTTCTGAAATTTGTGTTATTGTTGAATTCTAATTTTAAAGCATGGTGGTCTGATAAGATGCATGGAGTAATTCCAATTTTTTTGAAGCTGCTGATGTTTGATATGTTGCCAAATGTGTGGTCAATTTTCGAGAAGGCCCCATGAGGTGGAGAGAAGAAGGTATATTCCTTGTTATGTGGATGAAATGTTCTATAGATGTCTGTTAATCCCAGTTAGGTCATTACTTCTATTAGACCCTTTACTTCTTGGTTGAGATTCTGTCTGGTATTCCTGTCTAGTAGTGAAAGTGGTGTGTTGAAATCTCCCACTATAAGTGTGTGGGGCTTTATATGTGATTTAAGTTTTAGTAGTGTTTCTTTTACAAATGTGGATGCCTTTGTATTTGGGGCATAGATGTTGAAGATATACACTTCATCTTGATGGATTTTGCCTATGATGAGTATGTAATCACCTACTTCATATCTTTTGATTGATTTTATTTTAAAGTCCAATTAATTAGATATTAGGCTTGCTACCCCTGCTTGTTTCTTGGATCCATTTGATTAGAAAATTTTTTCCCAACCTTTAACTCCCAGGTCAAATTGAGGGATATTAATGACCATTTATTGCTCATTCTTCTTTCATTTGGAATGGTAGTTGTTGGTGGAGTTACATGTGGAATTTCACCCCTTTGTTCTTTTGGCTGTTGGTAGAGAGGGTTTCTCTAATGGTTGTAATTAATTTCCTTGGCTTGGAGTTTTCCTTCCAAAACTTTCTGTAGCTCTGGGTTAGTGAATACGTATTGCTGGAATCTAGTTTGTCATGGAATATCTTGTTTTCTCCATCTATATTGATTGAGAGTGTTGTCGGTATAGTAGTCTGGACTGACATCAATGGTCTCTTAGTATTGGTAGAATATGTATCCATTTTGTTGAATATGTTTTCTGCCCCTTTGAGGTGGTTTTCTTCTCCTTCTTCTATACCTATTATTCTTAGGTTTGGTCTTTTCAAGGTGTCCCATATTTCCTGTATGTTTTCTGCTAAGGATTTTTTTGACTTAAGGTTTTCTTTGGTTGATGAATCCATTTCTCCTAGTGTATCTTCAGCACCTGAGATTCTCTCTTCCATCTCTTGTATTCTGTTGGTAATGCTTGTATCGGTAGTACCTGACCATTTGCCCAGTATTTCTATTTCCAGCCTTTCTTCAGGTTGTGTTTTTTTTATTGTCTCTATTTCAGTTTTCAACCCTTGCACTGTTTGCATTGTTTCTTGCAATTTTCATTTTATCTTTTCATCCATTTGTTGCATTTTATGAATTTTTTTGTTTGTGTTTTCTTCCCTTTTTTCATTTTTTGGTTTGCTTTTTTTTCCAGTTCTTGTATTTTTATATTTTTTTTCTTTTATTTCTTGACTTTTTTTTTGTTCGTTTCTGTTGGGGAAGTCCTTTGTCAATAAAGCACTGTTGAGTCAATAAGAATCTAGATAGGTGGGACTAGGAGTCCAGGAGGATTCTGGGAAGGAGAAACACAAAAGAGTTCGACATGTAACGGCCATGGGGTAGGAAGCCTGGAACTATTCTCTGGTAAGAGAAATACTTAGATTAGCAATTATGGGCTAATTACTTAAGTCAGAGGTAGCCAGTAAGAAACAAGCAAGGCCAACAGCTTCATAATTAATACAGCCTCCTGTGTATTTATTTGGGACTGATGTGGCACTAGAACCAGGCTGGCGGGAAGGCATCCTCTCAAGGACAAAGCTTCTCTTAACACGTTTCTTCTTCCAATTCTTGCATTTTGTGCTTTGTTTCTTCTTCTATTTCTTGCATTTTTTAGTTTGTTTTTTCTTCAATTTCTTGCATTTTTTGGTTTGTTTGTTCATCCATTTCTTTGAGGGATTTTCATATATCCTCTTTTAGGGCCTCTAGCATTTTCATGAAGGTGGTTTTAAGGTCATTCTCTTCTGCTTCATTTGCATTGGAATGTTGGAATCTTACTGGTGTGCAGTCTCTAGAATCTGGCAGTGTCATATTTGTTTTTCTGTTGTTGAGTGTGTTTTTTTATTGTCTCTTTCCCATCTCTTCTTCTAGTGGATGCAGAAAGATCCCCTTACCGGTTTGGTGGTTAGGGGACCAGAGTTCCCTTCTGGTGGGTGCTAACAAGTCCAATAATCTGGTAGTTCTTCTATTCCTCGTCCTCGTTCTGGTCCCATGGGTGGAGAAGAAGACCAGGAATCTGGGGTCTTAGTCTCCCACCTAGTCCCCTGGTCCTTTTGCTGGATCTGCTGGTTTCCTGGTCTCTTTGGTGGGAGAAAAGACCTGGAATCTGGGGTGCTTTGTTCCTGCTGGGATTGGAAGTGCAATTCCCAGGCATTCCCCAGGCACTGGAACACAGGCCCAGATTCAGGGCCTGTTGTACCTGGTCCTGCCTGAATAGTTGTGTTATAAAATTTAAACTAATGATGAAATACATAGTTGAAATATCTGTAAATTTTGTGATTACTTATTTTCTCTAATAATGAAAAATCCATAAAATTATGTAGCCCTAAGAAGAAAAGTGCAAACTAATTATTTCCCCTAAGTCTTTGTATGGTAATGTGACTTCAATACAGCTCGAAGGCATAGTTCAGCCATCTAGATCCTGTCAAATTAACAACCATCATTAATAACCACAAACTATATAGTTGTATAGAATAGGTACACAAATCTGACGTTTACTGATAAGACATCATAAAATTAATCTTTAAATTTGCAAGCAAATGGATGGTACTAGAAGAAACCATCATGAGTGAGGTAACCCAGTCTCAGAAAGAGAAACATGGGATGTACTCACTCCTTTATGGATTTTAGACATGAATCAAGGGAGTGCCAGCATCCATTCCCACTGCCAGAGAGTCTGGGAAACAGAACTTCACTCAGGACTGACAAATGCAGAAGCAGATACCCACAGACAAACACTGAACTGAACTCCTAGAATCCAGTGTCAGAAAGGGAGAACTGATTGGCAAAGGAGTTAAGACTGGGCTGGTTTAACCAACAGAACGTGTTCACCTGAACAAGGGGGAGCTTTTGGACCCAAGATTGATGGCTGTGTGAAAAGCATGGTGCTGACCCAGATGTCTTGAATGTGGTTGTCAGTGAGGAGGCCTTCATAATCTATGGGGCCTTGGGTAGTAGTTATCCCTGGTGCACAAATCGACTTTGAGTGCCCCTACCAAAATATGGGAGGCTCTCTCAGCCGGGATTCTTTGAGGAGGCCTTAGGCCCTGCCCTGGATGAAATGTCACTATTGATCCACCATGGATGTCCTCACCCGCCCTGTGTATCAGAGTGTAGATTATCTGGGTTACTGGGGAAACTGGTGGGGAGGGCAGGAGAGGAGGGTAGAGAAAGGGAGCTGGGATTGACATTACAAGAACCTTGTTTCTTACTTAAATTAAAAAAATGAAAAAAAGTAATATATATGATATATATATATACACATATATAATTTAGGGACTTTTTAAAGATGAGAGCAAATTTATGTAGCAATGATATTGATTTCCTTGTTTCTATTTACATAGAGAATTCTTAGTTGAATGTCTGATTGTACAGAACCCAAATGTCTTCAGTATGTCTCAGAGTTCACAAAAGGGTTTAACTTTATAGTCATCTATGCTAGCATACTTTGTAAAACAAAAAAATTGCAATTTTAGAAGTTTCTGGAAACTCAGCACTAATCCTATGCCAAAAGACATTTAATATTGTTTTTAGAAACTGATGTTAGCAATTCAAACAGTTGAAGACAACATAATCCAAAGATGTACTAATTTGCTACTTACCTGTAGGGAATGGCAGTAGGATATCATAGAAGATGCTCTTTATAAACTTCTACCTTTCTATGAGAGAAGAAAATTTTCATGTCAGTAAAAACATTACTGTTGATAATGTCTGTAATCTAAATCAAATTATTTCAGGCATCATTATGTACCTCATGATGGCATACACAGTGCAAAGTGCAGGTGTATATTCAGAACAAAGGCTGCAATGAAGCCTTTGGTGTAGCTGCAGAGAGCACTGAAAGGTCCACATTGGGTACATTGTACACATTATTTTGGATTGATTTTTGATCACTGCTCATTGAGAAACCATTACAACATTTTTATTTACCCTCACATTTAATTTATGATTCTTTGTATAGCTGAGGTCAGAATTAAAGAAGCTGGAATCTTACTTAATACAGACCCTTTTTTTGTTGTCTGTCCTGTGAGCAAATGAGACACCACATATTTGTTTACAACTCATAAGCACATTAAAATTTATTGTGCATTTTTAGTATTTTGATAAAATAATTTAAAACCAGTTGAATATTGTTACCAGTTTGTTTATAGTTAACCCTTAAAATGCTATATTTATAGATTTAAAATTGTTTTCTTTTACAGTCATTATTTAATCGTGTGTGTGTCCATGACACTGTACACGAGTGTAGGTCACAAAACAACTTTGTGAGTCCTGGGGATCAGACGTACGTTGTAAGTCTTGGTACCATGCCTTTTCAGGTACTGAGCCATTTTGACTGAATTGCTCTATATCCCAGGCTGTCTTTGAGTTGCTTCAGTCTCCTTAATGCTGGGACTACATAGGCAAGCCATCAGCATGATTTGCTATTGTCTGATTCCCAATTTTCACTATGGAACATGTCAGTACTTCTGTTAAAGAAACACTCAATTTGGAAGCCATGTGTGAGTGACTGCTTGCTTCTCGATGACAATAGCTGAGAGAAGAACATTGTTCCCTTTTAATTAATTTTAATTAAGCTCTTATTAAAAATGGCTTCAACATTTAAAAAGGTCTCACTTCCTCCTTCATATGGTATTTCATTTCAAGAAAATAAATAATAAGAACTCACCAGGAAATCATGAACCATGATGAATTACAACATACAACCAGCACAATAACAACTACCACACCTGAGACACCAGTGTCCACAAACAGGAAAAGATGACCATGTTGTCAGTTGTGACAAACTAGAAATCATTTAAATTTAACTCCCAATTTTTTAGTGATGGATTTAAAACTAGTAAGGAGAGCCTGGGAACATTACTCAGAAAGGAATGCACTTCCTTGTAACTGAGATGCATGCCCAGGAAATCTTGTCACAACCGTCTCGACCAGCAAGGAAAACTCAATGCTCAGACTCTTCGTTAAGCAGTTTATTCAGGAACCTTGAACAATCTTCTGACCATGGGGAGTGCCAGCCCACAGCTTAAAAAGGCCCTTGGGCGGCCAACCCCGGTAAGCCATGTGGCAACAGCAGAAAGGTCCACATATGCGGAAGCAAGCCTGATATCCAGCTTTGACCAAATAAGGAGTTGTTTATCACAGAGAGCACTTGCTGTTGGGCTGGCAGAATGTGTAAGCCAGCACCATCTTAAGGGTGCAGCACTTCGCAGGTCTCTACAGTTCCCTCTTTTTTTGTTTTAAACACAACAGGCAAGAATAGAGGTCTGATCTCTGACATAGACAGGGACATTGTACTGATTTCTCATTTGGTGTCATCCACCCAATGAGCATCAGACCCATCCAATACCCTTTTTTCAGAGGCAGGACGTTCTTTGAGGGGGGACGTTCTTTGGGTATCAACCAGATGGAATCAGATGTGCTCTTCTCTGCGTCTTATTAGCTGACTCAGTGTGCAGTCCTCTGCCTTGCATCCTGAGCACATTTAATCAGCTCTTAAGGTAGCCAAACCATGCCTGGGGGGACTGTCCTGCTTCAATAGCGGTAAAGGCCTGAATGATCATGGCTGCATTGCGTCTTTGTGTGACTCTAATCTTACATAGAAACAACAAGCAAACCAGGGAGACCAACACCAAAAGACCTGTTAATGCTCCTATACCCGCCCACTCCTTAAGATGGTTCATTGCAGAAGTCATCCAGGACGATAATCCCGATGCAAAGGAAAGGTCCACTCTGGTGGAATTTACATGGACCACTGCCGGCCTCAACTCCTTCAAAGTATCTTCTGTAAAAGGAAACTGGACAAAAATTGGCATACTAAACAGATGTAATATATAATCCTTGCATTTTCCACTCGCAGCCTAGCTGAGCCAACTGCCAGAGTGTATCCACTTGTTTCTGCACTAAGTCGATGCGCTGATTAACGATCATTAAAACCCCTTTTTATTGAGAGTTGAGAGACATTCGCAAATCCAGGGCAAGATCCACATTTGTTGACAAGTTATTTAAAACAGAGGCAGTTTATACTGTATTGGACAAAACAACAGCGGACACAGTAGCCCCGACTGCTGCAACAGTAATAGAAATCACTATGGCTGCCGTAATACCAAAATCTCTTTTCTGTCTGAATAAAATCATACTACTGGGCACTTCTACAGGACGGCATTTCTTAGTACATTGTTCAAAGACTAGCTATTTAATATGAGGCATGGTTACATCTGGGTCCCCAAAAATCCTTCCAGCAGCTTCCACTTGCCTTGCTACAAAGTCTGAAAAAGGTTCCATAGGGCCTTGCAAGATCTTGGTAAGATTCCCACTCACTTCTCTTTTATTTGGCAATGATTTCCAAGCCTTAATGGCTATCTGATTTACTTGTTCAAACACCTGTACTGAATATCCTGCCTGTATGTTTGTAAATCTTATTTGTCCAAGTAGCACATCCCTATCCCAGTGTTGATTTCCTGTAGCCTTAGTGGCAGCTTGCTCATTGGCAAATTCAATTAAAAAGGCTTTCCAATCCAAATACTGCCCTGGGCTTAGACATGCATGAGCCAAACTGCTCCAATCACTTGGTGTCATACAGTGCCTGTTAAGAGCCTCAACCTGAGCCACCATAAAGGAAGCTGTTATTCCATAAGCACAAACTGACTCGGCCAATGACTTCACTACCTTAAAATCTAATGGCTCATGATATCTCTGTCCTTGCTGAGCTTGGAACACAGGGTAAGCAAGCCGCAATTCCGTACGAACTTGCTTCCATGTCCCCGGACAAAAGGACCATCCAGAGCATGGCTCCTGAGTAGGCTGTTCAACTTCCGGGTATGGTGGTGGAGCAGTAGGTCTGCAACAGCCCTTCACTATAATCTGTAAGGCTGCATCATCTTAGCTGTATCAGTTGTTGGAACACCTGGCCCACTGTTTCCGGGGGTCTTGGTTCATCAAGCCACAGAAGCCTGGAAGGAATCCTCAGATTTTCATTCTCTGTAGAATCATAAATAATCCAGGCAGTGGTGGCACACGCCTTTAATCCCAGCACTCAGGAGGCAGAGGCAGGTGGATCTCTGTGAGTTTGAGGCCGGGCTGGACTGACTGCCTCAAAAACAATACAGAGAAACCCTGTCTCGTAACCCCCCCCAATAAAAGAAACATAAACAAAACCTCTTTTCCAAAGTAACATATTCTTATACTTAAATTTTGAAGTACCTTTCATAGTTTTTTCTGTTTACTTTTTCTTTTCCTTTTTTCTGATCTTAGTCATCTCTAATTGTTTTATGAGAGGCTGGAGTTTTTCTCTTTCTCCTCATCCTCCTCATCCTCCTCGGAGACCATAGACTCTGAGTCTTCTAAATATTTTAGAGCTGGGTAAATCTTTCTTTTCTGCTTTCCTCCCTTTTCATTGTTTGCCTGCTCTGATCTCTCCTCTTGTAATTGTTCTAAAGCATTTCTCCCCTTTTCAACTGCCTCACTGCACTTCTGATCCTCAAGGCAACTCTTTACTAGTCTCCAGACAGCTTGAACACCACCTCTGAGTGTTCCTCGGTCCCATGCAAAATCAAGATCTCTCCCTAACTTCTTCCATGAAGGGATACTAAGACTTCCAGAGACAGCAAACCAGGGTGCTATGGTATCACGATCTTCCAAAAATCTCTCTAAAGTACTTTTGTTTAGTTTTAAATTCTTAGAATGAAGCAGCTCATTCAAAGCCAAAAAATATTGGGTGCAACTGAGAAATGCCCATAGCCAAACTAACAATGTTTCTTTTAAGCTTTGCTTTCAGTTCACTGCTAGCCAAACTAACAATGTTTCTTTTTAGCTTTTACTTTCCTTTAGCTGCTCCCGTGAACCATTTGTCCTGCTCTCTCTTTACCTACAGAGAAGAGCAAACTAACGGCTCTTGTCAAGGTCCCTTCTTTGCCCCACCTTACCTTGGGAACTTACCAGCACGCTGCCTGACTGCAGAAAGTTCTGAGTCGATTGGAGAGGGTCCCCATATGGGCCACCATTTGTCGCAACCACCTCGACCAGCAAGGAAGACACAACGCTCAGACTCTTCTTTAAGC
Source organism: Mesocricetus auratus (assembly GCF_017639785.1). Taxonomy (NCBI): domain Eukaryota; kingdom Metazoa; phylum Chordata; class Mammalia; order Rodentia; family Cricetidae; genus Mesocricetus; species Mesocricetus auratus. The sequence goes on along the minus strand of NW_024429266.1, from coordinate 74,276,999 downwards.
AGTTTATTCAGGAACCTTGAACCATCTTCTGACCCCGGGGAGTGCCTGCCCACAGCTTAAAAAGGCCCTTGGATGGCCAACCCCAGTAAGCCATGTGGCGATAGCAGATAGGACCACATACAGGAAAGCAAGCCTGATATCCAGCCTTGACCAAATAAGGAGTTGTTTACCACAGAGAGCACTTGCTGTCGGGCCAGCAGAAGGCCAAAGCAAGTGGCATCTTAAGGGTGCGGCACTTCGCAGCTCTCTACAATATCTCACACATGAAATTCATTTATAGGAAGATGAAGGGAGGTAGAATGCTGGGAGTTGTTGGACAGACAGTCTAGCAACATCAGTAATTTCCAAGCAATACAGAGACCTGTCATCAAATAAATAGATAAAAAATGATGCATATAGAGACAGACAGACAGAGAGACACACAAGGACAGACACAGAGAAATTTGAACTGCTTCTAAGGAATGGCACCAGAAGTTCTCTGGCTGGCCTTCACATGAATGATTACATATGTGCAAGCATATACACACATACCTATGTACAATCAGGAACATCTATAATAAAATATATAAAAATAGACTAACTAGGTGGTTGGGAGTTTTGAAAATGACACAAAGAAATTGTTACTCATCTTGGTATATTCATGATCTTATTAAGGGTATGTTTTGAAATATCCAGCGATATTGTTGATTTTCTTACAACACTAAAGTGTTTCCTGGCTCTAATATGATCTGAGTTTTGTGACTTCATTCTCCATCTCCCCTCATTTTATTATCATAGTCTGTATTTTGATCATTATTATAGACACTGGAGGCACAGAAATGAAAGGAATTTTTATATTTAATTTTAACTTACACTAAGAGAATGATGCAGTTGTTTTAAAAGTTGCAAGGATGGATAACTATACAACAAAGTAAAGGCAATAATGGTAAAGCATAACAAAATGCAAATTACAGTGAATATTTGTGACAAAAATGACAATAAACATTCACTCAATGCCAGCTATTTTCTCCCTGCCATTGCTATATTGTTTATTTGAATTCTGCTAATTTTATAAAGTACTCTCTATATTTCAAAAACAGAGGAAGAAAGTCACAGAGAAGTTAGCATAGGTAACACAGCTGTAAGAAGCTTGCACTTCATCAGATGAAGTCTGACTCCAGAGAAAGGGGCTTACTGCCAACTCTGTCTCCTCAGTAGCATGTAGTTCACAGTAGCACACAGCTATCCCCTTTTTAGTGAGAAAAGATGAATCAGATTGGCCAAATTTAGCTTGATATCCCAAATCTATATGTTTCCAAAGATAAGTCAGAAAGATTAACTGAGTAGAAGACACTATTGAGAAGAGCAACCAGTCAACTTAGATGGAAATAATCTTTCCTTCCTACTCTAGTGTTTGTGTATAAACTAGTCGCAGTGACATCAGATCATATATTTTGAGAGATAAAATGGAAATATGGGAGCTGATGCAACAGCTCAGTCAGTAACGTACTTATAATACAAACTTGAACACCTGAATTCAATCCTCAGAATCCACATAAAAAGTCTGGCATGGCGGGCCATAATTGTAATCCTAGCTAGAGAGATGAATGCAGTTGGGTCCCTGCTCCTCACTGGCTAGCCAACCATGGAATTCAGTGAGTTCCAGGGCCATGAGAGATCCTGCATAATATAGACAAATTAAGTGAATGGTTGGAAAACTCCAACTTAAGGAAGTTATTTACACTGAAAAAAGCAAAGACAATATATAATCACACTTTACCAAAAGCCCAAAGAAAAAGTGGAGTAAATCCTCCCACAAAGCCGGGTGGTGGTTGCACACGCCTTTAATCCCAGCACTTGGGAGGCAGAGGCAGGTGGATCTCTGTGAGTTCGAGGCCAGGCTGGACCGACAGCCTCCAAAACAATACAGAGAAACCCTGTCTCGTAAAAACCAAAAAAAAAAAAATCCTCCCACAAAATCACCACCAACAGCAACAAATTCAAAACAAATTAATTAACCCTCCATTACCTTAATTTACCTCACTGTTAATGGTCTTAATTAACCTATAAAAAAGACACTGGCTAATAGAATGGATATGAAGACATATAAAAGAAACATACACGAAACACACCTCAACTTCAAAGACAGATGGTACCTCAGAGTACTGGGTTGGGATAAGATTTTCCAATCAAATGAATACAAGAAACAAGTTGGTGTAGCGATCCTCATATCTAACAAATTATACTTCAAACTACAATCAATCAAAATAGATGAACAAGGATGAAATCTCAATTCAGAACCTCTATGCCTCAAATACAAAGGGACCCACATTCATAAAAGAAACATTACTAAAAGACAAATCACACATAAAACATCACACACATACAGTGAGAGATTTCAACACTGCAGTATCACCACTAGACATGAACACAAGAGAGAAAATTAACAAAGAAACAAAAGAACTAACAGAAATTATGACACAATTGGGTTTAACAGATATCTATACAACATTTCATCCTAAGGCAAAAGAATATACCTTCTTCTCAGAGCCATAAGGGACTTTCTCTAAAATAGACCACATACTCAGCAACATAGCAAATCTCAAAAGACAAAAAAAAAATTGGAATAACCTCGTGTATCTTATCAGACTACCATGTTTTAAAATTCGAATTCAACAACAAAACAAGATGCACAAACGCTAAAAAACCCATGGAAATGGAACAATGCACAATTGCACCATTCCTGGGTTAAGGAAGAAATAAAAAAAGAAATTAAAGACTTCCTAGAATTCAAGAAGAATAATCAAACTTATGGCACACTCTGAAAGCAGTATTAAAGATGGTAGCACTAAGTGCCCACATGAAGAACCTGAAGAATAGCCACACTAGAGAATTAACAGCACACCTGAAATCTCTAGAACAGAAAGAAGAAACTTACACTGGAGGAGTAGACATGAGGAAATAATGAAATTGAGGACTGAAATCAATAAAGTACAAACATAGAAATCAATACAAAAAGTCAATGTAACAAAGAGCTGGTTCTTGGAGAATATCAACAAGACAGACAAACCTTTATCCAAACTAACCAGAAGGCAAAGTGACAGCATAGAAATTAACAAAACCAGAAATGAAAAGGTAGAGTTTAGAGGTAACTACAACCACTGAAGAACTACAGAGGTTCTTCAGGTCATACTTTGAAAACATACACTCACAAAGTTTGAAAATTTGAAGGAAAAGGACAATTTTCTGGATAGATATCACTCATCAAAATTAAACCATGAACAGATAAGACATAGAAACAGACCTTTAACCCTGAATGAAATAGAAGCAGTCATCAAAATTCTCCCAACAACAACAACAACAAAAAGCCCAAGGCCAGATAGCTTCAGTGCAGAAGTCTACCAGAAATTCAAATAAGACCTAATACCAATACTATTCAAAATGTTCTAAACAATAAAAGCAGAAGGTTCATGCTAAACCCTTTTTACGAGTCTACAGTTATCTTGGTATTCAAGCCACACAAAGACACCACAAAGAAAGACAACTACAGACTAATATCCCTCATGAATATTGATGCAAAAATCCTAAATAAAATACTGGCAAATTGAATCAACGACATATCAGAGTAATTGTCCACCATGATCAAATCAGCTTCAATACAGAAATGCAGAGATGGTTCAACACATGAAAACCAATCAATGTAATCCAACATATAAACAAACTGAAATAAAAACTACATGATCATCTCACTAGATGCTTAAAAAGTGTTTGGCAAAATTCAACACCCCTTCATTATAAAGGACTTGAAGAGATCAGGGAAAACAGGAACATACTGAAACATATTAAAAGCAATATACAGTAAACCAAGAGCCAACATCAAACTAAATGGAGAGAAATTCAATAGGATTCCTCTAAATCAGGAATAAGACAAGGCTTCCAACTATCTTCATATCTCTGTAATATTGTCCTTGAAGTACTAGCTAGAGAAATAAGACAACAAAAGAGATCAAGGTGACACAAAGTGGAAAGGAAGAAGTCAAATTTTCACTATTTGCAGTAAATATGATAGTTTACAAAAATGATCCCAAAAACTCTATAAGGAAACTCTGAGAGGTGATAAACATCTTCAGCAAAGTGGCTGGATACAATATTAACAAAAAAATCCAGTAGCCCTATTATATACATATGATAAATGGGCTGAGAAAGAAATCAGAGAATCATCCCCCTTTAAAATAACCAAAAACAATATAAAACATCTTGGGTAATGGTAACTAAACAAGTGACAGAACTTTATAGCAAGAACTTTGAGTATTTAAAGATGGAAATTAAAGAAGATACCACAAAATGGAAAGATCTCACCTGATCCGGGATACGTAGGATCAACATAGTGAAAATTGCAATCTTGCTAAAATAAATCTAGAGTGCAATCCCTACCAAAATACTGCCACAATTATTCAGAGACCTTTAAAGAATAATATTCAATGTTATATGGAAAAACAAATGACCCAGGATAGCCAAAACAACTCTGTACAATAAAGGAAATTTGGAGGGAAATATATCTCTGACTACATCCTCTACTATAGGGCTATAGTAATGAAAACAGCTTGGTATTGGTACAAAAACAGACAGGTAGACCAATGGAATCTAGTGGAAAACCGTAATACTTATGCACACACATATGAACATCTGATTTTTTACAGCGATGCTAAAAATTTACAATGGAAAAAAATCTTCAAAAAATGGTTCTGATACAACTGGATGCTCACACGTAGAAGACTACAGATTGATCCATGTCAATCACCTTGCACAAAGCTTAAGTCCAAATATATCAAAGACCTCAACAAAAATCCAGTCACAATGAACATCTTAGAAGAGAAAGTGGGAAGGACCCTTGAATGAATTGGTACAGGAGACCGCTTCCTGAAATCAATACCAGCAGTACAGACACTGAGATTGACAATTAATAAATGGAACCTCCTGAAACTGAGAAGCTTCTGTAAGGGAAAAGATATAGTCAACAAGACAAATTGGCAGACCACAGAATGGGAAAAGATATTCACTAACCTACATCAGACAGAGGGCTGATTTACAAAATTTACAAAGAATTCAAGAAGCTAGTCAGCCAAACACCAAATAATCAAATTAATAAGTGGAGATACAGAACTAAATAAAGAATTCTCAATAGAGGACTCTAAAATGGCTGAGAAACACTTAAGAAGAATTCAATATCCTTACCCAGCAGGGAAATATGAATCAAAACAACTCTGAGAAAACATCTTACTTCTGTCAGAGTGGGTAAAACTAAATAAACCAAGGACTCTTTATGCTGGAAAGGATGTGGAGAAAGGGGAACACTTTTCCACTGCTGGTGGACATGCCAACTTATATAGCCACTTTGGAAATCAGTAAGGAGTTTCATCAGGAAAATGGGAATCAGTCTACCAAAAGATCCACCAATTCCAGTCTTGGGCATATACCGAAAAGGATGCATATCCATACAACAAGGATATCTGTTCAATAAATTCACAGCAGCGGAATTTGTAATAGACAGAACCTGGAAGCAACCTGGATGCCCCTCAACTGAAGAATGGATAGAGAAAATGTGGTACATTTGCATGATATAGTACTACTCAGCAGAAAAAAATCAATGGAATCTTGAAAGTCACAGGCAAGTGGATGGAACTAGAAGAAACCATCCTGAACGAGGTAACCCAGTCACAAAATGACAAACATGGTATGTACTCACTCATATATAGATTTTAGACATAGATCAAAGGATTACCAGCCTACAATCCAGACTGCCAGAAATGCTAGGAAATAAGGAGGACCCTAAGAGACACATACATGGTCCCCTGCATAAGGGAAAAGGACCATGATCTCTTGAGCAAATTGACAGCCTGGGGCGAAGGGAGAAGATGTTAGGACAAATAGATGGGGAGAAAAGGTGAGAGAGGAGGACATGATTGAGCAAATAGGTTGAGTCGGGGGAAGAACATAGGAGAGCAATAAAGGAGATATCATAATGGAGGGAGCCATTAAAGTTTTAAAGAGAAATCTGGAACTAGGGAAATATACAGAGATCTAAAACGATGGCCCCAACTAAGAATCTAAGCAAGAGTAGAAAGGCTAACTTAAATGACCTTCTCTGATAATGAGATTGATGACTTCCTCATATGCCATCCTAAAGCCTTTATCCAGAAGCTGATGGTAGCCGAAGCAGACCCCCACAACTAAACACTGAGCAAACTCTTAGAATCAATTTGAAGAGAAGGTGGAGTTTTGTGCAAAGTGGTCAAGACTATGCTGGAGAAACTCACAGAATCATTTGACCTGAACATGGGTTATTTCATGGACCCTAGACTGATATCTGGGAAAACAGCATAGGACTGACCCATACCCCATGAACGTGGGTATGAGTTAGGAATCCTGGGAAATCTTGCCATGGATCAGTATTTATCCCAAGTATACAAATGGACTTTGGGAGCCCATTTCATATAGAGGCATAATTTCTCAGTATAGACACATGGGGAGTTCCTAGGCCCTCCTGCAAATAATATGACAGACTTTGAAGATCTGCCATGGAAGAACTCAACCTCTCTAGGGAGCATAAAGGGGATGGGACAAATTTGTTACTAATTTAAGGAAAAATATCTGAAAAAAATAAATAATTTAATGATGGAAAAAATTGTATGACCATAATGCACAAAAAAATCCCTTTACAATATGAAATGTGCTCCCATGATGATAGTAATGCATACTGTGCTTACCAATTAATTTTATTGAGAAATCCAGGTAGAGTGCTTGCAAATCCTTGTTTTCCCCTTTGTTCTCTGAATCCAATGCCCTAGTCTCACCCCAAGCTCTGCAGAAGAACAACTGTGGCAATTTTATCTGGCACCGCGAATCTCTCACCCTTGCCCCACCCCTGACCCTTGCTCTCATCTCCTGTGGATCCCACCAACCTATCCTTTCTATTCTCCCTCACCTTATTAGTTGCTTTTTCCCAGACTGCAACTCCAGTAGATAACCCCTGCTATCCCAAGTACTGCTCCATCAGGGCACCAAGTAGGCTGCCTGAAGAACCCACACTTCCTTTCCTCCAGACCTAATCTCCCAGTCTCATCTGCATCTGTATAGCAGACAGCCTGCTGTTGTGCCCCTTTTCTCTGATTCAGTCCCCAATGGATCACAAAACTTTCCTCCTACATTCCTTCCTCCAACTCATTCCAGTTTCCCAGTTTCTAACACCATCAGGTATTTAAGGGAAATACACAAGCTGAGAAAGTTCAGGAAAACTGGCAACACACAGGTATAGTATCACACTCTCTGAAATCACATAGAGGAAACAGAAAGTAAGGACCACTCAACCCCCCCAAAAAAAATCCAGAAATCAACAGATAGGCCTATAATCAACCCAATCCTAGAGGTCTAAATGCCAAAACACACACACACACACACACACACACACACACACACACACACACACACCAGTAACAGCCAAAGTAATATGTCTTCACAAAGCTCTCCTATCCTGCCATAGAAAGCTTTGAATATTCTAAAGTATCTGAAGCATATAGACACAAAAATTTCTTAAAACTACCAGTCTTAGCTAGGGTTTTTATTGCTGTGAAGACATATCATGATCATGGCAACTGTTATAAAGAAAAATATTTAAATGGGTAAGGCTTATGTGGCAAAAGAAAGACATGATGTTGGAGAAGGAACTGGAATCTTTATATCTGGATCAACAGACTGTAGGAAGAGAGAGAAATGCTTGACCTGGCTCCAGCTCCTGAAACTTAAAGCCCATACCCGAATAACACAGTCCTCCAATAAGGCCACTCTAACAGTGCCACACCTCCTAATCCATTCAGATAATGCCTATCTCTATGAGCCTAGGGTGGTCATCATCATTTAGAATGCCACACTAGTTTTAGGAAGATGATTGATGACCTAAATGTGAAAATTTAAATACTTTAAACAAATCAAGGAAAACAGAAATGGCATATGGAAATAAATAAAACTGTTAAAGACTTGAAAATGGAAATTTAATCAATAAAGAAAACAAAAACTGAGGAAATTCTCAAATAAAAATGTTAGTAATTTGAAAAGAGACTACAGAGTTGAGCATATAAAACAAAATATAGGAAATGGAAGAGAGCATCTCATGGAAGAAATTGATATATTAGTCTAAGAAAATGTTAAATAAAATTTCCTGATAAACAACAACCAGAAATTCTGGGAAAATATGTAAATACCAAACTAAGAATATTAGGCATAGCATAAGGAGCAGAATCTGAGATTAATGGCCCGGAAAATGTTTTCAACAAAATCATAGTAGGAAATATTCTTCTTTTGTCTCCTTTTTATTCATTCATTTTTATATTCGAATCCCAGTTCTCCCTCCCTCCTTTCTTCCCACTCCCTTAAATACCCCCTCCTTCCATCTGCTCCACAGAGAGGGTAAGGCCTCCCATAGGAAGTTTCACACTGTGCCATCATCTAGTTGAGGCAGGACCAAGCAGCTCTCCACCCACATACCCCTGTGTCTAGGCTGGGTATGGTATTACTCCATATAGAATGGGCTCTAATTAGTCAGTTTGTATGTTAGTGTTAAGTCTTAAATCCACTGCCAGTGACCTCATAAGTTGTCCCAGTCATACTATTGTCACCTATATTAAGGGAGTCTAGTTTGGTTTTATGCAGATTCCCCATTTGTCTGATCTGAATCAGTGATCTCTCACTAGCTTGCAATTGCATCAGTTGATTCTGTGGTTTTCCCGATCATGGTCTTGACTCCTTTGTTAATATTATCCCTCCCTTACTTTGATTATACTCCAGGAGGTTGGCCCATTGGTTAGATGCAGGCTTCTGCATCTTCTTCCATATGTTTCTGAAAGAGGATTCAAGCTTCTCTAGGATTATGGTTTGTAGGCTGGGTATCTTTTGCTTTGCTTGTGGTATCCACTTGTGAGTGAGTACATTATATTTATCTTTCTGGTATTTGATTGCCTTACTTAGGATAGTTACGCTCATTTGCCTATGAATTTTAGGATGTCATTGTTTCTTACTACTGAGTAGTATTCCATTGTGTAAATATATCATGTTTTCTTTATCCATTCTCAAGTTGAGTGGCATCTAGGTGGTTTACAAGATCTGGCTATTATAAATAATGTTGCTATGAACATAGTTGAGCAAATGTCCTTGTGGTGTGAATGTGAATCCTTCAGATATATGTCCAAAGGTGGTATTGCAGGTCTTGAGGTAGATTCGTCCCTAATTTTCTGAGAAATCACCATAGTGATTTCCACAGCAGTTGTACAAGTTTGCACTCTCACCAGCAATGGAGGAGTGTTCCTCCTTATCCACATTCTCTCCAGCATAAATTATTATCCATGTTATTTATTTTAGCCATCCTGATCAGTGTGAGATGGAATCTCAAAGTGGTTTTGATTTGCATTTCCCTGATGACTAAGGATGTTGAGCATTTACTTTAGTGTCATTCTGCCATTAGAAAATTTTCTGTTGAGAATTCTCTACTTAGATCTGTATCCCATTTTTATTTGATTGTTTGATAGTTTTATTTGTAGTTTCTTAAGTTCTTCATATAATTTGGAGATCAGCCCTCTGTCAGATGTGGGTCTTGTGAAGATCTTTACCCATTCTGTAGGGAAGCATGTTATCTTGTTGAATGTGATCTTTGATTTAAGAAGTTTCTCAGATTCAGCAGGTCCCACTTATTAACTGTTGCTCTCAGAGTCTTTACAACTGGTGTTCTATTTAGTAAGTGGTATCCTGGGTCTATGTGTTCAAATTTATTTCCCACTTTCACTTCAATGAGGTTCAGTGTGGATGGATTTATTAAGCTTTTGATCTGTTTAGATTTGAGTTTTCTGCATGGGGCATAGATTGTGATCAATTGAGATTCTTCAAATATTAATATCCAAGTATACCAGCACCATTTTTGAGGATGCTTTCTTTTTTCCATTATACAATTTTGGCTTCTCTATCAAAAATTAGGTTTTCATAGGTGTGTGGATTAATGTCAGGGATTTCAGTTTGATTCCATTGATCCACATGTCTGTTTTTATGCCAATACAAAGCTGTTTTCATTACTGTAGTTCTATAGTAGAGCTTGAAGTCAGGGATGGTGATGCCTACTGAAGGAACTTTATTGTACAGGATAGTATTGGCTATCGCAAGTTTTTGTTTTTTCATATGATGTTGAGTTTTGTGATTACAAGTTCTGTGAAAAATTGTGTTGGGATTTTCATGGGAATATAATTGAATTTGTAGATTGTTTTTTGATAAGATTGCCACTTTTTATATTTTATTTTGAAATGTAAATTTAATTTAGAAAAAAGGTTGCTTCGCATGTCAATTCCAAGTCCCTCTCCATCTCCCTCCCCTCCTCCTGTGCTCTCCCACCAAGCCCCCCAATATCCCCTGATTTACCCAGGAAGGGTAAGGCCCTCCATGAGGGTGCACATAGTCTGTCATTTCATCCATGTCAGGTCCTAGAACCTCCCCCAAGAGTTCAGGGTGAGAATAAGTCTCTCTCTGTTGATCTTACTATCTGTGCTATTGGTGTTATGTTCAGGAAGCTGTCTCCTGTACCAATTTATTCAAGGGTACCACCCAATTTCACTTCTAAGAGGTTCAGTGTGGCTGGATTTATGTTGAGGTCTTTGATCCATTTGGACTTAAGTTTTGTGCATGGTGATAAACATGGATCCATCTTCATTCATCAACATGCCAGCCTCCAGTTATGCCAGCACCATTTGTTGAAAATGCTTTCTTTTTTGCATCATATGTTCATACATGTGTGGGATAATATCAGGATTTTCAATTCAATTCCATTGGTCTACTTGTTCATTTTTGTGCCAATACCAAGCTGTTTTCAGGACTATATCTCTATAATAGAGCTTGAAGTCAGGGATGGTGATACCTCTAGACGCTACCTTGTTGAACAGGATTGTTTTGGCTATCCTGGGTCTTTTGTTTTTCCATACAAAATTGATTATTGTTCTTTCAAGGTCTGTGAAGAATTGTGCTGGGATTTTAATTGGGATTGAATTGACTCTGTAGATTGCTTTTTTGTCAGGATTTCCATTTTTACTACATTGATCCTACCTATTCAAGAGCATGGGAGATCTTTCCATTTTCTGCGGGCTTCTTTAATTTCTTTAAAGATTCAAAGTTCTTGTGATATAGCTCTTTCACTTGTTTTGTTAGGGTTACCCAAAGGTATTTTATCGTGTTTATGGCAATTTTAAAGGGTGATGTTTCTCTGATTTCTTTCTCAGCCCTTTTATTGTCTGTATATAGCAGGGTACTGATTTTCTTGAGTTGATCTTGTAGCCAGCCACTATGCTGAAGGTGTTAATCAGCTGTAAGAGTTCCCTGGCAGAGTTCTTTGGGCCATTTATGTAAACTATTATATTATCTGCAAATAGTGAAAATTTAACCTCTTCTTTCCCAATTTGTATCCCCTTGATCCCCATGTGTTGTCATATGGCTCTGGCTAGGATTTCAAGTACAATATTGAAAAGGTATGGAGAGAGTGGACAACCTTGAATTGTTCCTGATTTTAGAGGAATTGCATTGAGTTTCTGTCCATTTAGTTTGATGTTGGCTGTTGGTTTGCTGTATATAGCTTTTATGATGTTTAGGTATGTTCTTTTTATCCTAGATCTCTCCAAGACCTTAATAATGAAGGGGTGTTGGATTTTTTCAAAGGTTTTTTAGTATCTAGTGAGATGATCATGTGATTTTTTTTTCAGCTTGTTTATATGGGGGATTACACTGATGGATTTTCTTATGTTGAACCATCCCTGCATCCCTGGGATGAAACCTACTTGATCGTGGTGAATGATTGTTTTGATGTGTTCTTGGATCCGATTTGCCAGTGTTTTATTGAGTATTTTTGCATCGATGTTCATGAGGGATATTGTTCTGAAGTTCTCTTTGTTAGTTGTGTCTTTCTGTGGCTTGGGAATCAAGGTTATTGAAGCCTTGTAGAAAGAGTTTGGCAAAGACCCTTCTGCTTCTATTGTGTGGAATACTTTGAGAAGAATTGGTATAAGCTGTTCTTTGGATTTCTGGTAGAATTCTGCACTGAGGCCATCTGGACATGGACTTTTTTTGGTTGGGAGACTTTTGATGACTTCTTCTATTTGCATAGGGCTTACAGGCCTATTTAAGTTAATTATCTGTTCTTGATTTTAATTTGGCAAGTGATCGCTATCTAGGAAGTCATCCATTTCCTTTAATTTTTTGAATTTTGTGGAGTACAGGTTTTCAAAATATGACCTGATGATTCTCTGAATTTCCTCAGAGTCCATTGTTATGTCTGCCTTTTCATTTCTGATTTTGTTAATTTGCATGTTCACACTCTGCTCTTTTGTAAGTTTGGACGAAGGTTTGTGTATCTTGTTCATTTTCTCAAAGAACCAACTCTTTGTTGCATTGATTCTTTTTATTGTTTTCCTAGTTTCTACTTTATTGATTTCATCCCTCAATTTGATTATTTCCTGGCATCTACTCCAACTGGGGGAGTTTGCTTCTTTGTGTTCTAGAGCTTTCAGCTGTGCTGTTAATTCTCTAGTATAACTATTCTCCAGTTTTTCCATGTGGGCACTTGGTGCTATGAACTTTCCTAAATAGCACTGTTTTCAAAGTGTCCCATAGGTTTGGGTATGTTGTGTCTTCATTCTCATTGAATTCTAGGAAGTCTTAAATATCTTTTTTTATTTCTTCTTTGACCCAGGAATGGTGCAGTTGTGCATTATTCAATTTCCATGTGTTTGTAGGTTTTCTGCAATTAGTGTTGTTGTTTTATTCTAATTTTAAAGCATGGTGGTCTGATAAGATGCATGGAGTAATTCCAATTTTTTTGAAGCTGCTGAGGTTGGATATGTTGCCAAGCATATGGTCGATTTTTGATAAGGTTCCATGTGGTGGTGAGAAGAAGGCATATTCTTTTTTATGTGCATGAAATGTTCTATAGATATTTGTTAATCCTAGTTGGGTCATTTCTTCTATTAGACCCTTTGCATCTTTGTTGAGTTTCTGTCTTGTATTCCTGTCTAGTCGTGAGAGTGGTGTGTCGAAATCTCCCACTATATGTGTGTGCGTCTTTATATGTGATTTAAATTTTAGTAATGTTTCTTTTACGAATGTGTATGCCTTTGTATTTGGTGCATAGATGTTCAGGATAGACATTTCATCTTGGCTGATTTGCCTCTGATATTTATGCAATGACTTCCTTCATCTCTTTTGATTGATTTTATTTTAAAGTCTAAATTTTAGATATTAGGATTGCTACTCCTGCTTCTTTCTTGGAACCATTAATTGGAAAAAAATTTTCCCAACCTTTAAGTCTGAGGTAATGTCTGTCTTTGAGGGCTTGGTATGTTTCTTGTATGCAGCAGAAGGATTGGTTCTGTCTTCGAATCCATTCTGCTAGCCTGTGTCTTTTTATGTGTGAGTTAAGGCCATTAATACTGAGGGATATTAATGAACATTGATCGCTCATTCTTCTTTGATTTTGAATGGTTGTTGTTGGTGGAATTATGTGTGGAATTTCACCCCTTTGTTCTTTTGGCTGTTGGTAGAGAAGGATTCTCTAATGCCTATGTTTTTCTGGTTGTAGTTAATTTCCTTGGGTTGAAGTATTCCTTCCAAATCTTTCTATAGGGCTGGGTTAGTGGATATCTATTGCTTGAATCTAGTTTTGCCATGGAATATCTAGTTTTCTCCACATATAGAGATTGACAGCTTTGCCAGTTATAGTAGTCTGGGCTGGCATCCATGGTCTCTTTGTATTGGAAGAATATCTATCCGGGACCTTCTGGCTTTCAGAATTTCCATGGAAAAGTCAGGTGTAATTCTGATAGTTCTGCCTTTATATGTTACTTGGCCTTTTTCCCTAGCGGCTCTTAATATTCTTTATTTATTCTGTATATTTGGGTTCTTGATTATTATGTGGCAAGGGGACTTTTTTGTGATCCACTCTATTTGGTGTTCTGTAAGCTTCTTGTACCTTCATTGGCATGTGTTTCTTAAGGTTGGGAAAGTTATCTTCTATGATTTTGTTGAATATGTTTCTGCCCCTTTGAGGTGGTTTTCTCCTCCTTCTTCTATACCTATTATTTTTAGGTTTGGTCTTTTCATGGTGTCCGATATTTCCTGGATGTTTTGTGTTAAGGATTTTTTGGAATTAAGATTTTCTTTGGTTGATGAATCCATTTGTCCTAGTGTATCTTCAGCTCCTGAGAATCTCTCTTCCATCTCTTGTATTCTGTTTGTAATGCTTGTATCAGTAGTACCTGCCCATTTGCACAGCTTTTCTATTTCCCGCCTTTCTTCAGATTGTGTTTTTTTATTGTCTCTATTTCAGTTTTCAACTCTTGCACTGTTTACATTGTTTCTTGCAATTTTTGTTTATCTTTTCGTCCATTTGTTGCCTTTCATGAGTTTTTTGGTTTGTTCTTTCTTCCATTTCTTGCATTGTTTGATTTTTTCCTTCATTTCTTGAATTTTTTGTTTGCTTTTTCTTCCAGTTCTTGTATTTTTGGTTTGTTTTTTTTTTTCAATTTCCTGCCTTTTTTGGTTTGTTTCTTCTTCCATTGCTTGCATTTATTGCTTTGTTTTTTCTTCCATTTCTTGCATTTTTTGCTTTGTTTCTTCTTCCATTTCCTTCCTTTTTTCTTTGTTTCTTCTTCCATTTCTTGCATTATTTGGTTTGTTTTTTTCTTCCATTTCTTGCATTTTTTGGTTTGTTTTTTCATCTAATTCATTGAGGGATTTTCCTATATCCTCTTTAGGGCCTCTATCATTTTCATGAAAGTGGTTTTAAGGTCATTCTCTTCTGCTTCATTTGCATTGGAATATTGGAGTCTTGCTGGTGTGGAGTCTCTATAATCTGCTGGTGTCATGTTTGTTTTTCTGTTTCTGAGTGTGTTTTTGTATTTTCTCTTTCCCATCTCTTCTTCTAGTGGGTGCAGAAAGATCCCCTTACTGGTCTGGTACTTAGGGGACCAGAGTTAGCTAGCAAGTCCAATAATCGTGTAGTTCTTCTATTCCTTGTCCTCCTTCTGGTCCCATGAGCGGTGAAGTAGACCAGGAATCTTGGTTGCTTAGCCTTACCTGGTTCCCTGGACATTTTGCTGGATCCACTGGTTTCCTGGTCTCATTGGTGGGAGAGAAGATCTGGAGTCTGTGGTGCTTGGCTCCCTCCGGGATCAGAAGCTCTGTGCAGTTCCCAGGTGATCCCCAGGCACTGGAACACAGGCCCCTATGCAGGGCCTGTTGTACCTTGTCCCGCAGGAACAGCTGATCCCCTGGTCTCCCTAGATCCTCTGGTTTCCTGGTCCCACTGGAACACTTGGTCCCCTGGTCTCCCTGGATCCACTAGTTTCTTGGTCTCGCTGGTGGGAGAGAAGTCCTGGAATCTGGGGTGTTTGGCTCCCGCCGGGATTGGAAGCTCTGTGTAGTTCCCAGGCAATCCTTCAGGCACTGGAACACAAGCCCAGATGCAGGGTCTGTTTTACCTGGTCCCGCTGAAACTACTGGTCACTAATACCATTTTTTATGACAATTACATACATGGGAATAAGGCACTCTTATTGCTCTCCTCTCCACTCTGTTTTTGTCCCCACTTTGCTCCCACACATTGCTTTCCATCATTCATGACTTCAGTGTTGGCTTTGTGATCTGCTGAGTTTAAGCAGGGTTGTCTGTTCTCTTCCTGACCTTATTTTGTATGATCAAATGAGTGGGATACTCCTAGGTGCACAGCTGAAACAATGACTTTTTTCCTCTATAATCTGTTAGTATTCTAGAGTACAGCAATAATAGGTAAGAGCATATTATCTTCTCGCATTTAAGGCTTACTGATGAGAGACTCAATCTCATGTAGTCAAGGTTTCAATACCTAGATTTGCCATGAGAAAATGATTATATTGACATTGTCTTGCAAAGAAAATAGCACTTTGAAGCTCTTCTCTCTATCTTCCATATTTTATGCTCATTCTGACCTCTCTTACACAATTTTTGCTAGCCTTAAATAAGGTTACAAAATGTCTTTTTAATGCTGAGCCCTCTACTATCATTATTCTTTGCAACTTGCATTTATTTCGTTCTTCCATAATTCATTAATTGCCCTCCAAGGGATTGATGCAGTGTTCTGTTCACAGGTTGTAATATTGGGGCCTTAGATGTTTATATTTAACCTCCATAGAACCTTTGCAGAAAAGCCAAAACAGCATAAATCATAGTCAATATGTTCATGCATTTCCTGGTGAGTTCCCTCCCACTCCCTCCTGCTTTTGGTTGTGTTGCAATACATTCCAGCTGTGGTGTACATGTGTACTAAGCATATAAGTGCTATTAGCTCACAATTTATTCGTTAAATATTGAAGCTTTATAATTGTTATCAACATAAAGTTTAGCCACTAAAATATTTAAATTTGTAAATTACTTCCTGAATTTACCCAAGTCATTCTTTAAAGCTTTTTATAGTTTTGTAAATAGAGAGAACCTTCCAGTTTAATTTTTGAGTGTTTTATACTTCCTTCATAAACTTATATTACTTCATAAATCACTGTAAAATATAGCTTATTCCTTTCTCAAGACTCCAAAGTAGTTAATTTACATGATAAAACTCTTTTCCTATAACCTTTATGATATATATTCTAAAAGTGTTTTGGCTTAGTTTATAATAAATGTACTTATAGGCAAAGATTTTGGCAGTGAATTATCATTTTTATGAATGGGTTTTTGTTATGTTTATGTCTACACATTTATGGCAGAGATGTACACATGTTGGCTATGAATAATTGTATGGATGTCCAAGGACAACCTTGGGTGTCTTAGTCAAGAAGGCTGTCTAATTCCTGCAAAACACAGTCTTTCATTTACCTTGAACTCAACAATGAGTTAGACTAGATAGTCATTGAACTCCAGGCATTCTCTTATGTCTGCTTTTATGATGCTGGGATTATAAACATGTATCTGGTATTATCATCATATCAGGCATTTTTACATGTATACTGGGATCAGTTGAACTTAGGTTCGTTCACATACTCAAAAGGCAAGCATTTTACAGACTAAGCTACTTTGTCATTTTTGATTAAGTATTTTTCTGTGAGGATACTCTTTAGTTCCTTTTCCTGTTACTAAGCTAAAATACCCTAGAAAAAGCAATTTAAGGGACACAGTGTGAGGTTATTCTTCACTAAAATTCATGGTGGTCAAGAAGTTCATCATGGTCAGAAAGTCAAGGAAGTCTGAACTTGATATGGCTCATCACAAGGCATTCTTTGTTGGGGCTCAGAGAGTAATATATGAACTCTTGTGCTCAACTTGCTTCTTTCATACATACAGCCAACATTTTTATTTTGGAAATCAGGAATGATCTTCCTTATAATTATGTGATTATACCCACAGTAATTAATTAAGATAACACCTCATAGACATTTTTCAGAGACTTGACTTTAACTAGGTAATCCTCTATGTGTCCTCCTTAAGGATTGTCTTATGAATATTCTAGGTTCTGTCAAATTGACAATTAACAGTAATGACCATACTGTTTTTTGTAGTTGAGTATATAGACATTTCTGTTTCATTTATGTAAATCTCTTTAGTATTCACTTGTGAATAAAATCTCCCTAAATGTAGTTACAAATTGTAAACGGACTTGCACTGAAAAGTTTAGTGTTAGCTTATAAATAATGTAACTCTAGGTATATGTGTCTTCTGACTTTTGTCAGTTACTCTGGTATCTGACCTTCCACTGAGAATCCATTTCTGGACTCTGAGGATGGTTCAGTGCCTTTCCCATATTATTAAGGATTAATGAATCAAAGTTTTATTTCACCACTAATTATAAAAAAGAAGGGTCATTACCACATTCCATTTAAAAATATTTTCAAAACAAGAAAAAAACCATGTTAGCATGGTTGATCATCTTTTTCTCCCCCTCTCGTTTCATTTCTCTTCCTCTTCTTCCTTTTCCACATTCAAAGGTTCAATCCCACAAAAAGGAATGACATACTTTCATTACACTTACCACATGTGACAAAACCTTTGCATTTTGAGTCTTTTGAAGATTTTTCAATGACCTGTGATTGTAAAAATTGTGTTTACAATGTCATTTATTGAAAACATTACATTTTATTAATTGTTCAAATTTGTTAATTTGAAAATAGTTTTATATATATACCATATTATAATTCCAACCCTATAATAAGAGACTGATGTCTACATTGACCTTGACAAGCATCTGCAAAAGTGTTAGTGAAGTCAGGTATGGTAATGGCTCCAGATGTTGCATTGTTGTATAAGGTTGTTTTGCCTATCCTGAGTCTTTTGTTTTTCCATACAAAATAGATTATTGTTCTTTAAAGGTCAGTGAAGAATTAGAATGGTGTTTTAATGGGGATTGCATTGAGTCTGTAGATTGCATTTGGCAGAATTGCCATTTTTACTACATTGATCTTACCTATCCAAGAGCATGGGAGAACTTTCCATTTTCTGAGGGTTTCTTTAATTTCTTTCTTAAAAGACTCAAAGTTCTTCTGATAAGGATCTTTCACTTGTTAGGTTAGTGTTACTCCAAGGTATTTGATGTTGTTATTGGCAATTGTAAACGGTAATGTTTCTTTGATTTCTTTCTCAGCCCTTTTATCATCTGTATATAGTAGGGCTACTGATTTTCTTGAGTTGATCTTGTAGCCTGCAACTTTGCTGAAGATGTTAACCAGCTGTAAGACTTCCCTGGTATAGTTTTTTGGGTCATTTATATACACTATCATATCTGCAAATAGTGAAAGTTTGACCTCTTCCTTTCCAATTTTTATCCCCTTGATCTCCTTTTTTTGTTATATGGCTCAAGCTAGAACTTCCAGTACAATATTGAAAAGATATGGAGAGAGTGGACAGCCTTGTCTTGTTCCTGATCTTAGAGAAATTGCATTGAGTTTCTGTCCATTTAGTTTGATGTTGGAAGTTGTTTGCTGTATATAGCTTTTATTATGTTTAGGTATGTTCTTGTTATCCCAGATCTCTCCAAGATCTTTATCATGAAGGGGTGTTGGATTGTGTCAAAGAATTTTTTTTCTGCATCTAGTGGGATGCTCGTGTGATTTTTGTTTTTCAGCTTGTTCATATTTTAGATTACATTGATGGATTTTTGTGTGTTGACACATCCCTGCATCCCTGGGATGAAACCTACTTGATCGTGGTGAATGATTGTTTTGATGTGTACTTAGATCAAATTTGCTAGTATTTTACTGAGTATTTTTACATCAATGTACATGAGGGATATTGTTCTGAAGTTCTCTTTCATAGTTGTGTCTTTCTGTGGCTTGGGAATCAAGGTTATTGAAGCCTTGTAGAAAGAGTTTGGCAAAGAACCTTCTGCTTCTATTGCATGGAATACTTTGAGAAGAATTGGTGTAAGCTGCTGTTGAATTTCTCGTAGAATTCTGCACTGAGGCCATCTGGACCTGCGCTTTTTTTTTTTTGGTTGGGAGACTTTGATGACTGCTTCTATTTCCATAGGATTTATAGGTCTATTTAAACAGCTCATCTCTTCTTTATTTAATTTTGGCAAGTGATAACTATCTAGAAAATTGTCCATTTCCTTTAAATATTTGAATTTTGTGGAGTACAGGTATAGAGCTGTAGTCCTGAAAACAGCTTGGTATTGGCATAAAAATAGACAGGTAATCGAATGGAATTGAACTGAGTACCCTGATATTGACCCATAAATGTATGAACATCTGATCTTTGATAAAGATGCTAAAAATACACAGTGGAACAAAGAAAGCATCTTTAACAAATGGTGATGGCAAACCTGGATGCTGACATGTAGATCCATGTCTATCTCCATGCACAAAACTTAAGTCCAAATGGATCAAAGAGCTCAACATAAATCCAGCCACACTGAACCTCTTAGAAGAGAAAGTGGGTGGTATCCTTGAACGAGTTGGTACAGGAGACAGCCTCCTGAACATATCACCAATAGCACAGACAGTGATGTAAACAATTAGTACATGGGACCTCCTGAAACTGAGAAGCGTCTGTAAGTAGAGAACACAGTCAGCAAGACGAAAACACAGCCTATAGAAGGGGAAAAGTTATTCACTAACCCCATATTTGACAGAGGGCTGATCTCCAAAATTTACAAAGAACTCAAGAAGCAAGTCTCCAAAACACCAAAGTATCCAATTAAAAAGTTGGCTTCAGAACTAAGTAGAGAATTCTCAATAGAGGAGTCTAAAATGGCTGAGAGTAACTTGAGAAAGTGCTCAACATCCTTAGCCATCCAGGAAATGCAAATCAAAACAACTCTGAGATACCATCTTACTCCTGTCTGAATGGCTAAAATCGAAAAACACCAATGACATTTTATGATTGAGAACTTTTGGTTAAAGGGGAACACTCCACCACTTCTGGTGGGAGTACCAACTTGTACAGCCAATTTAGAAATCAGTATAGTGATTCCGCAGAAAAATGGGAATAAACCTACCACAAGATACAGCAACTCCAAAGATTCACATTCATACAACAAGGACATCTGTTCCACTATGTTCATAGCAGCATTATTTGTAATAGCCAGAACTTGGAAGCAACCTAGAAGCCCCTCACCCAAAGAATGGATAGAGAAAATGTGGTACATTTATACAATGGAGTATTACTTAGCAGGAAATAACAACGGAATCCTTAAATTTGCAGGCAAATGGATGGCACTAGAAGAAACCATCCTGAGTGAGGTAACCCAGTCACAAAAAGAGAAAAATGGCATATACTCTCTCATGGATATAAGACATAGATCTGGGGAGTGCCAGCCTCCAATGCCATTGCCAGAGTGTCTTGTAAACACAACTTTGGGCTGATGGAAGCAGAGGTAGACTCCCACAGCTAAACACTGAGCTGAACTCAAGGAATCCAGTGACTGCTAGGGAGGACTGATGAGCAAAGGGGTTAAGACTGGCTGGGTTTAACCCCCAGAAAAAGCTGACCTGATAAGGGTTAGCTCTTGAATCCCAGACTGATGCCTGGGAATCCAGCATGGGACTGATCAAGACCCCCTGAATGTGGGTGTCAGTGAGGAGGCCTAGGGAATCTATTGAGCCTTTGCAAGTAGATAAGTATTCATCCCGGGTATACAAATGGACTTTGGCCACCCATCCATCAATGATAGATGCACTCTCACTCTGGACACTTGGGCAAGGGTCTAGGCCCTGCCCTGAATGAAATGAAAGACTATGAACAACCCCATGGAGGTCCTCACCCTCCCTGGTTAAATGAGGGTGGCAGGGTGTGGGAGGAGTGGAGGGAAAGGGAGACGGACCTGTAATTGACATGTGAAGCAACCTTGTCTTTAATTTAAATTTAAAAATAAAAATAAGTAGTAACAAAATTATTTGTGAAGGTTTTGCTAGCAATCCTCTCTGAGCAAGACTTACAAGCATTACTGCCATGCCTCGTGTGATGGCCTCATTCCACTTAAACATTTGTGGAAATTTTCTTTCCTTCCCTCATTGTGTTTTCCATGTGACAATGTTATATTCATATTGCATATTCAAAGTGTTGTCATAACTTTTTCATGGGAGTTACAACATGATGTTCATTCACCTAATAAATGCACCAATGACATTCCAAAGTTAACCTAAATGAGTCAATTTGGCATTCTTTAAAAGGATATAGAATTACTTACATATGTGTGAGTAATAAACAATGGCATTGTCACACAGTCCCAACAAATCATTGATAGTATTATGATGAAAACTGTCTCATGGAGGCTAGTTTTAATTACCTCCAAATTTCTATGCTGTGCTGAATCTCTGAAGATCATTTGCAGTTGCCCAACAGAGTGATGTGGTCCTAAAAGGACAGGGTCTCCTGACCCCCTAGGACATGCAACATCTCCATTGCTATAGACTCAGAAACTACTGTACTACTCTGCCTGCTTTTAGGTAGCTATAGGGCAAACTCAAAAGTGGCATCCAGTTATGTATGACCCATGGAAACCATTTTTATACGTACTAAATGATCATACTCATAATAAAATTCATGTGAATATTTTCAGTTCAGAAACAATAAAATCTATGACGTATTTGATAGCTAGTAGTTCTTCTAATTTTACTTAGAAAAAATACTTGTTTGTTTTTAATAACAGCACAGGTAAAGAAAAGTGGTTTCTTAAATTTTAGTTGCAAATAAATTTATTATGATTATAACTAGTTACACATTATTACTTCTCTCCCTAATATTAAGATAGTCTCATGCCAAAGAAATAAGTCATCCAATCTTAAACTATTCAACATACCTGTAGCTGAAATTAAATTGAAAATTTTCATCACTGGGATAAGTAAATCGTTAGCTTTTGCTAATTAATATTTGGAGGATATATGGGAGAGTGAACAGGAGATTGAAGTTATTATATTAACAACACTGTTTCCTCTTTAACACCTGCACTTTACTCACATCTAATCTATCACCATGTCTCCAAGGTAATATGTAACTTAATTCACAACCAGTATCCAGAAGGTTAGTTGAGAAATGGAAGTTACATTGTAATTGTTTTTATGTCAGATTATTATATTACAAGGAAGTTTTGAAACAAAATGCTGAAGACAGGAGTCTGTGTTAATGAACAGAAGGTATTTTAAAATTCTGTAGGTTTAGACCCAAAAGTTTGAGAAACATAGTTTAGTTCAAGATCAAAGTGCCAGCCATATGAAAAAACACACATACTGTCCTATACTCTCTTGAAACAGATATGATAATGAGGGTCTAGGTGCTAGACAGATCCCTATAGGTAGACAAAAAAGGAACGTTCCACAGACAGATAGGCAAGATGGCAAACAGCAAGAATCTTTCTTTCCTGAGATGTTACCTGACCTGAGAAAAAATAATAGTGGGCTTTTTCTCATTCCACTGTGACTTCTTCCTAGCTACTCTGTCCAAGATGGACAGAGATGTTAAAAGTCCTTTCCTAGACATGTTTGGCTGAAACTGTGGGTGTATCAATTTCCCTATCTATGTTGACCAATTCAAACTTGAGGAAAGGGGATATAACACATATCACCATAAGCATGTTTACTAGAAATGGTGCATCTATAAGTTTGCTTTTCTTGGTTTACAAAGACTTATCCCAAGGGCCCCAAACATGCAATACCAACAACCATCCAAAATCTTTTTCAGTTTTAAAGGGACTCACTGTCTCTGTCTCTCTGTCTCTGTCTCTGTCTCTGTCTCTCGGTATGTCTCTCTTTCAAGCCTCCTTCCTACCCCCTCACTGTGTATGTGTGTGTGTGTGTGTGTGTTAACATATAATAATTTTGTTACCTGTTCCTGCTAACCTCTATCTGAGATTTATTTTTCTTGCCTTGATAATTCTTTAAATGGTAGAGAAAATGAACTCAATCAAGAACCACAGCTAGTAATATCGCCACTCCCTTCTGACTCTTTCAACCATCTGATTTCTACTGGAATTGTTTATTTTTATTTTTTTAAATTCTTTGTAATGTTAATGTTGCTCTGTGGGACTGTAGTATCCATAAACTGAAATATGTCTACAGTGAACAGAGGACAACCTCTAAGTTCAGTTCTTATTTTTCATCTTGTTTGACAGGAAATGTCTTGTTGTTCTCTGTATATTTCACTGTAATTATGCTGGTACCTTCCTGGGATCTTCCACCTCACACCTTGCATTAGCTATATTTTGAATTTATTTTTCCCTGTGTCTGAAACAACACAGACCTATGCCCCTGCTTATAGAACCCATAGCAAATTTTCCTTATCCACTAGCAAACTTCATATAGCTTAGGCATTGTTAGGCTCATCTTTTCACAACATTTTACATACCACATCTGTAACCTTGATCTTTATAACCTTATTCATATACCCTGATTCACAAAACTGGCAGGAATTTCCCCAGGATAAAAATGTGCTCCAAAGAGAAGAGTTAGGTACGATTGAGAGTCATTGGTTGTCTCCTTCTTTATAAACACAGCACTAAAGAACATTCTTCATACAATTTTGATCATGCAGGGGAATTGGAAAAGATTCATAAATGTGGCCTGCATTCACAATGAAGTCAGTTGGAGAAAACAAAATGGAACGTGGTCTGATTTCTATATACTTGTTAATCAGTCTCCTTCTGCTCACTTGTTGTCTTCTTCTTTTCATGAAGATGTGGTACCCACAAGGAAGTAATTCATTCCTGGGCCCCTGGCCATAAGTGTTGGAAGGATCTGGAAGGTGATAAGAGGTTGTCTAGAAGTCAGTCCATGAAACAAAGATGACATGGAGAAGCAAAGAAAGTAAATGTGAAAGATTTGAGGGACTCAAACGCCACAAAAGCCAAAGAAATGTATGTCATAGGTGTGAAGAAAATGACAGTGGCAGCCAGTAACTACGAAGAAGCAGCAGGCAGGGAGGGGGAGTGAGGAAAGTAGAATGGGGAACGTTATTAAAGCAAACAGCTCTGATGGAGACTCATACCAGAGTTTGATTCGGCCAAGTGGCCTTAGGACTGGGGATTTATAAGATAATGGGGCACTCCTTCCCTGTCCTTGTGTCTTGGTGTCTCTATTCAGATATTATTCCTTGGGTGGTTTCTTCTCACCGGCTGGCATTTTCTTCTGACTATTAGGAGTTTCATCCATTGCTAAGGTCTTAAGAAAAAGCCCAGGGAGCAAATTTTTCAAACACTAACTTGTGTGGGATATTTCACTTACAAACCAAGGATGCCTGTGAGCTGTCTGATTGCTAATTTACTCCCCTCTCTTCCCCATTGAGACTGCAGATTATTGGCAAAAGTTCTATTTTGTTTTTCAACACTTTATTCCAGCACCTTAATAAACAAGTCAAATATTTTACAAAATCATAAAAGGAAACTTTTGCTACTGAATGGCAGTAGGCTGCCTGCAGGGAAGGAAAGTGTACTAGAAGTAGACTGTTATTCAAAATTCTTTTTATCCTTCTGAAGGAATATAAAGACCCATAGCATGAGAACAAAATATGCAGGATGACTCCTTTTATCTTTGAGTACCTTTCTCCAGGTTCTTGCCCTGACTTTCGTTGATAATGAACTGTGATGTGGAACTATTTGTAAAGCCTGTTGAACAACATGGTAACTTTAGGAGCTCCATAAATAACTACTACATCCTGCATTTAGAAGCAGTTTTAGTGTTCCCATTCCACCATGGAAGCAGCATTGAGACTAGAATTGCCTAGCAAATAACTTTAGGTGTATTGTTGATTGACAAGTATATGACAAATATTTATGGTTATTATTTAACATATGGAATTTTAGAAAGATTATATAGGATTACTTGTTGGATGCTTTCATACCTCTCTTCAAAAATGTTGATTTTTCCCTTTTTGTCCAGGATCTGAGGTTAACTTGAGTATGTAGTTTTAACGAGTGGCCTTCTTAAAGTGACACATCCTCCTTTCAAAGTCAGCTGAAGTTCTCCCAATGCCCTCATAAACCAGCTCATAAAATGTAGTATGTTTTCGTCAAATATAAATGAAAATAAAATTATAAAATTTGCATGGAAATGGATGGAATTGAAGAGGCACCTGAATATTCTCTTACACCTGACCAATGCAGATCCCAGCCTGTACCTTTTAATGTGTATGTCTTAAAGAACAGGTACCAAGAAAGTGGTCAGTGTTGTTGGACAGACAGACAGAGACAGAGGCACACAAAGAGATGTGTGTCAAAGAAAATGATCCGGGAAGACAATAGAACAAAGTGGAATGTCAGGTAATGGGCCCAAGGGAACAGGGGACAAAGAGGGGTGAAGAGTAGAAGGTAGATATCAAAAAGACAAAGCAAAAACGACTTATACATAAAGATCTCATTTGGAAGGAAATCTGTAACTTTATTAAGTTAATTTAAGAAATAAAAATAGGACATGACTTATTTGGTAAATATTCTGGTATTGCAGCAAGCCTGGTGATCCAGATTCCATCTCCAGGATTCACATGATAGAAGGACGAAACTGACTTCCTCAAAATTTCCCATGATCTCCGTGATCTGTAGTAGCACACACACACACACACACACACACACACACACACACACACACACACGCATGTCAATCAATGGAGCTTAGTTTTCTAGGATGAGAAACCAACTGTTTATATTGTTGTATAGCAGTTCGGACAAAGCTTGAGATGATGGATGTTCTGGAGAAGGTCCTGGAATGTGAACATTTTAGGAATCTTTAGACGTCTCTAATGCTGACCAGATTTACAGTCCCTTCCTCTGGAGGCTGTACAAGCAGTGAGAACTTCTGAGGAGACACACCAACATACAAGTGACCAGTCAAGCATCGAGTAGGAGCTGTGCAGCATCCTACAAATCTTGCACAGCCCCAGGTTTCCAGCTTCATGAATCATCAGCCCAAATGTGGTGGGCTTTCAGTTGTGATTGACTCTTTCTGGCTTCTGTAAGTACACCTCATCATAACTACTAGAAACAACCTCAATAAAATCACTGCTTCCCTAGTGGGATTTTGGTGGTTTCCTTACCTTGGTCTATTGAAAATTCCCTCTCTTGGGTGAGTAGACTCATAATGAATCCTGTTACAGAACACAGGACTACATACTTTGACAGACTGAAGGAGATCATATTACATATTATCTATATCTATATATTTTCAGAATTGATATTGTTAGCATGGTTACAGTATCACAGTATTTTTGCATTCTTTGTCTTATTATATTGTACATGGCTTTTACTTTCCTATGCTTTTTATTTTAATTATTTATTCTTCATATCCTGCTCTCATTATGTAGCACAGGCTAACTTCCAGCTCCACCTTCCAAAGTGCTTCAGCTTCATTAGTGACACTGATGCTCACATGTACCACCAGGTTTACCTCTCTCACTTTGCCATTTATCCTTTGTTCATCACCTTTAAAGTCTACTACATAATCACAAAAGATGCTGTCCCATTTACAAATGTCCATCAGAGCTCATTATTTTATTATTGGTGTTACTAAAATACAGCTCGTGGCACTTACTTCTTGTGTAAGACAGATGCACTGGTGAATCATCTTATTGTAAAGTAGCATTAGGTAATCCTCTTACCGTGACTGTCTTAGGAGAAGTTGAAGATAAGCAACATATTCAAGATTAGCCTGTCACTGACAGGTTCAGTAGTTGAATCAGACATAAATTTAATTTATTTGCTCTCAGATTGCACATATAACTTTCATTTACATCTTGCCAACTTAAATTTGTAGAAAGTCCTGTATTTCTGAATCCACAGTCAATTTCAAATTTTAAGAAAGAGTTTTCTTAAGATATGGATAAAGGTGCTTCCAGTAAATCCTAATGACCTGATTTCAATCTGCAGAACACACATGGTTGACAAAGAGAATCAAACCTTAGAAGCTGTGCCCTGAACAACATATGTGCTATAACATGTGTAACATATGTGCTATAATATGCACAACACCTCCTACCACCAAATACATACCAAATACACAAAATACACCAAATATATGAAAAAAGTGAATACATTTCCTCTTCTAAGGACAAGACACTTGGTTTGTTGAAGACTCATTGTTCTGTTTTTAAAATCCCATTGATCTGTTTTCTGTGTATTTTATACAAAGGGCATCTTACTGAATCATGGATAATGAACATGAAAGAAGTGATTTTTTTTGCCAGAGGTAGGCATTGATATTATCTGTGAAACAGGAAGAAGATGACAAAATAGAGAAGCTTAGGAACTGTAAAATGGAAGAGGACAAATTTATGACTAATTTAGAGAAAACGTCTCATGGAGATTGAACTAAGAAGGAGAGAGATCACAGGAGCTCCCAATATCAAAAGGCATATGCATGGGTGGAGGCCTGTCTTGGGTGATATTCTCATAAATGAAATTAGTTTTGGTAAGACAGTAAAATGTTACATTTTAAAATAAAAAAGTGCTGTGTATATGTAATATACAACGTTCGATGAAATTTGGGAATACTTGTAAATGTTTTTAATCTCATGATTAAATTATTTTGGAGGTTGTGGAGCTAGCTCAGTTTGCAAAGCCTGAGCTTGCAAGAATGGAGGCCTGAGTCTGATTCCTGAGCTGCATTAAAAAATCAATCAATAAGTAAAAGCCAGAAATGGTAGATTTTCGATCTCAGAGCTGATTAGGTGGACACAGGAAGATTTTGGACTCGCTGGCTGGAACATGGTCCAAAAATGGAGTAATTTAAGAAGAATTGTGAATGCTTGTGAGAAAACTCCAAGAAAACAAGAGTCTTGTTACTATAGTTTTATCAGGACACGTAATTGCTCTTGAAATGCATTTTTCTGATCCTCCCAGGTATAGCAGACAGGAGTGATTTAACTGTTGTTTTTCATGTGCCTCTATGGAAAAACCTGTTTTTACCACATTTGGCTGACCTTGTGGTTGAGTACCTTACTCATGTGATTCTAACCCTGAGAGTATAAAATGCCTGATAATCTGATTAAAGATGGCTATTGTTTCAGAAGTTAGTTGGCCTTCCCATTCTCAAACTGCCAGCTAGAGGGCAGTAAACAGCTAACCATCTTGGTCTGTTTTCAAGACCATGTCCAACGATAGACCAAGCTGCAAAAAAATGTAGTTGGTGAGTAAACAGCAGCTAAGCTGCTCTCCACTCCTTATGTGCATATGCACACCCCATACACACTACAAAGCTGTGACATGTTCCATACATGTCTGTTGTTAAGACTAACTGAATATGAAGCTTCTAGCAGACATTTCAGATTAGTAACTAAATTTGATGAAACAATTACTTTCCCTTGTACAGTCTTGGCTCTTTCAAGACTATCAACCATTTTGGAGATTTCTTTTCTTTAATATCCAAGAATATTATTAGAAGTGGATGTCTCAGACCTATACATAAGAGAATGGTAAGATTCAGCTCCTTTCCTTAGCCCAGATGAGGTAGAAAATTTCAGCTCCTATAGTTTAGAGGGAAAGTTACTGGGCACCTACTATATACCAGGGATTGGGGAGGCTGGATGGTACTGTCCATGTTTATAACTTCCTGATTACTGACAAAAGGAAGGCTATGCCAACTGTGTTTATTCCTGGATTCCATTGCCTTTGTGTTTCTTTTTTTCTTCCCACTTTTGTAGTCATTTGATTTTTGTAGGATCATGCTTTGATTAATTATCTTTTTTTCACTTTCCTTTCTGATGTTCATTCCCAACCCCCTCCTTTTCTTTGTTCTTTTATTTTAACTTTCCATGTATTTTTGTGTTCAGCAAGTTGTTTTTACAATAAGCCATTTCCGTAGTCCATGGCCCCTATTGCTTCTTTTCTTCATTAGCTGTTTTCCCTTTACTCTTTTCCTCTTTCTTTCCTTAATTTTTCTTTATCTCTTTTTTCTGTTATTTTTATATTAAAAACTATATTATTTTAATGGTGTGAATGTCTATGTGGTTATGTGTATGTGAGTATAGGCGCCCTCAGATGTCCCTTGGAGATGTGAGTCACCTAATGTGCATTCTGGGATCTGAATTTGAGTCTCCTTCAAGAACAGTATGAAAAAGTTACTGCTTTACTATCTCTACAGTCTCTATTTCTTTTCTACCTCCCTCCCTTCATTCCTCACTACCTAGTTCTCTCCCTCCTCTAAATGGAGAACTTAGTTGGTCTAAGTAATAAAAACCCATACTCATATACAAAAGAAAATGTTAAGAGCTCAGAGATACTTTAACTCTTTAGCATCTCAGCAGAAAAGAGATTTCCTGTTTCTCTCTGCTTATAACCTGTTTCTGCCCAGCTACCTCACTTCCTGACTGCTTGCTCAGACCTCCAGACCTCTATGCTTAGCTAGTGGCAAGCTCCATGAATATAGTGGAACAGACATCGTTCTTGTATGAATGGGCATCTTTTGGAAATAATGCCTAAGAGTGGAGTTGCTGGGTCTTGTGGTAGGTTTATTCCCATTTTTCTGAGGAATCTCCATACTGATTTCCAAAGTGGCTGAACCAGTTGGCACTCCCACCAGCAATGGAGGAGTGTCCCTCTTTCACCACATCCTCTCCAGCATAAAATGTCATTGATGTTTTTGATTTTAGCCCTTCTGACAAGGAGAGAGATGGTATCTCAGTGTTGTTTTGATTTGCATTTCCCAGATGGCTAAGGATGTTGAGCACTTTCTCAAGTGCCTCTCCGCCATTTTAGACTCCTCTATTGAAAACTCTCTATTTAGTTCTGCAGCCCACTTTTTAATTGGGTCCTTTGATGTTTTGGAGCCTTGCTTCTTAAGTTCTTTGTAAATTTTGGAGATCAACCCTCTGTCAGATGTGGGATTAGTGAATATTTTTTCCCATTATGTGGGCTGCCTTTTTGTCTTGCTGACTGTGTCCTTTGCCTTACAGATGCTTCTCAGTTTCAGTAGGTCCCATTTATTAATTGTTAATTTCACTGTCTGTGGTACTGGTGTTATGTTCAGGATGCTGTCTCCTGTACCAATTCGTTGAAGGGTACCACCCACTTTCTCTTCTAAAAGGTTCAGTGTGGCTGGATTTATGTTGAGGTCTTTGATCCATTTGGACTTAAGTT